>NW_027249075.1:600000-1200000 GCF_030848795.1 Temnothorax nylanderi
GTGCGTTTACGTTGCTCCGTTATTAGGTTATGTGTCACGTCGTGTAAATAATCGCAGATTCGCGTGTACTGGCGTGAGAGCCGGGGGGGTTCCACGTACCGATCTCGATTCGTTCCGGCATCCTGATCTCGGGCGCGACAGAGTCGCGAGGCGTAGCCGTCTCGCGGGACGTCGACGTGCGAGGCGCCCGACCGCCGAAGACGTGCCCTGAATCACGGACCGCACGGACACGCGGGTACGCAGATGACCGCAGATCACGCTAATCCCGTCGGCTGTGCCGGCTGTACGCCGCATGACACCCGCGTCACCCGCCTCAAATCGTATTCCTGAGAATCCTGAGATACGAGGACGAGCCGCCGCGAGATTACATCGTCTGAGACATCCGAGAAGAAATTGTCAATGTAGCTGGTATAGCTGTCACTACGTTGTACTTTTTACACTCAAAGCGATATAGATATATATATTAGACGTTGGAGAGAGAAAGAGAAAAGATAAAAAGTACAAAGAGTTCAACTACAAAGAACAAACCACCGCTCTCCTACGGGGCACGGGGGGGGGGGAATGTAATTAAATATATAATCGCCGGCGGAGACACAACCGAAACAAACTTTGATAAGTCTGATAAGCGACCGGGCAGGTTCGTTTCCAATGAATTATTCGCGAGGTCGTGAAAGAGAGAATGCTTGATCCAAACGGAGGAATGTAAAAAGAAGTATTTGATTTGTATATATTATCAGTAAACCATTATCACACCTTCAATTTCGCTTATATAATAACGGAGCAACGTAAACGCACCGGAGCTGGTTGAGGAAGGAGGGAATAATAAAAATGAAATTAAATGCAAATTTTTTGCGAAGACAGGGGCAGGATAATATAACATAATAATTAAAAGAGAAAGTTTGAGTCTAGATATAAATGTGCCATATAACTTCCTCTAGAATTAAAGCATCTTTAAACTAAAAAAAAAAAAAACAAAAAGAATGTGAGCAAGAAGCCCAGATCGTGTCTGGAGCTGGCTGAGGGGATAAAAACGCTCAGAATGATGTACAACCTTATAGCAAACAAGGGAGAATAATCTGAATTAATTAAGGACTAAATGTATCTAAATTAACATGTTGAATGACTTATTTCTTGAGTCAGAGGCACTTGCAGTAAAAAAAAGTATATAATTCGTCGAGTGTGAATATGTTATCATTGAATTCTACAAATATTCTTATAAACATTCAAAATTGTTCTTCAGCGATATCAGAGTTTTAGAATCATCAGGTATAATAATGCAAAGGATAAATCCATGCAATAAATATATGACTTATATCAGGCAACTTATCATGTTAAGACTGAAACAATATATACGTTAATAAATTACATTTTTTTTCACTCGAATATTTCACTTGTGAATCCTTTTCCTCGGGCTCAGCGTTGAGGATCACGAGAAGACGTTTACAAGAACATAAAAACTTTATTGTGGTCCATAATATCAGGTATAGCGATTACATTTACGGAAAATATCTGGATGTACCGCTAGTAAGGATCACGAGGATATTAGGCGCATTAATCCCAGTAAGCAAACTGTCCGCAAATTGGCAACAAATTCAAAAATCAAAGATTGCTAGCAAATTGGTATCAACTGTGTCTTTATTAAGCTCGTGTTTCGCCGACAAAAAGTTTGCTAGATTTCTGCCATCCAATTTTATTAACAAATTTCGTTACATTTCTGTTGATATTTTCCCAATAGCATTATATATGTTAGATCATGCATCAAATCTGGAGCTTTGCCAAAAATTTGTAGCAGACACTTTGCAGAATTTGTTCTCGACGGATTTGGCTGTTCGGGATTTTGCCTTTTCGATTTCAGTAATATACCTCTTTCCTTTCCGATCGAGACGACAATATTATGCAAGTCAGTCTAACTCACCGCGACAATCTCTAAGGGTGCGTTCCACTTAACGCTCACAACGCTCGCGAGCATCATTCGTCCTTGTTTTAACATTTGACAAATAACAAGGATGAAATAATTCCACGAACGTTGCGAACGTTAAGTGGAATGCACCCTAACTCTCGCGATCCATAACGGAAAAGTATAGAAAATGTCGGCACTGGACGGACTATACACTTCCGCATTACGAGGCTGACGAACGAAATACCTAGCAAGTCGATTTAAAATAGTAACATAATTTTACAAAATGCTACATTTATTTACTCGCTAAAATGCTACATGTATTTACAGAATGGTCTAATCTCGATGAACAATAATACGCGCGGATATCGTCCGCGCACATTCGCCGTAAATGCTGCAAAACTGAATTGACTCAAAGCACATTGCTATTAAATGTTCTCGAACTTGAGAGATTAGGCTTAAGTTTCCACCCGGAAGAGCCAGGAAGAGTCGTGACGCGTTTTCTAATCGTCCGTTTGTTTAACTCGATCACTCCCCTTCCGCATAATCTCCGGAGAAAGCGCAAGAATTAGGAGACCAATTATACTTTCTGACACGAGTACTGCACTACTTTATCAACAACAGTATATTCTCCTTTGCTTAATTATCGAAGGGGGCGAAGGCCCGTATTTACATGACTTATTTGGAGTCGCAATTAAATCTGTTTCTGAATATTATGCAGCGCAAGAAAAAATTGCATACATTGCGGAATTAAACGGAGTTAAAATCGTATACTTGGCTCTGACGTTGAGAGAAATGCAAGACCGAGGTCCGAGATATTCAGTAGTGCACCGGACTATATTATGCGAAACATTACTTTCTCTAAACGTTTAACGAAGAAATATATATAGGTATCGCTTATTAAGAAATAAATACGGTAAGAACACAAAAGTACTTCGGGATAGTAACAAGCGCGTGCAATTGCTCAGACACGGGAGCAAAACGTCCTAATTTCGAGGGGATCCAAGCACTTGGAGGCTGACGAGTAGACGTCGTGTCGATTTCGGTTAACGAAATTTTCTTTCCATTTATAAATCTATATTACAGCCTGGAAAGAGGCAGCGAATCGTTAACCGGCTCGCTGGACCCGAAATGCCGGTTTCGTGCGTCGTACACGCAACGACCGACCGATGTATCAGTCTATATCACAGAAACGGAACTCTCCATTTCGCTCGCAGTCTTCTTCTCGTCGCCGTCGTTGCCGTCGTCGTGGTCACCGCCGTCGCGGCGACTGCGGTCGTCGACCTGTTCGTCGGGGACTAGAGACGTGTCCTTCGATAGGATCAAGGAGTCCTCGCCGATGGGCGCGGCGGCCTCGACTAGATTCTCGACGGACGCCGCCGTCGTCGGTCGTTCCTCGTGGCAGAAGCTTCTACGTAGGGACTGCTGCGTTCTCACGGTGCCCCTGCGTATGCTACTACGTAACAGATTCGCTACGTCAGCGGCCGTCAGGTTCGGGCCGGACAGGGTGTGCTGCGCGGTGGTGTTCGGATTCGCGCACGACCGGCGACCGCGGTCGATCGTCGAGTGAGTGCGCTCGATCGTGCGCGATCTTCCCGCGATGCTGATCCTGCTGGCGCGGTCGATGGTGTTCGGCCGATGACGGCGTTCGATCACCGAAGTGTCCACGTTGTGTCGGCTACCGCCGGTGTTCGTCACATCCGGCCGCGGCTCCGACAACACGTGGATCGCGACGTGATCGCGCGACATCGGCGTGCCGCTCTGGTTCATCTCCACCAGGACGGTCGCGTAGTCCGGCGGTGGCGGCTGCAACGCCGGCCTCTGCCGCGGCGCGCTGCTCTCTCCCAACACGTTCGCGATCCTCCGCACGCTCCGCCGAAAGCTCTGCCGCAGCATCTTCGCGATCCGCGCCCCGGTCGCCGTGGTGTAGCTCGGTGGGGGTGTGTACTTCGGCGGCGGATCCTCGAAAGGTATCTCCGTGGTCGCGGCGGGTAAGATCCCGTTCCCGTGCAAGCTGGTGCCGGTGTCGTTTCCAATTTGGGTCTGCGCGTCGCGGGGATCCTCCGGTTCCAGTGGTGGCCGATAGAGCAGCTGAATTCTCTGCAAAAATAAAACAGATATTGTTCCATTGAGAATAAATGAACAAAAAGACAATAAAACAGATTGTTCCATTATTAAAGATCAATACAGATCGCGAAGTAAGCAAGTCGTTGCAACACTTGTACAATATTAACGCAGAAAGAAATTAGTCAGAACTTACGCCATTACATTGTTCACAGTGATTTATCGTTACTTCCACCTGTCCGTTCTATCGTCAGCAAGAACAGAAAGTGTGAAAGATATGTTAGTCATTAGTAGCGTGCTGGTAGCATACAATTATATACATTATACAAGGTATCTAGTAATAACCGTATCGCCTCTCGTAGGTAGACAGAATGGGTTAAACTGAATAGAAAAAATTCTTGTAGATTTTTATCGCAAAACAATAGAAGACTATTTCTATTAAGTTTAACTCGCTCTACCTGCTCACGAAAGGTGATATGATTATTACCAGGTACCTTGTACGATAAAAAAAATTATGCTAATAGACAATTATAGAAAAAGCACTTAATGTATGTAAAAATACCCAATAATCGCGAGCTTTACCTTTGCCGTTCGCGATATCATCGTTGTTGATGATTATTTTGAAGCAACAGTTGCTTTTACAATTTTTGTCAATTGCGCGCGAGTTTATTATTTTCCAGCGATGGTAATAAAATATTTGAGGTTTATGTGGCGAGCGAGAATACTTAATACTTACATCGAATATATCGGGTGGTCCGCTATTCAGGTATCGACACGTCTGTATGACAGCCACTGCCGGTATCATGAGTATCGGTGTCAGCTGAATAGCCGCCCCGAGTTGCCTTGCCCACACAGCCCAGTAATCTTTGCCCGTGCGACGATAAGAGTACAGTTCCCGGAAGTCGCTGCTCTTGAATATTGTGATACTCAGAACCTAAAGAGTACAATAACGATGACACGTGCGTGATTGCGACCCGATAACTTCGTTGCGTCTAAAAGAAATTGCTTTACCATCAAAGTGACAGGAAGAATGACGTTCCACGTGAAGGAGAGGAGAGGACCGGCCCAGTACCTGAGGCATCGCCCGGTCGGTGGGAATAACTCGGCGACGACCGCCTCGCCGGTGTGCGGACGTCCGCGGACCGCGAACACGGCGGCGATTTGCATTAGATACAAAACAATTATCCACCAAGCCCCACCGACGGTGTAATCGAGATAGTACACGACATAAATACCCAACTGCGAACATATACAATAATATATAATGAAGATAAAATCTTTCATTAGTAGTAGAGTAGTACTTTCATTAGAATTATTATGAGACTATGTTTAAGAATAAAAGCGTTTTTAAGTTATCTAATTGTCAGATGGTAATTACGTAATAATTCCTACATTTTTTAATAATAATAAATATAATAAATATATTCCCATTAAAGTGATTACCATTTATTGTCATCAATTTTGTCATTATTACTATACCGTTAGAAGTACGAGGTAACAGTTTATTAAAAGTAACAGTTGATTAAGCTACTAATGACATTGTCGAAACACTTGTTCTTATATCCTTCACTTGTATATCCAAAAATATAACGTTGTTCTTGGTATAACCGGAGTATCTGCTCAGTGTAGTATAGGGAATAAACATGTACAGCCCAGATTCCTTATCAGGATCTGAGTCATCCTTATCTCGGCCCACGGTCTTCACGATCTTTCTAAGATCGTTCGCGGGATTGTCCTGGTCTCGTAGGATCACGGCGGCTCTGAGAACGCAGGGCCAGTCCAGCAATGGATCCCACTTTCCATTCTCTACGCGCAAACATCCGATAATGTGACGATCCTTCCACTGCCCTTTGCCGTTTAGAAACAATTCCATTCTCAGGGTGTAACCGTATTCCTTGTTGTAAAATATCGGACTGTAGAGTGCACGATCATTCTCCTTCGCCTCGCTCATCTTTTCTTTGTAACGATCGATTCGCCATATAATACGGCCATTCGTCGAGGCGTTCTCTGCCCCTTCGCAGGAACACGAGCTCAACGACGGTTCCGGTCTACAATTCTCCGCGATTAGCTCTTCGATATATTTCAGATTCTCCTTCATTTGAAACTTCAGACCTTTTATTTCCGACTTTCGCTTGGCCACGCTCTCGGAATGCTTGCGGATTTCTTCCGACAAACTGTTCACTTTCTCTGATAAAGTATCATGTTTGGACGTTAATTCCTTTGTGTTCTTACATCTCATTTCCAATTCCAGTTTCAAGTCGTGGACACGTTGCGAATGTTCCTGCCATATATCGCTTGCGCGTATGCTCTCCTTAGCTACGAACGTCTTCAGGTCTTTTAATTCCTGGTCCCAATCGTTTGGAGTGCATACGTGTTTACTTTGATCGTCAGCCAATTCTCCCTCCAACAACTTCAGCTGCTCGGAGATTTGTCGTAAATTTACGGTAGTGCAATGTTGCATCTCATCGGTGATCATCTCCAGATTATTCAACCTTCGATTCAGCGCTGCGTGGTTATTGCGAGATTCCTCGACCGCTTCCTCGACATTCAACTGCAACGCGACGAAAGATTCCTGCTGAGAATGCAGTAAGCTCAAGTTTCTAGAGAGATCATCCTGCAAACGTATCCGCTCCTTTTCCCCCTGGTCGATAGCTAAACGCAATAACGTCAATATCGAGAAGACCTTTTCTTTCCACACCGAATCTTGAATGTCCTTTATTTGGTTGTTTCTCATCGACGTTTTCGTGTTGCACATTTTCTCATGTACCTCCAGGTTTCTGCGCGGAACGTAAACCCCGCATTTGTGAGGACATTCCTCCAAGACCGCCGCGCAATGCGTTATATGCTCCGTTAAATATTTCTCTTCCAAAAATTCATTGCAAAAATAGCAAGGCACGCTACGACGCACCACCGAGTGAACGTTATTACTCATCTTCCGTTTTAATACGAACGCGCTTGTGATACTAATGCCGGTGCGAACTAAAATAAAGTGCTGATAACAATTCTCTGGAATGAAAGATTGCGCGCTCTATCTGATAAGAGTATCCGAAGACAGAGATAATATTACAGATATAACCAGGTTACACAGCTATATCATGGGCGTATCGCGTTAATATACTACGTAAATTAAAATGCGGTATCTCCGTGTGTGACACATATAATTAATAATGTAAATATTTGCGTGTTCGAACATAATCGCATTTTCTATCGAGTAATATCTTTAAATAAGTAAAATGTAACTTTATCGAAAATTTGTTGTCATCTCCGATTTATTGAATTATAAAGAATTCCACTGTACCTCCGTAGCCATGGGTAATCCAAGTATGTATGCACAAGCACAGCTAAAAAACGTGATTGTGGTCTCCCAGAGCTTCATCATTTTCGTATTGATCGCCATTATACCGGTTATTACACAATGCCAGATCGCCAACTAAAATATTAACAAAACTTTTAAGTATTTTCGATTATGTATTCATCACTAACAATAAGATGTCGATATTTGTTGATCGCATATTCATAGGATCTTGTTCGTAGTACCCTTTCGTCGAGTGCGAGGTAAAACACATGTACCTGTTGTGCGATCCCAAATAAGATGAGGATGAAGTAAAACAGGACCGCCCAGAACGGCGACACCTGTTCGGCGCCTAACAATGCCAGCGTCGAGGGCACCAATTCAGTGGCTAGCCGTAACACCTGGTATCCGGACTCGGTACTCGTGTCCACGCCAGGTCGTATTACACGTTGGCCAAGGAGAAATGATGCGTGAGACATGAATCTCTCCGGCGTGCTGCTGTATCCTGACGGTGCTGGTTGACTGACAAGCCTCATAAACGTATACCCTGATATTCTCTCTGTAAAATCATGTGAAAATGATAATTTGGGCGAATAACGTGAATGTTTTCGACTGTTCGAGGTAATACAAAACGGATGTGTTTACCGAAAGAACTAGTAGTATAGACGTAACCGTGATGTCTGAGGATTTGTACGCAGGTATTCGCTAAGAAAGCCCCGAGAAGGAGAACCACAAACGTCAGGATTACAACGAGGCTCGTGTCCCGCTGTAGGAGATGCTTGTGCTTGTTGTGAGCCGCTATCTGAAATTGGCAGTATTCCAATGAGCCGCTACCGATCGTCACGTTCAAGTGTTACGACTAATCGAAGAATAATCATAGGAGAAAGTAAGTTGCGTTTGTTAAATAATCATCGTACGATTGTAGGTGATGATACCTGCATAGCGGCCGCACCGAGTAAACCCCACGTGAGGAAGACCTCGTTCGAGGCAGCCACCCATGACTTCCCATTAATAAAGAATTCGCTCCAGACGGTGGCGGGGAAAAGTTGGTGTATCGAGCCCGGCGGGGTGAGTCCAAGCAGTTTTGTGCAAAGGATTAATGTGCCAAACACGGGCACTAGTGTGAAAACGTAAATAACTTTTCCGTAAGATCTCAGTCCTAAATTAAAATAGAAATAAAAATTAAATCTTTTGTGATACACATTGAACGAACGCGCATATCATGCAAAATATACAGTGACAAAATTTTTCTCTGTTTACGTATCATACATGAATATATATTTCAACATTTTCCAACAATTAGACCTTTCAATACTCCTTCATTTTCTTGTAAAAATCGATGCGAAAAAAGGGCCAACGAGAGAAATCTTTGTAAAATTCATATCTTTTTTGTTTTAAAAAAGAAAATTTACCTTTACTCAGTGAAACAAATACGATCATCCACACGACGGCCAGATTGAAGGCCACTTGGAACTTCAACGTGACGACATCAGGATTAGCCTCATTCAAGTGATGTCTTTGCAATACAGCACCGCTAAAATAATCCGGAACAGTCTCGTATAATTTGTACGAAGCGGTGGTGTTGTACGTGGGACGGCTGTCGTCTCGATAGAGAAGAAACGGCTCCGCCCATCGATACCTGTCCTGCTTCGTTATGAACGAATCTCTGCAATCAATGTACCACGCATTTTGTCCTACTTGATCAACATGGCATGGCATTATTTTGATATCGCATCGTAGGCGATGGAGGAGTCTAGAGACTCGAGAGAGCTATTGAGATCATCGCGTCGAGATTGCACAAATATGACGTGTGATGTACATTAATCTGACGTTGTTTCTAGGCGTGCGATATGTTCCTTCTTGACCTACTAAACTTAGAATATACAAGTCTAAATACGAATTTATCCGTTAAATTTCATCAGAATTTAGGATGATACCGACCAAATCTCGATTAACTTATCAAAAGTAATATCCTCAATATTTTATTAATATAAACATGATTGCGCATTTAAAAACAGTGTAAATATGAATGTAAAATAGAATAGATAAAGTAGATAGTTTATATGAATATAAGTAATGTTTATACGAATTAACATGTATATTAACGCATTGTATATCGAATCAATATGAATCAACTGACACATGGTGATTTGCGCTCTTTAATTTCGTCAAAAATCGCTTTCCTGACGAATTGACACGAATAGTAAACAACGAATGCGAACTCGACGAATATGTCTGTTCACTATTTGCGAATTTCATACAAATCTCGAACCACGAGTAGGAGAGCGCATAGTCTGACGCTTAGCTTTAAGCATCAGATTATATGCCGGTTCGCAATTCGTGTGTAGATCGCAAATAGCGTGGAGAGAAAATTCGTTAAATTTGCATTCGTGATTCGTCATTCAATTTGCTGATTTGCAGAGCGGTTTTTCGACGAAATGGAAGGACGCGAATCACCACGAATCAGTACATTCGTGTTGAATCATAATATGAACAACGGTGTGAAAGCGAATAATGAATTTTCAACGAATTATCACGAATTGTGAATAGCGCATAGTTTAATGCGCAACTTTAAAGATACGTTTCGAGGTGTATTTTTACATAATAAATCTACCTGAAGTACACGAACATCCACGACACGCCGACTATGCTGTAAATACCGATGAAGGCCTGCGCGGTGAGCAGAGCTATCCCGACGCCCTGAAAAAGCGGCGATATTCTCCACATGTCCACGGAACCGGCCGCCAATCTTTGTCCGAGACATACTTGTAGCGTCAACAGCGGGATGCCCAGGACGAGGGATAAGATCAAGAATTGTACAATGAAGTTCGCTGTAAAAAGAAAGAGGGGAAAGAATAAGAGATTAAAAGGAGCGTCCGCAAATAACAAAGTAAAGAAGAATTCCTTGAGAGACGATTGAGGGACGAAGGAAAACGTCTCACGATCGCTTGCCATTGAGGGAACCGTCGCTGTACGTCGAGCGTAAGTAACCGGCCGTTTCTTCGCTGTGTAGATCGATCATTATTCTCGCAAATAGCCGCGGAACTAATTATCGACATTACGAGTGGGGGGTGGGGGGGGGGGAAGAGAGGCACGCCGCGGTATGAATTATTATCAACGGCGCGGCAATTTCGTCGGTCCGCTGCTCGTTCCGGAAGGCTTAGCGTTGGCGCCGCACAACGTCGCGGTCGCCGAGAATCTGCAATTTCGCGGGACTTGAGAGCCGCATACGGTGCCCTGATAAATTTGATCGCCATTCGACCGCGGCGTATAAATTTCGCCAGTCACGAATATAAATATGAAAATTGCGTTTTTCTTTTGCCTGCTGAGAACGTCGAAATTCGATCTCATTGAAACGAGACCGGTCTCAATTTCTCCCTGAGAACGTTCCATTCCGCGAAAATTACTGCGCGTCAAAGATTCCCTTTGTCCATCATCTCGCGCACGACTTGCGTCGTGAACTTGAGCGGAACATATTGACAGAGTCCAGACGTCAGACGCGTTTGCGGCATTCTTGCGGCCGGGCGCACGCGTTACGGCCGGGCGCTCACCTCCAAACTGCACGCTGAGAATGGCGAATCTGCTGATGTTGAAGAGTCCCAGAGTGCAGCCGAGGCACGCGAGGGTCGAGCTGAGGGCGTGAGGCCATTTCCCCAGAGGATTCTCGTCCTCGTCGTCATCCTCGCCCCTGTCGTTATGCCTGTCGGTGTCCCTTTGTCTCTCGCATACCCTGGAATCGATACCACGAGAATGCACGATTATTAGGAGTAATTAATGTAAATCCTGCCATTATTAGTATGTAAACCCTAACCAACAAATAAACCTTAATATAATCAATAACACAAATATTTACATCGTTAAACCTCGATAATTAAATCAAATAAACTGTGGATTCTGTATCGATGATATGTATATCCGTTAAATCGAAAACTTTCAGTTCTACGAAATATTCTTAGTTTATTTTAAAAGCGTCTAATTTTTATTTCACAATAGAAGAAATTATATGAAAGCAAATTGATGCGTTAACTGCTGAATACGAGTTAATTCATAGTTGGCGATCTGTAGATGGACGCCAGCTATTCGTCGATTCAATTTTTTAAAGAGAGAAATACAAATTTATAAGTTTTGATGAAAAGAAAAAACACAATTAAGTAGCATATTGAAATTATATGCCTATATAAAAACGGCATCGGGGATAAATATTGTATACAGTCCACCTAATTGTAAGTCAACGTGTTAATAAACTTTAATAATTAATAAAATAAATCTTGAATTTTGTATCGATATCTATAAACCGAATCTATATTATAAACCGAAGACTCTCGGTGATTTCTACGAAGTATTCTCAGTTTATGTAAAAGAAGCGTCTAACTTATTTTCTAACTCTATATCTAAAGGAAGTGTGCGAAAGATTAATGTGCAGATTAATCTCCAATTCACGCAACAAATCTCATTTACGTCGTAAAACTAGCATTAGCGCATTGCGCGACGTCTCGATTTCCGATCCGTAATCGAGATGATGCTGTTGGCTCCCGAGGCCACGTTAGCTCGCGCTAAAACTAGGTCGAGCGCAATTTTATCGCGTGCTGCTGTCTTAATACGGAAAGGATGTTATCGCCGTCTTACCGTAAACCTGTCCGTTTGATCCTACAGAGACGGATGTACCCAGCGAAACGTTCGCATCCTACGCAGAAGACAGCGTTGTTCGCGCTAAAATTAGCGAGGAGCGAGAGAGATCTTTTTGTATACCGGTCTAATCGCTGTAACGAGTAATCGAGGCGGTAGGGACCCTCGTAAATCCAATAAGACGATCGCCGATGATACACGAGGAGAATCAACAGTGAATTATGACCCGCGGGCTCTATCGTGTATACTTAACGTGATTATCCCAACGGGGTTTAAATCACGTACGACGCGGCCGGGACACACCCGGTAGATCGCGCGGTAATGCCGATAATAGATCGACTGTCAGATCGGTACCGTTATCGCGGAGAGATGGAGAGGCAAAATAGGAGAGATGGAGCATATCAAGGATCGTTGCGCGTCAAAGCGGAGATTTCTGCACTCGAGGAGCCTCGCAAAGTTTCGTTGGTGCGTCATCGTGACGTCTCAAAGTACCTCAGACGGACTCGCGTGCGTTATTTATTGAATAAACGTCGAACAAATCTTTTCGCGTGTACACTTGAACGTTTGTTTTTCTGTCTTTTTACAAGAAAGATCATTATAGAAAGAAACGTTCGTAGAATCATATCTAAATGAAAACTGCAACGTTGTGAAATGTCCACGTGTAATCCCTATTTAATATAATTCTATTATTTTTATTTGTAATTATAAAATTCTTCTGGGATTACAATCTGCAGTGTAAAGATTTTCATCAGTTTAAGTATGAAAATATCGAATTGACGCAGCCAAAATGTAGACCTTGAAAAGTGAAAAGTCCATTTTTTAAAATAATGTATGTATATAATGTAGTCAAGGTATTTTGAATTAACACACGCGGTTTCCGGTGGTTTAAACTTTAACCTTCTTGTTCATGAAAGTCATGGTCTTTACTTTGGACAGACTGGCCGAATAGCCTGTTTTGTGTAACGCTTCTCTAGTATGAAATTTGCTGGACCATTGTTGAGCTGCGCGCTCATTAACGCTATTCTCCCGAAACACGATGCGTACGTTAGCTTGGACGAGAATGCAGCAGAATGCCCAAGTTTGAATTTATAATTGTCTGGATGTCTATAGATTTTCCATGTTTCACTTCCGAATAAATTTATTAATAAGATAATGAACGATCATTATAGTTTATATCGATTTTAACTTAGGAGATGATGGGGGAATACGCACGCAATGTCTATACCTCCTGGCTTACAATTTAATCAAGCTATCCCTTCTCGTAAATAATAAAATCCGCTATTTAGACCAATTCAAAAACAGTTACACGAAGAATAAACTTTCCTCATCCTCGCGCTGAACGTTCTGTCTTAATGACGGCGTTCGTTATTCATCGCCGTCTCGTAGTAAATTATTTAACGATACACGAATCGACGTCGTAGTAATTTGTCGTAGCAATTGGCCACGCATTGCCATCAAGCACGAATAATTTTGAAATTTTTTATCGTCGATCGACCGCCCACGTACTGATACTCGAGAAATAAGAGTGGGAATCACGCGTCGCTAACTGCATGGTACGAGTATCGCGAATTCATGCGAATTGCATGCCAGAGGTATGATGCCTGGATTGCCTGGACAATAAAAAACGTACGGCCCGCATTAATAGCTGTATTAACAATTTACGTAACACAGATAATAGAGTACGCTCTTATCGATCAATTATACCGCGAGCTATACTATTAAACTAGGTATAAGCCACATTGTTATCTTGAAGATTCAACATAAATTGCATATTTCCATGTTAAACAGTCGATGAATAATGCATCTTTGAATTATTAAATTGTTTATGTTTTTGCCGATTACTGATTAGATATAAGCCGCTAAGTACAATGTTGGTTTAACATTTTTTCAACTTGAGATCTACGATTCCCTTTAACTGCACAAAATTGATATTTTAACACGGACGTTGTCTTTATTATGGACAGTTAACTCTGATATATCTTTACGAGCGTTATTCGAGCAGTATTCTGGGAAAGCCCTTAAAGATCGCGATCGTCGGCACGGGAGCGTTATCGGCTCGGCATCGTCGACACGATATACGGCACAGAATACTGAGCAGTCCTTTTTTTTTTTTTTTAAATTGACGTCACGGATATTTCGGGGAGCACGAAACGTCGGTCCGAAGGTCGTTAAAAATCGAGGAGGTGACAAAGGGTGGACGGTTTCGGAGGGGAGATCGATACGGCACTCGCCGTGGTCACCGCTAATGACCGCGAACCCTGTACGGCCCCTTAACCGATGCCGCTCGCGATTAGGCGCACGCGAGCCGCCACACTCTTGACACGATAACCACACGGTCTCCTTTCCTCGTTCTCTTCCGCTCGCTCGCTCGTTCGCTCGCTCGCTCGCTCGGTCGTTCGCTCGCTCGCTCGCTCGGTCGCTCCGAGCACACCAACTCGGCTCGGATCTGTGTGTCCGATTTCGCGTGGGTCAGTCCGGTCGATCGAGGCTGGCCACTTCGATAAAAATATCCCGCGAAACAGTTGAACCGGTAAATCGCGGGACGGCCGGTGTCTCGACCCGATTACTCAATAATAAAACGCAAATCGAGTGCCAGTCAAATGCCGAAAACGATCTTATGAAATGCGATTTGTATGCCATTGAAATCACCGATTATTAATTCTCATGAGAATTAATAAAATCTGAATACGCAAAATGGATTTGTTGAAAATTCACCGCAAACAACGGCGAGATCGCAGAGGCATTTTGCTTGTAATGCAATTTACTTTTAATTTTACTTTTGATCTTTGTTTGCTCGCTCTTGCGCCAATCTGGAAAGTGATGAGTCCTCACTTGACAAAACGACTCAAAGATTTCGCGCTACACAGACTTGTTTACTTAGAGGACAGGGATTCCTGTTAGAAAAAATTTATCGATTCGTTCGGCAAAATAGCTGTATTGATCGCTCACTTGCAAGTCTCTGATAAAATCCATAAAATCTGTCAAGGCGAGCGCGTCGTATTAGGAGTCTAGGTGATTTCAATGACATTGTCTAGCAAGGCTGAAACACATTTGCTGAGAACGAATTGATCCTTGATTAATTAGAAACGTTGTTTAGTATTCGCATTCCACGGCGAGACAGTCCGTTTGATTATATTACAAATTTTCATTAAAATACCATTATCCCCTTTCATTATAGATCGAAGAGCTTCCGAGGGAGCTTCAAAGGCCTTCGTGAAGTACAATATATAAAGGTGTTTTGTTAGTTTCTCTATTATTTTATATTTAAAATGCGAAATAAGTATACCTTTCATTTATTTAATTAAACTATCTTATACGCACCTATGTGCATATATAGCCATATACATATATACACACATACACACTCGTCTGATGGATTGTCTAATAATTGTTGTACATAACATTTTTCTTTAAAATAAAATTGCGTTGTATCATATTCAACACACAGTTCTATCTACATACTATCAAGAATAAAGCACATGTTTATAAGAACTCATTTTCTTTTAATAACTACTTAATATACTATTATTTTTGAGAAATATTTCCATTTCTTCTTGAATCATTCTGGATATGTACATATGCTCATATAATTGAGCGCTTTAAATGCTCCTGTTATTTTATGAATCTCAGGCGTGGATTTCAAGGATAGACGCACAGCTACACGATCTCGCGAGGTTCCACGAAGAAAATCGCATCGCGATCGCAGATGATCGCGGAATACAAACACCCGTGTCCCGTATTTATGCTCGCCGATACGCGGCGTATCGATCTGACGCTTATTCAGGAACCGAATCGATAAATGTTTGTATTTACCATGCGACTGAATATTTGCGCGATAAACACGTATGTATTGTCCTTGGTATGAGCGCCTCGAAATTCGATAGGTGCGTGAAGTGTGTGTGTTTCTGCGTCGCGTGTTGTGGCGAAATAAAGAACAGGTGCAAGCACACGCGCATTTTCCCGCATGCGCTTTGTTCAGAAACCGACTAAAAAATCGACGGATTATATCGCGTAAGTGTAAAAAAAATTTTCGATGATCGTGTCTGTTATATAGACAGGGTGGTCAGAAAAATGCTTCATTTTTTAAATATAATACGGGCAGCCGGCGTGATAACGCGATAAGTATATGATGTCGATGTACGCAAGTATTTTTATGAAAATATCAATGTTTTAACATCGAGATTGTATTAAAATCTTATGTAGTGCTGGCTTCGATAACGTTTGTAACATTTACAACCGTTGTAAACTCTACACCGACGATACGTGATCCTAATTGTAATCGGATCATGTGGGAGAACATGAAAATACACTTCATAAAAACGTGAAAGGATGAATCTGAGCATTTCTGTTCAGTCGTTTCTACTAGAAGTACGGATTCCGTAAACTGTGATTTTTCTGAGTTACATATCAATATCTATATAGTATCCAATATAAGCAAAGAATTTGTTTAATGTTGAAGAGAGAGAGAGAGAGAGAGAGAGAGAGAGAGAGAGAGAGAGAGGGGGGGGGGGGACACAAAAGATCAGGACAGCAAGATCGATTATGAGAAGAAGTATTAATAAACCTGTTCTATGCTTGGTATTTTTTGCGTTGATATTTCTCTGAAGAGTCATATGTCATTATATAGACATATCGTTTTTACGCATACATAAACACACATAAAATAAATAATGATCAGTTTAGAAGAAAAAGCTATTTATAGTCTGACAATGAGCTGGATCTTGGTAGCTTAATATTTATGTGTATTTTATCCACATATTTCCAACTATATATATATATATATACACACACATAGTAAACTGCACGCCGATTCTTTGTCTGACTTAAATCACAGTTTTTGTTGGAACGTTAAAATCCCCTACCCCCTCCTCCTAAACTAAATCGATATCGATTAAACTTTGATGCTAATATATAATAAGCATAAATTACTGTAAAGAATTTTTTCAAAAAATATTATTAATATATAACTCTTACAGCCTCTGCAACGTTATTTTTTTCATTGTATAGGATCGAACATTTTTATATAAATATTAACATATAGTCATGACATGAGATCAGAGATAAAATCAATATTATCCTAATAACCCGAGAAAGAAAATAAATAACATATTGTGTCGATCACAAGTGTTTTGCTAAATCCCACATAATTCTCTGATTAATCTGCGAAGATCTACTCGATAATCTGAAGAGAACACGAATATGATTCGCGCCATATAGTCTTGAAAACATATCTGTCATCAAAATAACGACGTCTTTAGGCAGATATGCATATAAATCCTCGTGATATTGCATAAGCGCGCGCAAATAAACGTTTCTCCACCCGCGCATAAATCGCGCATAAATTACGTAACTTGCATAATCTCACGATTTTGTGAAATAAGCTGTGAGAGAAATTGTCGGAAATGGCGCTTATAACGATCGACAATTAAACAATTCCCCGCTTTAATCGTTCATTTAACTTCTCTCTACTTTCTTTTCGGTTTTTTTCTTATTTATACATAGATTCTCATTTATTTATAGATATATGTTTAAAGAGACTGTTTAATGTTCTATAAATGTATCTGAACAAAATAATTTGACAATTTTTCAAGTATGCGCATGGACTCTATTAGATATGCATGAAATTTTCGTAAAGAACGTTCCCGAATTCTCTAAAGGCGTTTACTCTTACATACATCCTTGCGTTACCCTTGCGCAAGACCGTAACGATGTTATAGGGTTTAAGTCCGTGAATCGTGACGAGCGCGCAACTGCATCCAAGTCGCAAGTCGCACGTTAAACAGATTGTAAACAGCAATTTAGACAATTAAAAACATTAAGGCAAATTAGACTTTTACGTTAAACGTATCGCCTCTCTAAACTGACTAACAGTACGAGGCATTCTCCGAGGCGCTGAATCCGGCAGCCTTGATCCGCATTCGATGCCAGATATCTCGAGCCGCCTCTGATTCGATTTAACACAGTACATTTAAGTCGCCGGCGATACAGATGGTCTCGAGCAGAATAAGTGAGTTTATTTTATTAGCCAACTCTCCGCGGCCGTGTGAGAAAAAAACCGCGTCTTGCTAAAGACGCGATTTCGACTTCGAGTTTCTGCCGCAATTCGTTATAGGTAAGATCTGCGAGAGACGTCGTCGCGTGTGGAGTTTTGCGACACCGAGACACCAGCTGTCATGAGAAAGTTAACGTCGTCGTCGTCGTCGTCTCCGCGAGAGGTGTCGCGTCTTCTTATTATGATAAAAAAGCGTTAATTTTCCGCAATGCAGCGTTTGCGACACACCGCGGCGTACCTACGACCGTTTTTCTCTCCTCGATCTGTCCGCGTCGGAAAATTTAACTTCGACTCGAAGCTTTCCACGTCCACGGATAAAATTTGCGAAAGTCGAGTAGGAGCGAACGAGCGGAAAGTGAGAGACACATTGCGTGAGATAAGAGGCGAAATATATCGCGTGCTCGAGGAACCCAATTACTCCATACTGATCGAAGGAAACGTACGCTATATTATCCACGAATTGCTCCCTCGTCCCCTGGCCACTTCGTCCATTGCTATGTTACGAAAAAACAGCCGACATTTTACCATCTACCCGCAGGTAGCATATCCCATTTACTTGACGCACATTACGTTTTTTATCTAACGTTGCCTACCTCCGCGAAATTACATGGCGTCGACGTCACCATGCAATTTTTTCCAAGAAGAGAGACTGCAAGGTCGAGATACATTCATTCTACGAGATGCCGATGACCATTCGGTTTTTCTGTACCTGGGTACACAGCATCGCGCATATCGGCGAGACGTTCGAAAAGTCGGGTTTTTTCCGTCCCATTATGGTCACTAATTGTAAAATCTGAGACGCGTCGCATTTTCTCTTCATGTTAAATTTTTAGGTTGACGTCAGACGACGCCGAATATGCCAGACGACGATTATTCACCGAATATACCGCGAACGCGAGTGAATATATGTATTATCTGGGCGGGCAACCTTGACATAAAATTCCGATCAACAACTTGCGAAAAATTCCAGAAGATTTAGCAAGATACTGGATGAGAAATGATTCATGTCGCCACGATATATCAATCGAGCACAAACACATTCAGCACTGTACTAATTTTACATCAATTTAAAGTGTATCACACTGTTAAATTCGTAGTATCTAATTATATTTAATTTGAGCCATTTTTAACCATTCCTATAAGTCGCCACTTACTCTTACTCAATATGTCGTATCTGCTGAAGTTAAAATAATACTTTTGTGTCGCTTAATCCTCGTAAAAAATCTAATTACCAATTAAACTCAGTTTTCTGTAAACGCACTTGACAAATGTTCGTCGAGCGAACATCGTTCGTAGGGTGCTGCATCCCCGCGAATAAGCATCGTCGACGCGGAAACGTCGTCGAGTCCTCTCGCGTGTAAAACACGCCGGGCAATTCGACGGGGCATCGCGCGCGACCGGCGACTAACGTTACGACGACTACGGCTCGACACGGTTCGTTAAGCCGATGTCGCGGAGCTGGGAAACATTACGCCGGGATGCAACGAGACTGTTTGTTGCACGCCGTAAGAGCGGCGTTACACGCCGCGCGAGAGGAAGCGGGAATCATCCCGCGTGTAATCGGACGGCCGTAAAATCGTAAGAAAGATACCACGGCGAATGGAATCGTAATCGCCGTCCCTCCTCAGCTCCTCTCGGACGTGAGTTTGTTCCTCCGATCTGGTCCCCCGAGCAAACAACTCTCGCGACGGTAAATTTCCCTCCGTGTCCTCTCACATCCTACTATTATCACGCAATCACTCATTCTGACGAATGTTAGCGCAACACTAATTTATTTAGCGCCGAATCGTCAACGATGTTGCTAAATAAATCGACGCTACGTCGCGTGAAAGACGTTAAAAGAGTTTAATGTAATTTCGACATCTAACAAGACGACTGGTAAGACACATTAGCATGGAACATGTCGCGAACTGGTCCTCCTCGGGCAGCTCGCATACTTATTTATTACTCATCGAGTCGTGTTATAGAAACATCCCGGATGCTTATTGTACGCGTTCGTTCACGAATTGATAGTTGACCGGCGATAAACAGTCGGAATTAATTGAAAACGCGACGGTACGTGTCGCGCGCACGAAGTGCATGCGTTTCGCGATCGAAGCCGCGAGCTTTACAATTAATTATTCAAGCGAGGCACGATTCAAACCGGCAAACCAATTTCCACGGATCGGAATCGGGGTAACGGAACGCGGAACGAATCGCGTTATATTTTTGTGAATATATTGTGCTTCGCTTTCGCGAATCTTTCGATACCTGACGCGATGCCGACGCTGGCTGCAGTAGAAGTACTGATGGCAGATCGTTGGATCGCGGCTCATCCTCATCGCATATGTCACGTTGCGACGTCAACGATCGTCGTCCTCTGCAGTCATTCGGCAAAATCGAATCCTCCTCCTGCGTGATTTCGCTTTTCCCGATCTTATCTTTTCCTCTCCACGACGTGCAGAATAAGGAGATGTAACTTTCTTGTTCGAACCGAGTTCGTCCTTCTCCTTTCCTCCACTCGCCGATTCAATCGTTATGTGAAATAGCCCTGATTTGCAAGATACCGCAATTAAGCGACCGCTCGATTAATTTCAAATAACAAGTTCCGCCTTGGAATAAAAGATCATTAATTAATCTCGCTGCTCCTTCCCGGATTGTTTACCGCGGGGAATTGGCCTTCTTTCCTCACACTTGGCCGAGGTGGATGCGATTATCGCAAACTCTTCTCGACGTGTTCTCGAATACGAATTCCAGATGATAGATTCGTCCTTGGATAACAGTCGGTTAATTATAATCCTCGTCCCTTTTCGAATGTTTCGATCCAAGAGGTCACTGAACAAAGGCTTCTCTCTTTCTCTCCTCTCTCCCGCGGCGTATCCTCCTCGTCTCGCGCGTCGTTTTCCTGTCGTTATGAAGGGAATTGCAGCGTTCGAGGAAAAAACCTCGCGAAATATACACTCTACGGCCGCTCAAGGTTCCACGACGGCTGCTTTAACGAGCCACGAAACAATCGAATTTCGAAACGGTCCGTTTCCGCGGCCGCCGGCTTCTCTTCTTCGCCGTTGCCCTCTTACCCGGCAGCGTGTCCGGAGCGTGAAGTCACGCGCGGCTCTTTATTTCGCTCACGCACCGACCGCCTCGCGTCTCTTTTCCCGCGTGGCACACAATCGTGTCGTCCACCCGCGCAACCCGGGACACCCGTTATTTTTCACGTCGCGCGTTCGCCGCGACGAACAATGCGCCGAGGATTACTTAACCCCCGGTTTAGCGATTTGTTGTCCCTCGCGAGAGGCTACGGTTAGACTGTAATCGCAGGTGATTATCGCGCGAGCTCGCATGTCTCGAGACACACGCGGAGATTTGTCCTTCTTAAACGAGTAGCCGAAGATAATTTTTGCCGTTTCTCTCTGATTTCGTTTATCTAATGGTATCTTAAATAAGGAGGATCTCAAACTCGATTTTCACCAGACATCCTGTCCATCCATCCCAACAATTCGGCAAGTAATTTCGGCATCGACGACGAATATAATTTCATTATTCCGAGGTGAAATCAGGATAAAATAATAGTAATCTTCAATTTAATGTGACGTTGAGTAAAGTCAATGCTGACCTCGCGTTGCTCCGGAGACTAATATCCAGTCAACATTCTTGCCGAAATTCCGAGTTGTGCAAAAGAGGATATTTGTCACCTTGAAGATTTGCCAATCTACCACATGAAACTTGGCAGATACCTTGCCTCTTCGATCCGTCAGTTTCTTCTCTTCGTCCGTCTTTTTTTTTTACCTTTCCGTCCCACGCGATGAGCTGTATCGGGCCTGTCCTTCCTTACTTATAGTCGCTCGGAAAAGTTTCGATATACCTTCGATCTTCCGGCTTCGCCGCTCGCGGTCACTTGGCGAGTTTACTCGTGGCGCAAACTTTGCCGTCTAATCGATACGCGGACGTACTATACACACCGCAATGCGGTCACGTCGGACACGACACACGTCGAATCACACAATCATCCACGACGCGGAGAACAGGAGTCTCGGAGCGTCGAGGACTCTCGCCTCGGCGAGGGAAAACCGATCTGCATATATTCGGCGGATATCTCTCGCCGGAGAATGGAGAAACATGACGAATCGAGTCGTCATCACCGATAACGGAGTTTACGTCGTACGCTCCAAGTTGTAATCTACGGACGTCAGCAAAGATACCTGAGAAGAGTCCGAGAAACAGAGAGAGAGAGCTGTGCTTTGTGTTTCAGAAAAATAATAAGATTCCGATTGACGCGGACGAGTCATCCGCATCAATATCATTTGGTGGATGACTAAACGACCTGTTGTGGTACACTCTTCAGCAAACTGACTTTTAAAGATCTTGTTTTGCACTAGCGGATCAAAATTTTTTGTTTTTATCTGTTTAGTTTTAACGTTTTTTCGGGTCGTTTCTCGAAAAGATGACTAGTCCGAACAGTCCACTTAGGCGTCTATGTAGCACGTTTGCATTATTTCGCTGTAAACAACGAAAGCTAATCTTAATTACCCTTCGTGCGTAATTTCCGGGTCGTACTTGTCCTCCGATTGATGTTTCCGCGTTGGTTACGAACGGACAATGTTGCGATCATCCGTAATTCATTGTCATTCGATTCGCCGTCGCGACTCGTCGAAGCGCAGTCGCGCAGGTGGGAAACCTACGTGCATGTTACTTTCCAAATCGTGGCTCGTGTTCCCGGTTTTCAGTCCGCGCTCTTCCAGTCCGGTCCCTCCACAGTTACTGGCAAGACACGACAAGCCGGACGATTAACTCACATCATCGCGAACGGCGAGAACACGATGAATTTTAACCGCAAGATTGCAAGAATCATATTAAACGAGTGTTTACAGATTTTTCACTGTCACACCTTCCTCCAGGAAAGGATAAGAGCAAGACCGATCGCTAGGCCTACCCCGAACCTTCCCTCTGCCCGAGGAAAAGGGGCTCTTGGCGTCCCGATGAGGTTCGAGCCTTCTCGATGACTCCACGAGATGATTCGGAAGCGATTTCCACCGCCCGGGTCGCGTCCAGGAAGGTCCGCCGTCTCGTGCCGGCTCGTGGCGAACGACGAACCGTCAACTGACGACGTGCCGCTACGTGCGCGTGGTACCGCTTCACTGCGCGCACCGGAATGCGATGGGTCTTCGCCCGCCGCGGCTGGCCACGTTACGTGCGGCGAGCGAGGGAGCCTTGAAGATGGTCGTCGTGTCGTGTTCGTGCCCGGCGGAGCAGCGTGCAACTGCCGCGGACCCGACGCGAACGGGCCGGCTGAACTCTCGCGCCGAATAACACTGTATCCCGGACGGGTGTTTCGCGTGGCACACACATGCATACACGCGTCGCGAATCGGGCGCGCGAGAGCGGGAGCGATTGACCGGCACACGGAGACAGGTATTAATGATGCGGTGTAATTGCGGGCGCCTAATCGTCTTGAGTCTCTTGAGCGAAAAGGTATCAGAAGGTTAATGACTCGGAAGATCGGTAATAATTACCTGAGATCGAAGTTCTAGCTTCTATAATCGAGTCTACTCGCGTCTACCGTATCTTGTATCTTGAAGATTAGTTCTAAAAGACAAGTAACGATAATATCGGTACCTGGCATCGTAACGAGTACGCAAATGAATTCTAAGGTCACACGTAACGTCTTTCACCACCAAATGGCGCACGCGAATGTTAATTCACAGTCAAATGGAATTACATTACTTTCCTATTCAAAAAGTATGCCACAATCAAGTCGTATTCTGTCCTTTTTTCTTGATTTTTTACGAGAAATCGTTCCCTGATGGCCGGCTGCACCGCGTTTCATTTGACACCCCGTGATAAATATGCGCCTGACGTGTGCGTTAAATAAATCGTTCTCTCTTGTGGTATAAACACACTTTTGACACGTGCGAGAGATTTATAAACGATGTGCTACAAACGTACAAAAACAATATGCTAAAAACAATGATATTCTAGACTAATGCACATGGATTTCAACCGATCGAAGGAATTTGCGCAGGTTTTTTTTTTTTTTTTTTTTCAATACAATTTATTAGCACGTGGGTATGAATTATTCATAGATCGTCCGGGGCGCGGCGGGCGGATACTCTTCTATTTCGAACAATTTCTCTCGCTATATCTTTCATAGAACGTCTCGAGGACAGCATAAAACATTCAACAAAGAATATATATATATTCTTTGTTGCCCCGAACACACACACACACACCCACCACATATATGTATACGTTCCAGAACTGGAACAAGCGTGTTAAATGCACGCGCATCTGACAAATATTCAAAGTTATTCTTCTGGAAAACGAAGCCCTGTATAAAAAAGTTTTATTCTACGTTTTCGACTTATTTTTTCATGTAGAATCATCCCTTTCCCGCTTGTACCGTCAGTTCATTTTCTATATGGAGGGATAAAAATATTTTCTCGTGTGCATAGATGCAATCTGTACAATATATAAATTCCATCTGTGCACACGAGAAAATATTTTTAAAAATTTGACTTACACCACTGTGGGTTTTTACTCCTCCATATATATTCAATGACTATACAAAGTACCATTTTCTATTTCTATAAAAAGTTGTTTATTCATGTGAAAAGCAGACATTCAAAGTTACTCCAAGTTATCAAACTATGTAGATACTCCTATACTTATCCTACAATTTTGATAAATGGATGTCTTCCTCTATCTTTAACCATTTTCAAGAAAAAAAAATATGGTAAACTTTTTTATCAGACTCACCCAGTATATATTCGTGCCGCGGTATTATTTCGATGCAATATATGCGTCGGCCAGGCATTGTTTGACGATTGCCGGATGCACAGCATGTAGTGCAGGCGGATAAGATACATAAAGAAAGAGAGAAACGAACGAGGGAGGTACATGAATACGGAAGAGCGTGAAACCGGAGCGAGAGAGCCGGACGTGGCGGGTCGACGAGAAAGGAAGATGCGCGACCACGATTTATTCAGAAACGTGACCGAGGAGAAATTTTGAGGGTTGACGCGTCCCCGCGTTCGAAAGTTCCCTCGAGAGTCACATTCCGCCACGCCGGCCAGTCATCGAGACATACGTTCGCCATCTTCTCGAAACCTCGTCTTTGAAGAAACGAACGCGCTCTGATCAATTTTAATATTCGAGCATCCCTCAACGGAAAAAAAAATCGATCGGTGATATATTAGGTCAGCTAGACATTGCATCCCGATGCCTTCAAACTGCAATAAATAGCAATGTACGCTGTATCCAAGTTGCTTCGGTTTTCTTGCGAGAGAATTAGGATCTCTGGGAGATCTCGGATAATTAAAATTCACAACGCGTTTGCATCGCGTATCACAATGAAAGGCTGACCGTTTATTTCGCAGCGGAGCAATTCTTCCTCTCTCGCGGAGATAAATTCGTCGCTGATCGCCGTGACGTAAGGGAGAAACGTCGGCGCGTTGAGTAAACATTTCGACAGGACCGATCGCGAATCGAAATTCGGCTGCGTGTGAAGGATACGGGTTCAGCGTGATGAAGGGTGGGCGCGCGAGAATCGTGATTCTCGAGAAACACCGTCTCGAGCGTCGGAGACTTGTCGAGATTTATGTAAATACTTAAAGGCGAACGCCTCTCGATCTGTCCCGTCTCGCGACTCCGCCGTTTGTTCTCTTTCTCACAGTGTCGGTTGCGACACGTCGGCGCAGCTGCGGCTGCAGCCACGGTATCAGGATAGCAACCAAGCCGAGAGGCGACCGTGCAAGATGCACCGCGATGCAAGTGCATGAAACGACAGTTCCTCACTTTCGGCAGTGTGTATAAACGGTGTTATACAAAAATATTTCAAAAGGGAGCAAAAAGTAAAAAGCACATATCTGTACCTTAGAGGTAAAGAATCGTATCTCCAGTTTTTGTAAAAAATTAGAGTTAATACTTTTGCAATGTACCAGGAGTTTAAATTGTATAATGATCTATAAAAGATATAAAAGATCTTATCTATTATCGCTAGTTCCTAAGATACAATATTTAGAAAAAGTCGTATTGAAAATGTTCATAGTCTAAATTTTGGTCGGGTGCAGCGTGTTATTGGTAGTTGTACACTATTAAACATGTCAGTTAAACTACTTTATTAAAAACTCAATAAATCAAGTTGCTACTTTTATTTTATATCTAAAAAATACATCATTTCCCTATTTAAAACTCTTCCTATATTTAAACCTTGCCCTTTCTAAATTTATAATAATGAAGATATAATTCTTTACCTCTAACAATAAGACTCTAAGTTACAGAATTATATAAAACCATTACGTGATGTTAACAGATACGTATTGAGACAATAACTACAACAAGCAACTGATTGCGGACTCGATCGCATAATTGTCGTCAGTAACGTGAGAAATTCTAAACTTTTCAAATCTTTCTTTTCAGGGGAAGATAATCGCGCGACGATTACTTATAATAAAACGATCGATACTGGTTGCGGTCGCGCGCGTTTTCAAGGTTCCAACGTGCCGAAAAATGCACGGTAAATCGGTAGTGACCGTTGCATAAGTGATTATCAATTTTTCCGTCGGGTGCAGCGTGCCGTGTAACCGGTTAGACGAGTGTAGCTGCAGCGCACCGGGCCGCCAGCATTATCGGGCACACGTCGTCCTCGTCGTCGTCAATGTTACGCACCGTGAATGGCAAGTGCTGGAAAATGCACGCGAATCGCAAGTGCTGGATCCGGTAACGACAGCGGTCGCCGGGACAACACAAGTTCCGTGAAGTTGGCACCCGACTTTAACAAAATGAATATTTAAAAAAAGGAAATTGTAGCATTTTCTTTGTAGTTGTTTGTAGTAACAATAATTTCGTTTGTAGTTTTATCGATTTTGCAAAAACAAAGATTTTTAAAAATCACTCTTGCCTAAAATTGAGATATTTGAAATTCGCTCGCGCCATGTGTTTTAGAATCGTTTGTAGTTGTTTGTAGTAACAATAATTTCGTTTGTAGTTGAATAATATAAAAGTTACAACGTATTTGCAATATACAAATAACGTATCTTTCTCAATTTTAAAGATATCTCGAATCCGCTTGCGCTATGTGTTTTAGAATCCTTTGTAGTTGTTTGTAGTAACAATAATATCGTTTGTAGTTTTATCCATAAAAAAAAAACAAATATTTAAAAAAATTACTCTTACCCTAAATTGAGATATCTCACATCAAAATATTTTTCGTGTACTTCTTAATGTATCCGAACGTTTTCCGAAGAGTTCTGTTCATAAACATTTGTCTATTTTTCAAATAATTATCGGAAATCGGCTAGCGTGTCTCACTCATGTAGTCGTAATTGCGGCAATAAAAATTATTTAAAAATTAAATAATTCTAATCAGCAGAACTATTTGGAAAACGTTAGGACACATTCAGAACTACACGAGAAATATTTTAGAACACCCAGAATTTCAGAAATCGGCCAGCGTCTCATTTGTTCTTCGAAAAACGTTTGTTCGGATACATTCAGAACTATACGAGAATTATTTTAGAACTCAGAATGTAGAATATAGAGTCTAGTGCTCTGATTTTATTCCGTTTTTCGAATAAACGTTTAAACGCGAAACGTTTATCCATTTACATTTTCTTCCAGAAGAACGTTTACTTGTAAAAAACGTCTACACGTTTAAACGTTTAGTAAACGTTTACTAAACGTTTAACCGTTTATCTTAACATTTAAATGTATATTAGAGTCTGGTAAACGTTTAAACGTTTATCAGAGAGAGGCCCTAGATTTAAAACATGTGTATTCGGAAAAACGTTTCTAATAAACGGATATGTTAATTAAACGTTTAATAGCGAGCTCAAATATAGACCAGCGTCCCCGTAAAGATTTTTTTAGGGGATAAAAATTATTTGTTTCTTTGTATTTCGTTTGTAGTTGAATAATTTAAAAGTTGCAATGTATTTGTAATAAACAAATTACGTATCTTTGTCAATTTTAAAGATATCTCGAATCCGCTTGCGCCATGTGTTTTAGAATCGTTTGTAGTTGTTTGTAGTAACAACAAATTCGTTTGTAGTGGAATAATTTAAAAGTTACAATGTATTTGTAATAAACAAATAACGTATCTCTGTCAATTTTAAAGATATCTTGAATCCGCTTGCGCCATGTTTTTTAGAATCTTTTGTAGTTGTTTGTAGTAACAATAATTTCGTTTGCAGTTTTATCCATTTTGCAAAAACAAAAATTTTTAAAAATCACTCTTCCCCAAAATTTAGATATTTGAAATTCGTTCGCGCCATGTGTTTTACAATCGTTTGTAGTTGTTTGTAGTAACAATAATTTCGTTTGTAGTTTTATCCATTTCGAAATAACGAAAAATTTTAAAAATCACTTACTCAAAATTGAGATATTTGATATTCGCTCGCGCCATGTGTTTTAGAATCGTTTGTAGTTGTTTGTAGTAACAACAATATCGTTTGTAGTTGAATAATTTAAAAGTTGCAATGTATTTGTAATAAACAAATTACGTATCTTTGTCAATTTTAAAGATATCTCGAATCCGCTTGCGCCATGTGTTTTAGAATTGTTTGTAGTTGTTTGTAGTAACAACAATTTCGTTTGTAGTGGAATAATTTAAAAGTTACAATGTATTTGTAATAAACAAATAACGTATCTCTGTCAATTTTAAAGATATCTCGAATCCGCTTGCGCCATGTTTTTTAGAATCGTTTGTAGTTGTTTGTAGTAACAATAATTTCGTTTGTAGTTTTATCCATTTTGCAAAAACAAAAATTTTTAAAAATCACTCTTCCCCAAAATTTAGATATTTGAAATTCGTTCGCGCCATGTGTTTTACAATCGTTTGTAGTTGTTTGTAGTAACAATAATTTCGTTTGTAGTTTTATCCATTTCGAAATAACGAAAAATTTTAAAAATCACTCTTACTCAAAATTGAGATATTTGAAATTCGCTCGCGCCATGTGTTTTAGAATCGTTTGTAGTTGTTTGTAGTAACAACAATATTGTTTGTAGTTGAATAATTTAAAAGTTGCAACGTATTTGTAATAAACAAATTACGTATCTTTGTCAATTTTAAAGATATCTCGAATCCGCTTGCGCCATGTGTTTTAGAATCGTTTGTAGTTGTTTGTAGTAACAACAATATCGTTTGTAGTTGAATAATTTAAAAGTTGCAACGTATTTGTAATAAACAAATTACGTATCTTTGTCAATTTTAAAGATATCTCGAATCCGCTTGCGCCATGTGTTTTAGAATCGTTTGTAGTTGTTAAACAACTACAAACTTGTCAGACAACTACAAACGATTCTAAAACACATGGCGCAAGCGGATTCGAGATATCTTTAAAATTGACAAAGATACGTAATTTGTTTATTACAAATACATTGCAACTTTTAAATTATTTCACTACAAACGAAATTATTGTTACTACAAACAACTACAAACGATTCTAAAACAAAGTTCTACTACAAAGTAACAACAATTTCGTTTGTAGTGGAATAATTTAAAAGTTACAACGTATTTGTAACAAACAAATAACGTACCTCTGTCAATTCTAAAGATATCTTGAATCCGCTTGTGCCATGTGTTTTAGAATCGTTTGTAGTTGTTTGTAGTAACAATAATTCCGTTTGTAGTTTTATCCATTTCGAAATAACGAAAAATTTAAAAAATCACTTACCCAAAATTGAGATATCTGAAATCCGCTTGCGCCATGTGTTTTAGAATCGTTTGTAGTTGTTTGTAGTAACAATAATTTCGTTTGTAGTTTTATCCATTTCGAAATAACGAAAAATTTAAAAAATCACTCTTACTCAAAATTGAGATATTTGAAATTCGCTCGCGCCATGTGTTTTAGAATCGTTTGTAGTTGTTTGTAGTAACAATAATTTCGTTTGTAGTTTTATCCATTTCGAAATAACAAAAAAATTTTTTAAATCACTTTTACCCAAAATTGAGATATCTGAAATCCGCTTGCGCCATGTGTTTTAGAATCGTTTGTAGTTGTTTGTAGTAACAATAATTTCGTTTGTAGTGGAATAATTTAAAAGTTGCAATGTATTTGTAATAAACAAATTACGTATCTTTGTCAATTTTAAAGATATCTCGAATCCGCTTGCGCCATGTGTTTTAGAATCGTTTGTAGTTGTCTGACAAGTTTGTAGTTGTTTAACAACTACAAACGATTCTAAAACACATGGCGCAAGCGGATTCGAGATATCTTTAAAATTGACAAAGATACGTAATTTGTTTATTACAAATACGTTGCAACTTTTAAATTATTCAACTACAAACGATATTGTTGTTACTACAAACAACTACAAACGATTCTAAAACACATGGCGCAAGCGGATTTCAGATATCTCAATTTTGGGTAAAAGTGATTTAAAAAATTTTTTTGTTATTTCGAAATGGATAAAACTACAAACGAAATTATTGTTACTACAAACAACTACAAACGATTCTAAAACACATGGCGCGAGCGAATTTCAAATATCTCAATTTTGAGTAAGAGTGATTTTTTAAATTTTTCGTTATTTCGAAATGGATAAAACTACAAACGAAATTATTGTTACTACAAACAACTACAAACGATTCTAAAACACATGGCGCAAGCGGATTTCAGATATCTCAATTTTGGGTAAAAGTGATTTAAAAAATTTTTTTGTTATTTCGAAATGGATAAAACTACAAACGAAATTATTGTTACTACAAACAACTACAAACAATTCTAAAACACACGGCGCAAGCGGATTTCAGATATCTCAATTTTGGGTAAGTGATTTTTTAAATTTTTCGTTATTTCCAAATGGATAAAACTACAAACGGAATTATTGTTACTACAAACAACTACAAACGATTCTAAAAAACATGGCGCAAGCGGATTCGAGATATCTTTAAAATTGACAGAGATACGTTATTTGTTTATTACAAATACATTGTAACTTTTAAATTATTCCATTACAAACGAAATTGTTGTTACTACAAACAACTACAAACAATTCTAAAACACATGGCGCAAGCGGATTCGAGATATCTTTAAAATTGACAAAGATACGTAATTTGTTTATTACAAATACATTGCAACTTTTAAATTATTCAACTACAAACGATATTGTTGTTACTACAAACAACTACAAACGATTCTAAAACACATGGCGCGAGCGAATATCAAATATCTCAATTTTGAGTAAGTGATTTTTAAAATTTTTCGTTATTTCGAAATGGATAAAACTACAAACGAAATTATTGTTACTACAAACAACTACAAACGATTGTAAAACACATGGCGCGAACGAATTTCAAATATCTAAATTTTGGGGAAGAGTGATTTTTAAAAATTTTTGTTTTTGCAAAATGGATAAAACTGCAAACGAAATTATTGTTACTACAAACAACTACAAACGATTCTAAAAAACATGGCGCAAGCGGATTCGAGATATCTTTAAAATTGACAGAGATACGTTATTTGTTTATTACAAATACATTGTAACTTTTAAATTATTCCACTACAAACGAATTTGTTGTTACTACAAACAACTACAAACGATTCTAAAACACATGGCGCAAGCGGATTCGAGATATCTTTAAAATTGACAAAGATACGTAATTTGTTTATTACAAATACATTGCAACTTTTAAATTATTCAACTACAAACGAAATACAACGAAACAAATAATTTTTATCCCCTAAAAAAATCTTTACGGGGACGCTGGTCTATATTTGAGCTCGCTATTAAACGTTTAATTAACATATCCGTTTATTAGAAACGTTTTTCCGAATACACATGTTTTAAATCTAGGGCCTCTCTCTGATAAACGTTTAAACGTTTACCAGACTCTAATATACATTTAAATGTTAAGATAAACGGTTAAACGTTTAGTAAACGTTTACTAAACGTTTAAACGTGTAGACGTTTTTTACAAGTAAACGTTCTTCTGGAAGAAAATGTAAATGGATAAACGTTTCGCGTTTAAACGTTTATTCGAAAAACGGAATAAAATCAGAGCACTAGACTCTATATTCTACAGTCTGAGTTCTAAAATAATTCTCGTATAGTTCTGAATGTATCCGAACAAACGTTTTTCGAAGAACAAATGAGACGCTGGCCGATTTCTGAAATTCTGGGTGTTCTAAAATATTTCTCGTGTAGTTCTGAATGTGTCCTAACGTTTTCCAAATAGTTCTGCTGATTAGAATTATTTAATTTTTAAATAATTTTTATTGCCGCAATTACGACTACATGAGTGAGACACGCTAGCCGATTTCCGATAATTATTTGAAAAATAGACAAATGTTTATGAACAGAACTCTTCGGAAAACGTTCGGATACATTAAGAAGTACACGAAAAATATTTTGATGTGAGATATCTCAATTTAGGGTAAGAGTAATTTTTTTAAATATTTGTTTTTTTTTTATGGATAAAACTACAAACGATATTATTGTTACTACAAACAACTACAAAGGATTCTAAAACACATAGCGCAAGCGGATTCGAGATATCTTTAAAATTGAGAAAGATACGTTATTTGTATATTGCAAATACGTTGTAACTTTTATATTATTCAACTACAAACGAAATTATTGTTACTACAAACAACTACAAACGATTCTAAAACACATGGCGCGAACGAATTTCAAATATCTCAATTTTGAGTAAGAGTGATTTTTTTAATTTTTCGTTATTTCCAAATGGATAAAACTACAAACGAAATTATTGTTACTACAAACAACTACAAACGATTCTAAAACACATGGCGCGAGCGAATTTCAAATATCTCAATTTTGAGTAAGAGTGATTTTTAAAATTTTTTGTTATTTCCAAATGGATAAATCTACAAACGATATTATTGTTACTACAAACAACTACAAACGATTCTAAAACACATGGCGCGAGCGAATTTCAAATATCTCAATTTTAGGCAAGAGTGATTTTTAAAAATCTTTGTTTTTGCAAAATCGATAAAACTACAAACGAAATTATTGTTACTACAAACAACTACAAAGAAAATGCTACAATTTCCTTTTTTTAAATATTCATTTTGTTAAAGTCGGGTGCCAACTTCACGGAACTCGCCGGGACAACACAGGCGAGAGAGATCCGTGGAGATTACCCCTCGCGAAATCGTTCGCTGAATGACTATGGCGGGATAACGAAGTATCAACGGTAACGGGTCGACGGGTCCGTTATAAACTAACAGTTGGCAGGCAGAACAGACTAGAAACGTCAGTATATACGCGCTTTGTCGAAGCAACGCTACTTCCTGGCATTTATTTTCGCGAATCGGCGACGCGTTATTTATAATCTCTCGCCAGGATAAAACGGAATAACATGATTATAATACGGTTAAGATTTTAAGATGCGCAACGTTTTATCCTAGGAAACTGCATCGTGTTATTGTCGTTTTTTTATCTTCTGCATCCGTAGAGAGTTAATTTTGCGGCGCCGCGGAGAAAGAAAGTTCCTGGAATCATTTAGCACCTGTAATAATTCTTAGTTACGGTTTAATTAATTTTGCGACAATCTTGTTTTATTAAATTACTTTTCTCCAAATATGTATTTTACTCATCCGTTTTTATGGCATTTATTATTATTTAATAATCAAACGCACTCTTTAATTTCAAGTTCTCTTTCATTTCGCAGTTCTTGCTCGTTCATTATTTTTCGACACCGTTACATGGTTTCGATCTAATTTTGATAGTGACGTGATATATCGCGCTCGGTGATGGTAGTGAATTAAGTATAAGGATACATAAATGAATTTGGATAAGTTTGCCGAGGAACGGACTATCTGATGAGAAATTTATTGAATTTCCCAACAAAGTTTCCGAACTGCTCTGGAAGTTTCGCGGCGTATCGCGGCGGATAATTAGCTCGTCCGATAAACTCATTGCGGAATAATTGACGTTCAATCTTCTCTAAGTTTTCGCAGGGTGTGTATCCGTACGCCAACAACTTACTTGAATAATATCCAAATAATTAAATTTCGCGCAATTTAATTAAGCTAATTACTTTTCGTCGGGTAGCAGCCTAAGATATACGATTTCATTTAACTTTATCTAACTTGTTGATTTTAACTTCGTTTAATCAATTCGTCGGTCGACATGATTATTTTAACCGTAAGTTTTAACCGTAAGTTAGGTATGTTTCATGCATAAATACATATTCGCTCACGTGCACACGCGAAACCGGCGCACGAAGCAGAAGCCTAAGTGCACAATGATCTCTCGTATACGCGATACCCCGGATACCCGCATACCGGGGGATTGGAGTGCGCAGAAATGCGACACCGCCGCGCTCTACGCCGCGCCGGTCGAATCCCGATCCTTTGTTTTGTAAGTGGAGATAGGAATATGTGCGAACGCGAAAGCGCTGTCATTCATTCTCAATGAAACGCCAGACGGCGATTGCCGCGCACGGTTGTGCGCCTTCGACCTCGATGATGCAACGTTCCCAAATAAACAAAGAGGCGCATCATCTTACACCTGTTATGAATATTGCATAATCGAAAACATATTGCCGTAACACGCCGCGCCTGATCGCCGTGTGTTTCACGGATACGGCGCGCGGCGCGCCGCGTTAAAAGTCAGCGAGCTAAATGCGCGTGGAGTCATGCAAACAATTCACTAAAAAGTTAATTGCTCGCAGATCACCGTTATAACAATGTCCCGTTATACCGTGTCGTTTTTCGTTATAGTCGTATATATGAAATGTGATCCTGTTGAGAATTCCAGTTTCCTGGAAATCAGCTCTGGAAGAAATGCGAGACATATTCTTTTTCTATTTATAAAGTGCGCGACAAGAGTTCAAACGAACGTATTCAAACCAATGATAGTTGCGAGGATGTAAGATACATTTTTCGCACCTCCCGTCGACTCCGTCGCGGGCTCTCGTGAAAAATTTAAACGACGTAGGCGATCGAGAGCCTGGGAAGCCGCGAGACACGCCATTTTAAGGGAACATAATCACGCGCGAGTTAACGGGCGCGCCGATTCGATTCGCTAAATCACGCGTATCTCGTATCCCCGGCGAGATGCCACTCGTACGGCTTTAACGGTATTTTCGTGATTGCATCCTGCAGCTACGCCTAATAGGATTTGCGCGCGCGGAAATCACGGCCGTGCTTCGGCTACCTGCGCTAAGAATTGCCGTTTTAATTCTCCCTCGGTAAACTGCCTGGAGATGGATTGTATACGAAATCGATTTAACTTCCCTATTATACCTGAGCCCTTCAGCCATTTCGTATCGGAGAAAAAATAATGTGTGTGGAATATGTATAAAAATATATATGTATATGCTTTAACTAGTACGCAAACAAGTCAAATTGTCTTTCTAAAAATTCGTGTAAAATAAATAAAATGTTGTCGAACTGATTGAACAATTACTGTGAAATAAATTTTGGGCTTTGACACTATATAATAAAACAATTTTATTGAAGTGCGGGATATAAAAAATGTTTTAAACAGGTAAAATATCAGCACCTCAAGAGGTGAGCTATCAGCAATGATTTCAGCAAGTCTCTCTTGATATAATTAGGATAAAATTAAAAATAATAATATCAGTAATAATAATGATAATGATGAAACATGTGTGCAGATACAAAAGCAACAGAAAAATTTTGTAAAAAAGAAGACCATAGATACAACTAATATAAAAATAATATTCTCTGAATTTGGGATATATTTTTGTTAAACTATATTTTTTAACTATCTTCGTAATTGGGTCTCAAATTAAGACTTTTGAAAAAATGTATCATTATCGAATCAATAAACGTAATCCGTTTTGAGAGCTATTATCCTACAAGAAAAATATTATAAACCGTTGACCGTTGACCGTTGCAAAAGCACATACTATTATAACGTCATTCAATCGCAATGTAGACACCTAAATTCTATAATTATTCAATCGCGCAGCAGACCCGCAGATTTATAATATTAAATAGAGACCGCGCGGCTTTGAGTTCTAACAAGTACGTTCCGTGCGGTGTATGCATACATAAACTAAACAGGCAACACGGATCGTCCGTAATTAAACGCCTACGTTCGTGAATTTGTACACTTAGAGAGCTCGAACCATTAAATCGCGTCAATAATTTAATTTACGTACAATCATACACGCATAGCGCATCCAAAATTGTATTCTTGAGATACAATTATCGCGATTGTACGGTGCGACAGATGTGCAAAGAAAATCGCGTGAGAGGTACACATTTTTCAAAATACCGTGTATAACGTCTCGTATGCGCGCTCCTAAATGCGCGTATCCTAAAAAATGGGAAATGAGACGTAGATTTATTCACAAGATACACATTCTACACAAACTACGCGATCGCGTTGCGCAAAAAGAATAACGTTCGATCGGAGTGCGTGATACTTGTGGAAACATTCACGTTTATTCGAACGAGCGTGCGAGGTAATCTTTTCACGCCGGAGTTTCGCAATTCACGAACTCAGGTTCGGCCGATGTTTACGCGTACGCTCGTCGCGTATGCAAGACGAGTATATCACGGTTTCGCGAGGGCATGGCACGGCGGAGGAGGATCGTGCGTAGGAAAGCGAACCGAAGCCACGCACTCTGACCACTGGGTGTATCGGGTGAGGACGTGGCCCGGGGCCCGGGGCAGAGAAAGACGGAACGGAGAACAGAGAAATGCATACGCCCATATCCAGCGCGACTCGGCGTGGCGCTGCATTTATTATGCAGATTATTCGCGGGTGTAACAGCTACGTGTATATGCGTGTATGTGTGTATGCGCGAGAGAGTCCACGACAATAAAAGTAATAAAACGAACGCGACCAAGCCGCGATCGTGAAAAACCCGTCGCGTTCGTAAACGCGCGGCGATTTCATCCGCAGCATTCCTCGGCTTTTCTTGCACCTATACCCGATAACGCCATTCCCCATTCCCGTCGACGCGGAAAACGCTGTTAAAACGACACTGTATTACACGCATACACGAGTTGAAAGCACCGGGCGGAATATAGTGCCAGGAATCAAAAGTGATTCTCCGCACTTGCGAAACGTTTTACGATGACGTTTATCTCGTCGTACGATCAAGCATTGAAAACGCGCGATCATATGATACATGTGTATGTTATTATCTTATTTTTTAAAAAATATATATAAAGAATTCTGATTGCAAATTTAATTCGGATTCATCCCGTCGACATGATTATCGAAAACATACAAAATCCAACAGCTGCGTTTCCCATCTGCTACTCCCGTAATATATTAATCCGTTCGAACGTTTCCTATAATCCTCTATTTGCTACGCGAGACGTTCTATAACCGCGGAAATTTACTCGTGTTATTATATATAGTAATTATTATGGTGCATTGCACGTGTGCGCAATTACGAGAGATTAGCGCGATATATGTCGCCGCGTATGCCTTCGCGACTAGAAAATCGTACATGCCGAATTATCTTCTGGGAAAGGCTCCGTGACACGGCACGATTAAGATTCCTCAGGCATCCTCGCGGAAACAAAGAGGCGCAATGGCGGATTTAAGGCTGCGTGACTCCGAGCCGCGACACGAATAAGACTTCCTCCTTCGTCAAATAATGATGCGAATGTTGAAGAAATGTTTATAATGTTATAATTATGCGTTATTAAAAATAATGTATATGTCGTAATAAATATAATAATTAGTTAATACATGTTGAAAAAGATATATCGTTAAATAACGCTGATTCTTTTTGAGACATAAAGCTGTGATTTTCTTAGATGAATTAAAAGGCTTCAATTTGGCCTTGTATCAGCTTGAATTCAACAGAGTGAAGTGGTACTGGAACTAGATGTAAACTGCGTGTACGCAGTCACGAAGAAACGGCTGAATGACTCACGCCGAATCTCGAAGTTGTCACGTCCGAAAAAGGAAGTCGACAGGACTGACCACTTCCCCGTAACTGCCTGATCCACCTGACATTAAAGGAAAGGTTCGTACGGCCACGTGAAACGAGAATAGACGGCCTCACCTAGCACTTTGCAGAAGTTGAAAGAATTCTGAACGAGAGATGATCGAAAGCGTCTGAGGAAGACTTAAACAAAGAAAAGTGCGTGCGACGGAGACCGCCATTGTTTACATCAATTTGCTACAAGTTTATCATTTTCTAGAATATGATCGCGCACACGCACGTCGGTAATTATGAGGCTGGTTTTCGCGAGGGAAGAATATATGAAGGCATCGAGATAATAATGTGTGCTTTCCATTGTCCTGCATAAGGTACCCATAAAATTTTACCGTTACCAGAAAAGATCCGCGCGGCAAGGGTAAGCGTATAACTCCCTCTGTTAAATTATTTAGCGATATTCTTGAAGAAAAAAAAATTTAATCGCCTCGGCAGCAAAAGGCACACGTCACTCGGGCCATTTTCATAATAACGGGCGTATAGTACGATACGCGATAATGCGAGACGTGTCGCGGGTTTTTTTTTCGTAGCGGCGAAAGGAGCGAGTCTTTCGTTGAAGCGTGATTTTATCTGGGAGAAGGCCGGGGCGTTTCTAAAACCATGAAAAGTAACGCTTAGCTTCTTCGGTCACGCTCTAATTACTCGTTACTATACGGCCACGCTTTGCTCTTCCGAACCTGTAACCGTGCAGGACGTTTCTCGCGCAGCCGCGGCACCGATTACGGCTTGGCGCTAGACCGGTAGAGAACACGAAAGCCTGAAAGAAAGAATAACACGCTCGGGCTCCGGCCGTTATCGCTTTTTAAATACGCCATTTGGGTGCGCGCGTGTGACGAGCGAGCGGTTTCTAGGCGCCGGATGTAAGAGTGCTTTAGGAGCAAGATTCTTTCGAACGGACGGTGGAATCGACACTCGAGCGCGATAAACATCACAGCAATAATTACTAATAACTAAGGAGAAAGCGACGATTATTTTACTGTCGTTAATCTTCCACGTCTGTAATTACGTGACTTGGTGTCTAAATTTACATCATAATCACGGCTAAAGCGTAATCGATCTGGCATGTAAAAGATGGTCGGATTTAGCAGCGAACTCGCGTGCTCGCGAGGATGTCTTGCGAGATGTACGTCGATCCGTGGGCGTGATGCGTTCAGACCCGCTTAATCGGTGCATTCTCGGCCGGTGATTCCGTCAGACCGGCTTGGTAAACGCATTTCTGAGTTCGAACGTTCCCATAGTAACACGAAAACGTCAGAAAGAGAGGCACATTCGCGTTCGAACAATGCGCGGCTGTCGGACCTCGGTAATTGGTTCGAAACAACCGTTGACTCCTGACCGGCTGTCCGACGAGAATACGTCGCTTCTGACAAGCCGGACAGCCTTTCGCGTAAGACTGGCAAATTGGCAAAGAGCGCGCGCGAGCTAAGTTCGAGTCTGTCGAAGGATGCTAAGACCGATAGGGAGAAGGTAGATAGAGAGAGGGGCACGAGTTGTGTTCGCGAAATTACAATCGTGCCGCGATTTTGCGAGAATTTTACCTTGAAATACCACGCAATTTAACGCAGTAATCAAATTTTATTACGACACGCGCGCGTGCATCCATCGAGGATTTAACGAGGCTGACAATTCGCGGAGGGATTAGTGGAGCGCGCACACTAATGAAATCGCACGAGACTGCCATGTCTTTGTGAAATTGGATTCTCGCGGGAGGATATGCGGACGCGGAACAGTCCGCGATAGCATCCGAAACGAACGTAATAACACGTTGCTGGCCTCGAGATCCCTTTGTTGGAGACTACGTCTCGTAAATCCTCTCGCATCTCTCGTCCCGCGTATGATGGACGAGAAGCCGTGCATCGCGAATCGGACGCGCGCTTAAAAAGCTATCCCGAGCATGATGAGTCGCTGCGGACGCGATAAAATGCACGCGGACAAGTCGCAAATCACAATTCTCCGTCGACCACATCGGTGTGCTTCGCGGTTCTTTTTCCGTTACTCGATCGCAACGAGAGCTCGGCAAAAATTTTCGCAAAAACTAACGAGTAAGTACTCGATACGAGAGCGAACCTGAATCTGAATAGTGAATTTCTATGGATAAATGATAATACTTTTTTATAACGCGTACTTTTTCACACCTCGACACTTTCTTCTGCTGCAGAGTCGCGTGGGTAAAAAGTGGCTAAAAAGCGGTTATTGATTTCCAGCTAACATCGGTGAAAATTGAAAACTCCGACTGTACAGCTCCAACGACTCTTACGAGGTGAAATCCGATTGGAATTGGAAAAAAAATTTCGAAAAATTCCCGGGGAAAGTTTCTGGGAGGAGGAGAGGCGAGATTATAGCGCGATGGAGAACCGGTTGTCTGCCTACTGTCAGGCTGGCTATCAGAGCGATTCACTTTTTCACGTTCCACATGCTTCACCTATCTTCACCCTTCAAAGAGCAAAGCTACTCAAGTTCGGAAGTCTGCGAAAAGCGAAAGTTGGCGGAAACGGCTAATCCTTCAAGCGTGAAGTCACATTATTACCAGATAGCTAATTACGAAAAAATGTGGCTTGGGCGAAATAAATAAATTCGTAATCTCGTAAGATTATTATACATTATATTCAACGTTCACGTTTATATTTGTTATCTGTACACTTCAGAATTCGCGTAATGAGACTTGTTAAGTAATTAAAAAATCCTCTTTCTCTGCTGATAGATACCCATCAAACTTGCAACGTTTGAACAATTGATCACTGAACATCCTGAGTCCTACATAATCACGCAATAATAGACTCCCGTTAAAGTAATAACGCCCCGACCGCTCGTGAAGGTCGATGTTTCTTTCTTTATGACAAACGTGACATCTGGACGCGCGTTCATTCAAGAAATCATCTATCCTCGCGACAGGTGAAGAATATAAAATACACCGGATATGCCTTACATACGCGAGCGGTACGATCAGACGATATGCTTTACACAGACGTCGAAAATTGCGGAATTGTGGGATAACAGGTGCGGTTCTTTGTACAACAGGTTCAGTACGTTCGAGTTATTATGGACGGGCCCGTTCAACCTTCGACTACCTTACAGAACGCGTCGTGAAAAAATTGTTTTAGTAACTTCAGCTATTAGTTATTTTATTGGACATGTATCTTGAAATAATTTACGGAATAACAGCAAAGTATTCGGAAATGATTCGAGGTGTAGTGTCAAATGCGGTCGCAATGCAGTGCGAAGGAATATTTTCTACGAGTGTCGGCGTTAAGTCGCCTTGGTGATAAAGAAAAATCGTTGGGGTCAGCAGGGAGATTAGGTACGCTCGGAGTCACCATTACAAGCGCCTACCTGTTCTGAGGGGACCTCAGGACAGAGAATAGCCAACTATGACTGAGAAATAATCAATAAGTCATTGTAGGTGTATGCAGGTACACCGGCCCTAATATTGACCCTTTTATGCCACGGTTGCTACGGAATTCTCTATGAAACTGCGTGTACATATATGAAGCGAGGATGATTAACATTTCGATAATTTTGTACATAACAGCCTTCTTGCAATTACATTTCGCCGAATTTAAAAAGAGTGAGACTCATAGGCTTGTATTCTTAGTTCACTTTTATCATAAATGCGCGCATTTAGCATATAGTTTACTATAGGTTACTATAGAATCTTAGAAATAAGTGCATTTATCGATAAAAGTGAACTCTGAGAATACGGGCCTTATGAATATAGAAGAAATAATCCTGCGATAAATCTTGTAATTCGTAAAAAAAAACTTAATGCTGCACTAAACCGTAAAATGTTTCTCGATTTGTCTTAAAGAGCATGGTAATAAATAACTTCTTTGGAAGATATATGAGAATATATTACGTTCCGTGCAGCGTTACGTATAAAAATAATATTTGCACGAGAATGTTAGTTTAAATGTCAATGAGCACTTACTCGATGGACATCAGCACGTATTGTCGATGAAACGATATAATGATATAATCATTAATAATTTAAATGGCAAAGTAATGGAGAGATTCACCAACTGTTGAACACGCGGACGTAGACGGTACTTTCCGAAAAACAAAGGACGCTCGCGAAAGTGGCTGAACTGGACCGTGTAATAAGATGGGAGATCTACGCTGCACAACGACAAAAAATGCACTGGAAGAGACGTCAGCACGGAAGTAGAAGATCGCTTTTCGTCCCGATACGATCTGCGCACGCAGAGGATAATCCATTATTTCGGGTCTTTACCTCTGTCCTGTCTCTTTTATTTCCGCTTCCTTTGTAAGTTTACTTAAAAGTTCAATCTCGAGCTAAACTCCTGATGTTTCGATAAAAACAGGTTTCTGCATCAATGACCATACATATAAGAGATTTTTTTCCGTTATAATAATGAGTTTATTATAATTTTAAGCAGGACTCTGTTTCATTATTGTTACGCGCTTTTATTATAAAAATGTGTTTAAAAGCATAAACGATATAATACAAAACACAGACATCATTAATTTTGCACAATTTTGTATTTTAAGAATTCTAAATTGTTTTGAAGCATATCGAGTTAATAACACATATTTTAATTTAGGTGTGTGCACATTTATCTAAAAATGTTTTATTTATCTTTTAGAACATAGAACTCATATATAATCTCCAAATTCCTTTTTAATATTTGCCAATAAAAATTGACAAAGATTGTTAGATAATAATTATTCAATAACAATCGATAACACATACTAATTCTTATCCAGGTAACTCATTTTTTTCGTAATCAGAAAGAAAATTGAGTCTCATTGAGATAATTATTAATATCTAATGATTTTTTCATCAATTCTTTAATTAACAAACGTTAGAAAGGAATCAGATTGTATAAGAGAGTTTAACATTCTGAAGGATATATCTTGAGACAAAATAAATACACAAATCAAGATTATAGCGACTTGGATTATAAAGGTGAATCACGTTTGAATTTACAAGCTTGTCTGCATACGCGCTAAAGGCGAGTGCCGCCGTTTGCGTTGACACGACACACGACCCTCGCGCCGAGATCAATAGGACTACCGAGAAGAGGCGACGGGAAAAGCAAGTAAGTATGCACAAAGAATTTAAGTGCAACGACCGAACGTGACTATCTCGACAGCGCGACGTGCCGCGTGGCGTTCGTTCTCAAGGAATGACGGATACGAGAGTACCTGATGGAATTATTCTATTATAAATAAATTCTATTATAAATAGAATCCGTTCAGAATCGGGATTCATTTTAGGGGACCATTTTCGGAATTATCTCGCTATTTTTATTAGGGAATTACCTCAGAGACTCGGCAGGGGTGAGAAAGAGATCTCCCTCGTCCCTCGTACGTTGTGGAGTTAGAATTCTCGAGGGATGTCGTTAAACGCGACGTGGAGAGTAAAGTAATCGCTCGCTCCTCTCACTTTGGTGAATTTATCCCGACGATTATAGAACACCAACGCGATATCCTCACGGCTCTATAACGTCGGTATACCGTTACGGTAACTTACATGAGGCGGCGCACCGTCGTCGACCCGGTACTGCCTACTCCCGTAGCAACCGACTGACCCAAATACGACGACCATTGTCGAAGAAGAATCCGTGCAATTACGAAAGAACGCGTTGTTAGCATGTGTAATTGTATCGCGATTCAGATTTCTCATTAACGTCTTTTCGTATCGTACGATAATCTCGAGAGCCTCGAGAGTGAATATACACTCTCTATGTCTCCCTCTTTCTTTCTTTCTGATGCTGCAGAGAAAATATCAAGCGACATTTCTTAAATTCCTCTACACAAAACGTTTTCCAGAGGAACGACACAAAATACTCTGTTTTAAACGCGTAAACTATTCGGCAATACTCGTATTGCCGAATTGTTACACGCGCCGACATTCCCCCGAATCGAACAACTGAAATGAGTTCTTTCATCAAAAAACGAACGGCATTTGACTTGTAAAAAAAAAAGTTCCGACATACATCGCGGAACGCGATTTTACAAATGCAAATAAATTGGAATACGTAATGCCTCGCATAATTTCAGCTTTGAGCTTAATAGTCTTGAAATATACGGATATGTATCAAGATATTTTATTTCGAAATTAATTTAAAAACCGCAGGAAGAGATGCAGTCGATTAAAATTTCGCGGAGGAGAAATTATATCAATTTTCAACAGCACATATTACAAATACTTGCTTATTTTCGAATACTCTAAAAAATTAATCAGAGATACGGGGTATCTTAATTTCCGTAACGCTATTCGATATAATTATAAAAAATAATTCTTGCAGTAGGTATCGAAATAAGATTCAACGTGGATATTGCCAACATATGTATTCTTTCAACTATTCCGCTACGCCGTAATCGGATTTATTATCCCTCGAAAATATAGGATTCATTATTCTACGAAAATATGGGACGGATTAAATTGCAGAAACGTGAGGTACACGAGGATAATCACGGCGCGTTTTTAATCGCGTTGAAATTCTTAATGAGAAGAGAGTAATTCGCGATCGACGATCGACCGTCCGAAGGGAACGATCGGGGATTCTTTGGGCACGCCGCTATCGATGAGAGCTCGATATACCGGGATAATCGCGGCTTCCACGAAGGCAGGAACAGCTCGGCACGGTTCATTGACAGGGGAAGCCGTTTTATGGACTCCGCGGGAACTCGAACCGATCGAAATCACCGCGCTCGTCCGCCTCGGGTGAAAAGGAGTCGCGCGCGCTTCGCAGATGGCCGTCGATCCTGTTAATCCTGCTCGATGCATGAACTGTGTGTTCCGCACGTGCCTACCTTGCTAAATCGAGATTTCATCGATTTCGATAGGTTCGCGGTACGTCTGAAGGCTTTGAGAAGTCTTTGTTGAACGCGCTATTCTTGCTAGAGTACACCGATCGTAAGAGCAGAGATCTCTCGTCGTTCGGCCTCCAATTATTGATTAACTCATTACTGATAGGCACATAGACATCGCGATGAAACGTTTATGAGAGTCGCCACTGCTTTACATTCTCACGCTGTGCACGTGCGGAAAAACCGGCGCATAAGTCGCCGTCTCCTTCCGTCATCCCCGACAGATTTTGCTGCTTGCTCAGGAGAGCGGATTGCGCAACAGGTTACACGGTTCATCGGCGGCGAAACAATCTCTGGACGCTCGAGATCGTCGACCCTCTCGGTCTTGACGAAATCTCCGACCTCACGCGATTCCCAACGGCGAATCGGGTTGATTGATCAATCGAATTGTTACGAACTTATTATCCGCGTTCGATACTTCAAATTTTGGCTAGTATGCACTGTTCAATTCGTAGTGTCAAATTGTACTCAATTTGACCATTTCTATAGGTTCGCCACTGCCCTTACTCAATTTGTCGTTAATTTAATTAAACCAAAGAAGTTAAAATAATACTGTTTTATGTTAAAATAATAAATTTCGGCACACATGGTAGTCAAAAATAGCAAAATGTTATTTAACCGAAAGGTATTAGTTTAAATTTCATTCTTTAAGATATGATTCGAGCAAAATTATTTCTCGTGAGACGTCGAATCGTTTGCGAATCGAGATATCTCGCGCTCGTCATTATTATCATCCAAGAACAATTTCATTTAACAGAGATAAAGCAAAGTATGATACCAACAGAAAGTACTCGGAAGACTAATGGCAGTAAATCTTTCGGGATTATAAATATTTGCCGTTTCATCTTGGCATGATAAATTACGTTTCACACGTGGCTTATGTTTGATTAGAGTCGCTGACAAGGTGTCTGTTATGAATATGAGCGTAATATCGAGACTCCGTCGTTCGTCGATTTAGTATCAATCGTAAATGGGACTCGTTAAGCCTATCGCTGGGAAACGGAGCATGATTTACAGTTACCTCCGGGCGACTGATAAATTTATTATCGGATTTTATGTGGGTTACCGGTGTTACTTAATTTCCGGGACAATTAAAAATGACCAGTTAAGCACGTGTTCGCCATCAACGGTGTTTTAACGCGGATTCTGTCGACTATACGAGGTAAAGTGATATATAGTGTCACTGATAGAACGTAGCTCGAAATATCTAAAAGAGTCTAGAGGAAGCGAGATGGCGAAACGGGATGTTCTGACATACTGCGGACTGACGAACGAATCCTGCAGTCGAGATGTATGACAACACAACCGGTGACGCATGTCAAAACCCGTTAGATGAAAAAAACCATATAAAAACAGTTTTGTACCATTTTACGTTTCCACTGTAAGTTTCTACATATACTTTGCACATCGATGCCGATCTTTCATGACGGTTTTCTTTCATTATTTATTAATGAAGCAAATCTCTATATCGTTAGGAACTTTCTGTACAGGTCGTCGATCTGTGGTCAATTCGTTTTATTTTTTTTTTTAATCGAATTTATGTTTCACTGAACAGCAGATCGAGTCGAATTGTTCTTGCGCGCCGCGGGTCGAAATATTTATGATGTACAAAACAGCAAGACACGCGTAGCGTCCTTCACGGATCGTCAATACATCCAGTTTCTGATATCGTTGCCAATCAATTACGTACAACTCCGCAAGAACGCCGACTGCCCGAACAAAAAGCGTGCAAGGATTACTGATTTCCAAGGTGAAAACATGTCTAATCGGGGACAATCGGGGAGGAGGAATCCGCGACGTGCGTAGAAAATTTTCTAGTCCAATTTCCTAACGACGGGACACCGTGAAGTGACGTTAGACCGATTGCGCAAACAGGGTGCCAAAGCGCGAGTATTGTCAAGCTCGAACGGGCAGCGGCAAGTGTAACAAAACCGAGTCGTTAACGTTCTCTCGTTTCCGGCGGGAATGTGGCAAGAGATCTTAAGGCAAGGTCGAGAGAGAAGAACACGGGATGACTCCGGAGAAATTCAGCCGGCCATAAAGATCGAACTTTTTACACGTTTTAAAAAAAGGATTTAAAAAGAATCCTTCAAATCATATTGCGTCTGCCACGTTTTGGAACACACCCTGATCGATCATCGTGCCTGCAGTCCTTACTTGTTTCCTCCGGATATTGCACATCCAGCGTGACAAAGAATATTCAAGCTGAGATCACTATCCCGCCTCGCGTTTATATCGATGCCTATCTGGCGAATGGCGCAACCCGTTACCTCGTAAATTAGGAGCTAAAAATTCTTCTTGTCACACGTATTACGCATTGTTTGCAGTTTTTTTATCTCTTTTCTTCAAAAACGGTCTCGCAACGTTCCCGCGTTAAGTCTGAAGAATCTTTCGTCTGCATCTTTATCGGGAAAATCCGCGAGCTTTCTCAACGTAAGAGAGACGCAGCAATTATGTATAAACTCGTGCAAACTGACCTTCTCGGAGCGGTGCGCTGCGGGCTGGTCGGCGTGCTGGAAGGCGCGCTGCTGGAAGCCCCGCCGAACGAGCTGGAGCAGGTCGTGTTGCCGGACGCGGTGGTGTCGCTGGCCGTGGTCGTGGAGCCGAGGCTGCCCTGCCGCGATGACACCTCGCGATTACGCGCGCCTCGCGATCTCCCGCCGGCGAATTGTCGGCCGGTGGCGCGGCGCGGCGTCGCGGCGCCCGCGTTCCTCGCGGGCGCGCTCGACGGTCGGAGCAGCGTGCCGGAAGTGCCGCTGCCGTTGGTCTGCGCGGCAAGGATCTCCGGAGCGATCAGCGCGATGTCCGGCAACGAATTCGGCGCCGAGACGACGATGGCGCGCCGATTGGCCGGCTCGTTATTACCGGTACCGGTACCGGCGCGCTGCGTGCCCTCGGGTAGTCGCAGATGACGCAGACGCCGCATGGACGCGCGCATCCACGAGTTCGCGGCGGCAGCGACCGAGCTGGTGACGGCGGCGACGGCGGCGGTCGTCGCGCCGTCGCGATTTTCACGATCGACCGCCTCGTTCGTGGCGTTGCAACGCGCGGCGGCCGCGGCCTCGTCGTCGTCATCCTCGCCGTCGTTATTGTTGTCGTTACCGTTGCGATGCCGGCGATGTCGTCCGCCGCTGCGACGATTGTTGTTACCGTTGTTTTGACGATCGTGGAGAAGCGCGCCGCCGGAGGGTGACCACCGCGTGCCGCCGCCACCCGCTAGGGACTTTGCCGTCGCGGTGACGGACATCGCGACACTGCGGCCCGTCGCCGTTTCGCGATGCTCGCAGCCGCGCCTGCGCCCCGCGCTCCCGCGGGTGGGGGCCGCAACGCTCGCCCGCCCCCCCTGTTCGCCAGCCCCACGTTCACCGGCGGCCGCGAGCGACTCCGCGGCCCGCAGGTACTCCACTTCCTCGAGCCACGACCAATCCACCTCGGAACCTTCCGAGCAGACGTCCTCGCTCGGACTGGTCGCCGATTCCGCTTCCGGTGGCTGTCTGCAAACACAGAGGGAAAAAATGCGGGCTTAATCTTCGGCCGGGTTGAATTATGCGGGTATCACCGCTCCGATGAACGCGTACGACCTGAATGCTGGCGAAGCAGCTTTCCTTTTTTTTTGCGCCGATATTACGAGAGAATAAGTATAACGGAAAAATGTACATGTATCTTTTAGCAGCTATATATACAAAAAAAACAGGATCATAATAATTACAGTTAGTATCTATATAATTATCGGCGATATTGATTGATCAATAACTAGTTTGAAATCGATGGGATTCGTGTCGTTTAATTTTTAAAATTAGAAATATTTTATACATTAATTTGAAATATTATAAATCTTGAAAATGTACGTAAAATTCATAGGAATAATATTATTAGGCAAGATCCAGTCCTGATCGTAAAAATGTTGTTTTTCTCTAATTGATTGTGTATCAGGTCGGTCGTGTTTTCACTTCCTTATTGTTTCAGGCTTTATTTTGAACTACTATTTTTCTCACTTACTCAAACAACAACAATAGCCGATCGATTTCTTGGCAACGTTACGTCGTTCTCTTGACATTAGAAAAATTGTCTTTCACGTCGAGAGTTCAAACAAACTCCTTTTTACGCGGGAGCAACAGGTTTCCCCGCCTCTCTCTTTCTCTCTCTCAGAACTTTAAAAATTTCCGTATCAAAGCGCGCGGCGGGTCGACGACCCCGATCTCTGTTGTGTTCTCCCCGATTTTACGCGTCTCTCTTTCCCGGGACGAGATGGAAAGCCACGATAATCAGTCGAACGCGTGCGGGGAACAGCCCGAAAGAGAGATATCACTCCGAAAAGAAAAACTCCTTGTTCCCCGCGCACGGGCGTAGGCAGCGCGTGCCGCTTCGAGGGGTCCAAAAGCGTCACGGAGGGATAAGCGAGAGGAAGAAGAAATGTCACCTCAACGCGGGCTCCACGCCTCGCGCACACGACCCCCATACCGTGCACCGTGACTTCCGGTACGAAACACAACGCCTGCGAGCGAACACCTATGTCCTATAGCACGGCGCAACCAACGCGGCGCGCCAGAAGGCATTTCTACGCCGATCCCCGTGGGGCCCGTGGATTCCTGGTGCGCACCCCACATCCGTCCCGACCACCGGGAACGACGAAGGATAACAGGATGTGAATCGTACTACGCGTCCTATGCGCATGTGGGAGCGCGAGCCGCGCGTACCTGGTCGTGTCGCGTCCCCTCCCCCTCCCCCCCCCGCGTGGCTACTACTCTCGGCGCGGTCTCGGCGGGGAACGTCGCGCGATTACGAATTGTGGGAGGATAATCGTAGGAATGTGGGTGGAGAAGCTCGGTAATTTCTCCTCGTGCCTCGAAACACAGAACATTTGAGCTGTTCGCAGATGTACGGCCGGGGGGTGAAGGGGAGATGGTGGTTAGAGTGATTCAAGTCCCTCGAGACAAGAGGGGAACATTGTGAGAAAGTGTGACTGGCGCAATATTTTGTGGATGACGCGCGCACGCGCATTTTATATTATGTAAAATAAGTTATTTAAATGTATGTAATATTCGAATAATTTGTTTTATAGGAGGGATTCATTTTCCAAGAAAAATACGTCAAAAATAGACTTTTGCTATATGCTCTTAAAAAAAAAAATATATATATATATATAGAGAGAGAGAGAGAGAGAGAGAAAAAATTGCGTTTAGTCATTTAGAACGGCTTTATAGTTTCCTACAGTATTAATACCTACTGTTTTTTTTTTTCGCTATCTTTATTGTGCTGCTTGAAAAATCAGGATATTAAAATAATATTCTTTACAAAATGGCTGATTTATATGTGTCCAGAATTTATTCTCTTTGTTTAAATGAAAATTTTAGGCTGTCTACTGTAATCTTCGTGCCTGCTCTATACTTTCTTTTCTCCCTACTTTATTCTTACGTTTAATCTAAAACGGTCGGTTATGACGTTATACAGAAGGCACGTAGTGATTCAGAATTTCTACGATAATAAGATTTTATGCTAAGATTTAGCAAATTATCTAGCAGTGTTATGTGCTTGATAATTTTCAATATCTTAGCATTACCGAGAACCGCCAAAAAAGGCAGGTTTAAATTATTATTTATGGCATAAAAGTAAAATGCAGACACGCAAACATGATTTCATACTTGAAAATCTGTAAGCGAATGGACGATTTACGCAACAGTTATATTAACTGTACCTTTTCTTATTCCATCAATCTCGTACTAATTAACTAATTAATTCCGAATTTTCCCGAACTGCGAATTGCAGATTTTTTTTTCATTTGAACACTGCCTCGCATCGCAGACGTGCAGCGAGGCATTGAGGGATTTCGTCACAAGGTGCAGTGCGCATAACTGCGACATGCGGCTTTCCGGATGCGTAATGTCCGACCGACATGGCACGGCTCTCACCTTATTGTGCGCGAGTCGCGCGTGGGAAGTGTTTCGCCGATATAACAACTGAAATTTGTTGTTCGAAACCCGCGTGTCTACGCGGGGAAGCACGAGCGAGAGAGGTGAGGCCGTTGTGTGTTCGTGCGCCCGATGACCCGATTGCTTTCGCAGCGCCCGCGGCGGTTTGCGTATCAATCCGCGGACCGACTTTCTAAATGCGGTCATGCCCTTTCCCAGCGGTTCTGTCTATCGATAACAATATCGCTGTTCCGTCGTCGACCCTTCATCGGCCCGAAAATTTTTTCCGACGGATATCGTGTTTTTTGTACAAAATAATCTCCTCGCTGGTGCGGCTTTACGTTGTAAAATAGGTTTCAGAATTTATCGAATAAAGTAAGTAAACTTAGATTTCTAAATGATGATTTAAGTGTTAATAACGCGATAAATCCGTTTGCAATTGCAATTATAAACAGAGCTGTATCTTTGATATAATATCTCTTAAAATAAAAACTTATTGTCAGTATGAACATTGAGGATCTTCGTGCGTTACATTTGGATTTATATTCTAATTTATCCCCGGGGTGTCCTATTTTACTTTTCAGTCTGCGAGCTGAATTTAGCAAAAACGTTTTACAAAAAGGTTGTATCCAGACCATGCAATTTCTATCTGAAATATTTTTTACCTGCCGGACTCAATTTTCGCGTAATTCGCCTGGGAAAAATAAAACGGGACATCTTATATACTTATCGAATTTATTTCGAAAGCGACAGATGTGCCGTGAAATCTTTGTGTTTTCAACAAATAAATTTTCAGCTCGCAGACCTCTTGTCCTTTCCAGGAGAGGAGAGATTTGTTTCTCCTCCGTGTATTCTTACTTTTATATTGGGTTATATCTCGGTTCTTTTATCTTGTCTTTGTATACTTATCCACCTCGTCTCACAACTCGCATCTCCGACAAGTATCACGGCGTTTCGCTCAGACGCTCATTCGCGGATTAATCCGGAGAGTGACTTTCTAAACGCGGTCGTGCCCTTTCTCGACGCGCCCATATCAGACGACGATATCGCAGTCGCGTTATAATGGACGACAAAGGCTCTCTTTGCGCGTATCACTACCGCGCCGTCTATTGTTATTAATTATTTCCTATGCGCGCGGAACAAAAGCGGCCGTTTCGCTATTATTACAAGACACCACGGATACGTAGGTGAATCGCTCCTGGAACGCGACGTTAATGAGCAAACGGAAGAGAATTACAGGGAATTACGATACGTTACGAGGTGGCGAGGATTAGTATTTTAATTTTCCGTTCCCCCTTCCCCCGCGAGAAGAAAGTAGACGTATATATACAGAATAGTAACAGCTCCTTCATTTATTATCAAAAACAACGATATTTTATTCTTATGTATTATTTCATTACGGAAAAAAGGGTGTAGCGGAAATATATGGCTATTAAAATGCTATAAAAATAACAACTATTTTTCTTCTCATATCTCGGCATCGTTTATCGTTAATTGCTCGTATAATGTGCGTTATTGCGTACCGCGCGCTGGGACCAGAATTTTCCGCTTTCACGTGTCATACGTAATGTTCCATCCCTCCGAAGCGTTCCATGCGTGTTCAATTCGATACCGGGAGGGCTTCTTGAGTCATCGCATGTCCGCGCGCTTACGCGAATGCTCGCCTCGCGCGATACCGTAGCGCAAATCATCCGTGAAAATCCACGCTTACACGATGTCGTTTACTTCTACCGTTCTACGGCTTGACCGTGATAATTTTTTTTCCTTTTTCAGACGGAGAGCGACGCGTTTGCCTTTAGATTCCGAATGTTCACACTATCGTTCCGATCCCGCGGCCGTTAGAAAGTTTTACTATCTCCGGAGAGAGTAAAATCTCAAATTTAAGCAGTCTCCTGACTCTCAATTCTTCAATTAAGAAGGCAAAGAAAAAGTGTTCCGTGTAAGCGCGCACGACTGGATCCGGCGTGAAATTTTTAATTAAAAAATCGAGAGTGATTTTCGACGAATGTTCCGAGTTCACCTCAGAGCGCCAGCAACTTCAAAGGTCTGCCAGCTAAGAGAGCGGCTCTCTAAAACTCTCGAGCTTGCACTTATGCTTAACAGGTACGCTTGAAAGGTAGAGCATACATAATGCGTTTGAGGCCGTCAAAGAGGATCTGCATTTTCATTGTCAGTGTCCCTAACTTCGATCGACGAGACCCCGCGTCGTTTCTCATCGTCGCTAAGACGTCGAGCGAATCTGAATCGAAACAGTTTGCACGCTCGTTAGGCTCGAGCCTATGTAAATACTTCCGGCACGAAAGCGCGCTTTCCTGCCAATGCATTCTACCTACGCGAATTCTTGCATCGGTCTAAGAATACGAGCTTGCTCACCGTGAGAAGCCGCTACAAAGACAGGTGAGATATTTTAGCCGAATACGAGAAGCTAAGAAGGAATTTCTTACAAAAACATCACTGTCTTCGCAGTGGGAAATTAGGGAACACGATTATAATTCGATTAAAATACTTGTATACTTTCTAACCGGCATGAATTAATAAGAGAAACTGGATGACTAGATTTGTCGAATTTTTAATGAAGTTATCCGCCGCAAAAATTAATTATTTTTACTTTTCAACAATCACAAAAGTTGCGTTAAGACTAGATATTTTTTCATGAATAATTCTTGTGTGACTTTAATATTAAATTCTTCAAAAAATTGTTAATTTACACAGGATAATATTACGTAATCCTTATAAAATCAGGCGTAATTTCGTTCTCTTCTATACGTGACGTAAAGTACGATCAAAAACTCCTTGCGTGAGAAAAGGATGAAAATGTAACAACGGAAGCAATCGTACCTCGTGAGAAAGCTGGCCGCCCCACGATCGACGTTGGAAATCAACGGTACGCAGCGATATTCCTTAAGACTCGTGGATCTATCGATGCCAGGAAGCCCATCGGTAAAATGGCTCGAGTTTAGGCTCGTCCCTTCCGTCCACGACTTACGATGCGACTCTTGAAAGGAACGCCTTTTGCTTCCGCGCTCGAAGGCGTCTTCTCGACCGCGCCTCTTGAGAACGACTCTCGCGCGAGGCTCCGAGTCGATAGAAACGGATCTATCCTTGGGCGAACTGTCCTCGCGAAACTTGTTCGAATTTGGCAACGATTTGTAGACTGGATCGTCGTCCGGCTGGACATTGTACTCGCTCGGCGTGACGGCGCCTTTCGTCTCCTCCACGTCGCTTCTACCGTTCGCTTCCTCGTTCGAGGTCCTGGACGACGACTCGAAGGGGTAACTGACCCTGTCCTCTTTCCCCCCGATCGAGAGACGCACGGAGGATGTCGTGCGATTCGGGTCGACGTTCTCGTTCCTCGCGCGACCGCAGCTCGTTTCCGCTTGGTCTTCGTTGTCGTCGTGCTCGGCGAGGAAATCGAAAGCGTCGTTTATTTCCCGCGTCTCGTATGTCTCGTCTTCGTGTCTCGCCGTCGAGGCTCCCCTCGTTCTTTCGCAGCTCGATATCGTCGCGTGGTCCACCGTATCCTGTTGAGCCTCCTCGTTGATGTCCGAGCAAGTCTTGCGTATAACCGGCTCTAAATTCCTAGTGATGTCGCGCACCCGCTTGATCGTGTCTGACGAGACCACGTCGATCCTTTTGCGGATTGGTACCACTTGATCGTGGCCCAAGGTCACCAAGATGTCACCCTTATCGATGCTGTTCAGCACTCGCTCTTGCTGACGGGTGAGAGAGAGTTTCTGCTCCAATTTCGGGGGACATACGTCCAGCAGATGCTCCTGTTCGTCGGGCGTTGCATCGTCCACTGTGACCCGCGGTACGCACGCATCGTTTCCAAGATCGATCAGATCGCCATCCTCGTTGGACGCCATTTTGCGACGATTTACACCTGCAACGATAAAGAGCGCTTCCGTTAATTGATATTAAACGAGCGATGCACCGTTCAAGGACGGAAATCTTTCCTCATTCAATATAGCTCAAAAATGATATAATAGTATAATAATATAAAAAACAAATATATCTCCAATGCTATCAGAAAAGCTACAATTTTCATTTTATTACAATTAACTCACACATTCTAATTAAAAAATATACATGCGTTTTATATATGATTTATTAAAAATCAATCTATATTTCCTATATTATTCTAGCGTATATTATTTCCACGTTGCAAGTATTTGCGATATGAACCAAGTGCTTGAAAGAATCGTGTACGCGTGGTTGATTCGCGCGATATCTACGTTGACCACTACCGACGATTTAAACCAACGATTACACCTCGAGAGTCATCCGAGATGATCAGATTAATTTCCGGGCGAAGTGTGTCGGCGGTTTTTCATTGCAACTTTATGAACTCGTCCTAGATTCGCCTGACCCCCGACCAAGTAATCTCTGTTCGTAAACCAGAGAAGCGCAGTTCTCTCGACGATTGACCGCCGCAGGACCGTCTCGCTCGACTCTCGAGCCTCCCACAGACATCAAGCTAATCCGTCGCGCCGTTTCCCCAATCTCTCTCTCTCTCACTCTCTCTTTCTTTTTCTCTTTCTATCCGACTGACTCACCGTTCCGTATATATCGGAGAAGGTTGTGCAAAAGTATGCCCGCCATGTCGCTGAGATTCGTGACCGTGTCACATTCGCGGTATCGCTCGCTCGCTGGTCCGCATCGGGATGAAGAGACGACTGAGATCCAAGGAAGAAGAGACAACGCTATCATTATAAGTGTTCGTAATCATCGGCGACGATTAACGGGAAGATACTAAGTGAGCGATGCGCGACGCGTAGCGTCGGGTGCGTTTAGCAACGAACAGTGACGGCGCGCGATCGGCTTTCATTTTTTATAACTCCACGACGCGTAAACCGCGCCCGGCCTCCTCTTTCGCAACTTTGTAAGTAAGTACCGTGTCGTCGGGAAATGTCGCGACGTCGAACGCTTTGTTGGCCAACATTCAATAAACTCGCTCAAGTTTAAATATTTTGCGACGTTACATTGTACACGCGGAATATATATTACGTTTTACTGCGCACGATATGTTTGACGACTGAATTATTTCACGTTCTAATTTGCAACAACGTCGATGCGGCAAGCTTTTCTGATTGCCGTCCCGATTTTTTTTCACCATTTTCCAATTTCCCCAACTTTCACCGATCCCCGCTGTATCAGATTCGAAGCGGCTCTGTATCATTAAGCGTATATCGCAAGATTTCTTCTCTCCGGTTACTGATAAGAAGTCCGAATAAGAAATCCGGCACGGCTTCTCTCGGATGTCATTTCGCTAACGCGAGCACAAAACACGCGCTTTTTTCAGATCCGTCAATGAGGAAACTGCGTCCACATACCGGCAACGTATCCCTTTCCGCTGATGTTTCCGCTGATGGAAACGGTTTCTTTTTTCATTTCCTTCGAAGGAGTTCGGACGCGAAGCGAAACCATCGTGGCACAGTCGCGATACTCGCACTTCATTAGGTAGGTACGGCTCGTAAACCACTAACGAATAATGTATTCCCGTCTCGGTAAAATATCGTCTAGTCACCGCGAATTAAGTGTACACACAAGTCGCCGTATCGATGCGTATATCGGTCGAATAATCGCCAATTCGTTAGCATACAGCAGTGTCACGAATTCGTAACGATCTTGACGACGGTTTCCAATCGTACGTGCCGTTTCCTCGACAAGGTAAATTTTCCGCGGGTGCCCCATTAAGGTGCGTCCTTCCACTGATTAATGTCCACGCGCCACCAATTAACAATTTCGAGGAATTAACAAGCGTCGAAGCCAATTAGCGTTACTAATTATCCGGCGCTGAAACGTTCTGCGAAGAGTAACGTAAGTAAATATATACATAAATAATCCTACAAATAATCCGGGGAACTCGGAATTCGCGAACCGATGAATTTGCGGGACGTTTCAGCCGTCGCGCTCGGGCTGATTAATTACCGCCGGCGCGCGTGTGCGCGCACAGGTGTTATGACTTCGCTTAACGTCCACGACAAATTTATTCGTCGCCCGTTAAACGCTCGGTTAGACCCCGTTCTCACGACCCACGGCCCGGCCAGAAAGCAAACAAATGACGTAATTGTATACAATTACTCGGCCGGCGGCTCTCTCTGTCATTCCACTCACGTTCGACTCCACGAATTAACAAAGTCGCCGCCGTCTGTCTACTCTCTATGTACCAAGACGCTCCGGAATAACAGCGAGGGAAACTAATTCGTATGCGTATCCCGAAAGGAAAAAAAAAACTGAGTTTTTAATTTCAAGTACACGAAGAACTTTCCCTCGTTTTCAATAAAACTTAACGAACGAGAATACTCGTCGCGTTAAATTAAACTGCAGGTGAATTTAATGAAAGATGCGAGTCACGATTTAATTGACGGAGTTCCGACCAGTTCCGACTCTTTCCCGAGAAATCTCGAACTACGTCTTTATTGAATTTTATTTCAAATATTATTCGCAACGTGTTCTCTAACGAGAGCGTAGGTCGTCGAGGAGATTTTCTCGTTTCCGACCATTATAAAATACGTGGATGAAATACGTGTACCGCCTTGATGAGACATGTCGTCACGTATATTCGTGCGCGTTCTCTTGTCAGATGCGAAGATCGAGGTGCGACTACCGGAAGGTTAAGTATAATCATAATTTCTACACGTGAATTAAGAAAAATCGCCCTTGTTAGCCGGTGAGAAATTTAAGAGCGCGCACGCGAGACATCCCGAGGGGAGGACGCTTAAAAACAATAGCGCCGGAATCTTCGTTTCGCGAGACCATGAGACTCGCAATGCGAAACAATAACTATAACGTTATATGTGTTAATGGTATTCCAAGAGTTATTTCCCTGCGCCACTTACGGGAGAGTTAATCACAAGTTGCAACACTAATCAATTACGAGTAGGACTTTACGGCTAATAGAGCTAATAACGTGCCGCGAGGAAAAAACTTGTGCAGCTCGCGAGAGCAATCGTTAGATGTTAAGAATTAAACTACACTATTAAATTCGTAGTGGCAAATTATACTCAATTTGAGTAATTTTAACCCTAATTCTATAGGTCTGCTCCACTGCTCCTACTCAATATGTCATTAATTTAACTAAAACAACGTTAATTTAATTAAACTAATAAAATTAAAATAATAAATTTCGATATATATATATATAGTAGTTAAAAATGTTATTTAACTCCAAGTAGTGATTTAAATTTCATCCTTTAATATTTTACAGTGCAGACGTTAATTATCGTAATAAATGACAATTATTATATTTTTTTTAGTTTACCAATGCTATCGCGATAATTTTCACGCTGTTTGCTGTTTGCGATTCGAAAAAATACTGAATTATGTTATTATATCGTGACATATTATACTAAAGTAAAGGTCGCTTTACATCGTTTTTTACTGCACACATAAATATAAGCAATCTGACGATAATCGTCGTCGGAAGTGTCGTTGAAGGATGTAGGAGGTTTCGCAGTGGACGCTCGTTATAGATAAAAAAAAAAGTAAGTTCGCACGCACAGCGCTTTCACCACATATGAATTATAGTTTCGTCGTTTTGCGCCTATTCGCGAAAGTCCATCAACGGAGGACAGGCGTCCAATGCCTGACTGATGATGAGAGTGAAGCGAATCGGTCGGTCGGATGAGTCGGAGATCTCCGTTTCCAGAAGAAGCCCCGTTGGGAAAGAAAGAACGCCGAATGGAATTGACGGCGAGCGACGCGGATAACGCGCGCGGTTTACGCTTCGCGTGCGAGGATACATATTGCGCGAACGGTACTTTCTCGACGATAATTAACGCAATCCTCGGCGGCGGCGGGGCGGCGCGTCTCCGCGTGTCTGCACGAGATCGACTTTTCCGATGCCTCGTCGGATACCGGGAACCGCGCTACGCGGGGAACTGCACCGTCTGACTCATCGACCGAGCCAACCGGTCATCATAACGCGGTGATCAATGAAGGGAGAGACAATCGTACCGCGAATCGCCCGCCGCGGTTCGTTGAACTTTTAATCGCGCCACGCGGGAGAGCGGGGCGGGTCATATACACGCCCGACACGCGCTCCTAGCGCTCGGCGTGTACAGGGTGTGCCGAAGGGTCACGCTTCCTTCCGACTCGCGAGCGAACGTCGCCGGTCGTTAAAATTCATTTCAACAATGAGCTCCGCCCTGACAGTTTGACAGCTGAAAGAGGGAATTAAATTTGAAAAGTTCGACAGAATATAGCTTTCACATCTCGCATTGTCAGTTACACGTTCACCTCTCGCGCGACACTCGTTAACCTGTGTGAAATTACAATTATTTGCGATTACAAATTGTTCAACTCGTTGGCAATTATTTTTATATCTCTGTGCATAATTTTTATATACTTCAGCAAAATCGCGTGGAAAGAACGATTTTGCTAAAGTATTAAAAAACTAAGATAGATAACAGATCTGAAAATAATTATGTTGAACCAACTAAATAATTATATTGGATTCTAGCTTGGTTGCTAGAGCGTTAAAACTTTCGCAATATTATCACGCTTGAACGTCCTAAATAATTATTTTGAGATGGTTCAACATAATTATTTTCAGATCTGTATCTGGTTTAATTTTTTATATACTTCGGCGAAACCATTCTTTCCGTGCAGCTTAGGGAAAAAGTATGCGACGCCGGAGACACCCTGTATAGCCTTTTATTGCAGCGCGCCGGGAGTCGCTCCCACGTTTCAAGAATGCACTCACGTCGCATCGAATCGCTTCCTAGCGCGCCTTTTCCGCATCCTCGTGCACCTCAGACTTATTACCGCCGTTCGTCGCTATTTCTATTTTAGAAATGCCTTTACCCTCGCGAGACGCCGCCTGTAATTTGCGCCGCCTCGACGTAATTCGAAAAAATATTGAAAATTGCTCGTTTTACGACAGTTTACGCTCAACTCTATATAGAGTCGTTTAGCCTTGATTGCTCGCACTCAGGCCTGCGTTTTACAATCGGCAGAACGTAAAAATATCGACATTAACACGCGACTCGGATAACGAGTGCGGGATCATATGCGCAGTTGATGATTTGGTATCGTGAACAAGGCCTGGAATTGTCTCTTTGTTCGGAAAGGCAACGCCTCTGTCATCGAACTACGTCGACGCGTCGTAATTACAGCGTCATTAAAAATGCATCATAATTGATTAGCTTCAAGGCTACGGTGACAAATAATGCGGGCAATGTTTTTAATCTTCTATAACAACATGTGACTTGAAAGTTATCTGCATTTTTTTATTTCATTAATTTAATCAGTATTTTCCATTTACCGCTTGTGTAAATTTCAACTGAAAAATTTAACCATTAACTTTAAATAACCATCATTTCGTTAACAATTATTTTATTTTTAAAAAAGTCACGATCACGACATAATTAAGAATTAAAATGCCGCCAAAATTATATTTACATCGGACGCTTGGAAACCAAGAAATCTTATTGACAATAAGCTTTTTTACGACGAGAATATTTTTATTTTGCAATATTTCATCCAAAAATTAATTTTTTTATTTCTTTTTAATTTATTACTTAACAAATATATGTTTTTAGTTCATGAAGAAATAAAAATTGAAAATAAATTACTAATAGCATAACTGAGCAAGGCAACTTAATTTTTCGATCCATCACCCTAGTGTGCCTTTATAGAGTTCATACTTACCTATACTATTATATCACGTCTATGCGTCTACGTTAGTAATAAATAAAGTACGTTGATTTTTCCTGATGCAAAATATTTAGTATTAATTTCTGTCAAAATTTCCGGCAAATCGCTACCATTAGTCTATTCCAAATTAAAACGATTGAAATGTGTAAAATGTATAAAATAAATAAATATCACAGAGAACAGAGTTTTATCATCAATCTTTCGACTCGGTTCTTTAAAACTTTCATTTTTATTGTAAAATGATTGTATCTCAAGTTTGGAGATTTAATGTACGAACCTTACCATCTTGAGATAAGACGAGCGGTGTTCAGAATAGCTCGTTCTAAAATGTTAAGTGATCGTAAAAGCGTTTACGCCGGTGCTTCTTCGCTTTCGAATCGTCGGCAAATTGTAATTCTGACGATGAAGTCCGAGGAACGAAAATGTGAGGAGCCATTCATAAACAAAGGTGATGGCAGTTTCGACAGAGACTGCAAAAACTTTTGTCCGTTTCAATCTCCGTGTCAAAGCAAAACATTTAGTTTCGGTACGTTGAGCAAATAGCGCAGCCGGATCGCGGGTCGTAAACGTTGAAAACACGTGCAGCAACGAAATAATAAACAAGGGGGGGGGTATCACCTGCTGTGCTTCCTAACTCCACGACTCCGTTACCTTTCGCGAGTAATCGAGGCGATCGGTCATTGCAGCAATTAAGAAATTGCAATTAGGAGCATGATGTACAAGTAAAGTATAGAGCACGATGTTAATAAAACGAATTACTGATCTTCTTTAAAAAAATACGATCCGACGTCCGCGTAAGTAATTTACAAAGGGAGCTTTCCAGCAAGCGGCACAAGTCGACACAAGCATCGTTCTATCTTTCTTTTTTGGCAATGAGTAACAAGGATAAAACGATACTTGTGTCGATTTGTGTTGCTTGCTGGAAAGCTCCCAATGTAACAGTAGGCGCGAAAGTTATACAGTAAATGAAAAAATATATAGATGTAACACGAAGTTGATTTTTCCGTTTGGAAGCAATGTATGTGTAATTAATACGCGGAAGAAAGGCTGACAATTAGGAATAAATCGGCAAGGACAGTAATCTAATATTAATATTTAATATTAGACTAATAAGATAAATATAGTTAATATTAGACGAACAAGATAAATTGTATGTTGCTCCCGAGAATTTAAAGATGTCGTACGGCGTTTGACATTCACCGGAGGTAGATTCTTTAGGATCATCGACGCGGCACTCGAAGGTCAACCACTCCCGAGCATCTCCTTCACTGGCGCACACATCTGGCCGTTAAAAACATGTGTAAACGCAATTCAGAAGACTCAATTTCCTTTTCGAGCGCGCGCAATTTGCTATTTTTCTCTCTCTCTCCTCCCCTCCCTTCGAAGGAACGAAGGTCACAGCTTGCAGGCTTTTGCGATTCGCTTATCACGCGATATTTTTATTGCAAGTTTATCAAAAGCTCCGCGCGCCGCCGCGCCGCTTGAAAGAAACGCGTATCGAATCCGGTATTGCTGAAATGCGCGGCTATGTGCACGTGTATGTGTCATAAAAGCGAGAAAGCACTTAAAAACCGAAAGAGCTTTCCGGCCACTGTCGTCACCGTTGACCATGCATTATTAATCGCGAGAAAGTAATATAGTCGTAGTTTCAGGTTCGATTTACGCGGACATTAGGTCGATCTTTAATCTCTTTTTCTGGAATTTTAACTCTCAGAACTAAAAAAAGATAAAAAGTAAGTTGAACCGAGATTAAAGTTAATCTACTTCGATAGAAATGGACAGAACTCGGTTTACCAGAAAGTTTTTTTTACATAAACGTATTGTTCAACGTCTCAATATAAAACGGATTGACTTTTTGACTACCCAATTTCGAAGCGCTCATTTTGGCTTATAACAGAGAAATTAAATACAAGCTTTTACTAATTTTTGCACCGCTGAAGACGGCTCAATGTGGAGCCGAAACGTCCGGATTATTGTACCTTGCGAAATTTAAATAAATCACTCTTAGGGCCGGTTGTTCCAACCTGTTGGTAATCTAACTAATAGTTAAATCATATGTCTATCTTTGTTTAATGTAAAGGATAAACAAAGACATATATATGATTCAACTATTAGTTAGTTTACCAAAAGGTTGGAACAACCGACCCTTAATCTATTTTATGTATCAACAACCGCGTTATGCTCTCATACCTCATTCGTTGCTCCAATTTATTAGTATCATTATCGAGAGTTCCAAGTTAGTTTTTCTCTTTACACACGTTTCTTTTACCCCGCATACTTAACTTATTTATACATTTTATTTCAAAATAATCTGACGCACAGTGTCTTTCCTTTTAAGGGGGGGGGGGAGAGAACGACTGCTCTCCCTTGCGTCATTCGTGGAGAGGTCGACTCGCGCAATCCCGCGACTAGGCGAGAGTCACTCTCGCTGTTTGCGTACATACGTGTGCACACTTGGAGATATATCTATTTATACATACCTTCGTGTCACTCGCGGGACGCCAGAGATGATCACGCTCGGAGCGCAGGAGGTCCGCGTGGCGAATACGTAGCACCGAGACAGGGACAGGTCGAAGGGCCGTCGGCATTTGTCGGGGAAGGAGAAAAGACAACGAACGCGGAGATCCCTCGTCTGTCGCTGACTCGTTCGCCTGGCCTGGCCAAACCGGGGCACCGACACGTACGCGTGCGCCTGCACGCACGCACGCACGCACGCACGCGGCGCGATAATTCTCGAGTTTAAATCACGGTCATTCCACTCGCGCGCGACCTTGTTCGAGAGCAACAGTACAAAAAGCGCAGCGACGCAACAGTGGACGCACAGTTTTCGTCTCCATTCCGCCTTCCGGCGTTGCGTGGCGCCCGGGGCGCCCCTCGTACGCCTCTTCTGGCCCCTCCCGTTCTCCACCCGCTCCCTTCCTGAACTCGATGCAGAAAAACGGCCGATGCCTGCCTTTTTCTCTCTCTCTCTTTCTCTCTCGAGATTACTTTCGAGTTCCTGTCCTCGTCCTCGAACCGCTCCTCTCTCGAGAGAGAGAGAGACGTGGGGATTCTTCTCTCGAATACTCTTCGCTCTTAATCTTCTCCTTTTCTCCTTTCGGCCCGCACCTCTCAAGATTCTTCCGCGGTTCGAAATTCCTCGGAAATGTCCGCGCCGACCGGCGTAATCGTGCTCACCATACGACCACCGCGTCGTCTAAAATATTGCGATTCGGATTCACGCCCGACGCGGCAATGCGGCAGTTGCGGCACCGCTTCTCGCGTCGCGGGTCGCGGGTGCGACGACAAACTTCAGACGACACGCTCTCGCGGCTCGCGCGGCCAGCTTCGCGCGCCGCCGCTTTGAAATCCTTTTCGCCGTCGTCAACGGTGTGAATGTCGCCGAGCGTCGAACGACGCTCGATAACGACGCGCTCGATCGTGGATCGGCGCGGAGACGCGATCGATCGTCGATCTCTCCGGTGCGGCGGCGGGAGACCTTTCTCGCTTCAATTCTCGCGTTCGCCGTTCGCCACGTTCACCTCGATAAAACAAAACCGGGTCGGGCGAGCGTGACTCACGCCGCGCCGCGCCGCGCCGCCGGCGGCCGGCGGGTCTCTCGCGGTCGACGGACGCCGGACGCGACGAATTTTATTGTGTTCCTCGCCTCGCCCCCAATTCACAATCGCGCCGAGACGAATCGAAGGCCGGAGGGGGCGCCGATCGATAACGAAATCGATAATATAAATTACCTCGCTCCGGAGCCACGATGGTGGCTTGGAAACACCAAGGGACCTCGGAAAAAAGATTCCCCGTGGATCCGATCGAGGACAATTCTCTTTCTTTACGCTTTTTCTCTACCGTTTTCGTTGATGTTCGTCGATCCGCACGCGAAATTCCAAACGCGACGCACTCGCGAGACACGCGCGAGAGATACTCGTCCCCTCGCCGGCGATTCGCTTCGAAGGAACGATCCGCTGGTCCCTCTCTTTCTCTCGCACACTTGTTTACTCTCCTTCTCTGTCGACTCGTTTCCCCCCCCCTGCCCTCTCTTTGTCCGTAAGTTTTCCTCCCTCGTCTCGCTGTTTCTCTCTCCCTTTCGTTCCGTCCCCCTCAAATTCAACTCTTCCTTCTTTCTTATCTGTCGATCTTTTCTTTTTTTTTCTGTCTCTCTCTCTTTCTCTCTCCTTTTCCCGCTGTCGCAACTACGAGCGCGTGCCACGTAACCGCTGTATGGGTTTTAAGACGAATACTTCACGGTGCCCGCGTAAGGCACGCACTGAGAAAGAACGAGCTGCCGACGCGAGGCAACGGACTGCAAGTCCGCGTACGTCCGTTCACCAATTCAACCGCCGATCCACGCACCCACACGCACGCACGCGCGAGGTGGCAGAAGGGGAGAAATAGAGAGAGAAAGATTGGGTCCGGTCTATGGTAGAGAAAGGAAGATCGGGAGCGCGCGCGCGCGCGCGCGCGCGAGAGAGAGAGAGAAGGAGAGAGAAATGCGATGACCGGAAGGGGGGAAACGGGGGGCACGGGGGAACGTGGGAGGGAGAGAGGGTTGGAAGAAACAGGTAAGGCGAACGATCCGGGAATGGACGCAAGGATCGAGACAGATTCCAAGTTGCTCCGGTAATATCATTGACCCTTTTGTGACACTTATTGCCGGAGTGTCGATCGACGTTTATAAAAGAACGTGGATCTAGCTCCGACGGAATCTTTCTGTCGATGTGCGCTCCTACCGGAACATTGGTACCCTGGTCTGCCGGGAAAAAGAGCTCGGCTGATGCCGTGCGAGAGATAGAAAAGACAGGAGAGAAAGAGAGAGAGAAGCGAGGGGGAGTGAATCACTTCGGCATAAATTCGGATCGTTTGCCAATATTCTCTTACACGTACATGGAAAAAAATGTTTTCGTCATCATAATTCTATTGTCGTAGTACTATATTAACTATATAGAGATACATATCAACCATCAGAATTCCAATTTATCGAGATTGTATCAACTTTTCGATTCCGCATTTAAACAAAGGGGAATGTCGCGCGATTCAATCCAATGAAAACGATTGTCGGGGATGGTAACTTATTGAACAACTGGATATCCGATAATTTAATTGAAATATTTGAAATAATAATAATCGACAACGGAATCGTAGAGGCCATCGTGCTGCTTCATGGTCTCCTTGTTGCAGAAGGGGGACAAAGGGATGAGACGAAACGAAGAGAGAAAGAGAGAGAAAACGGACGCGAAGGCGGACATGGAAGATGGAAGCATCGAGATTGGTCGAGCCTCGGGTCCAGACTCGAGCGATGCCGTTTGCGGACAATCGCTGGACCTATCGGCTCAGGTGCAACCGCGTAGTCATAAATTTACAGCCTACAATCATTTAAACGAGGCCGATTAGTAAAACAAATGGACCTGTTCGAAAAAAAAAATACGTGGAAAAATCAAATGAGAGATGAAATGATTTATTAATCGGAAAAGATAGATCGATCTCTGCTCTTTATTTGATTAAAAGAACCATCGTATATTAATATTATACAAAAAATGACTTTTTCTTTCGAGCCAAGAACGAGGGTAATTGTTTCCTATAGCTTTTTGAGTGGTGAATACAATGCATTCCGTCACCAAAGCTCTTTCGCTAGGCGCTAAATTAATCTCAAAATGATGGCGTAGATAGAGCAATTTGATAAACGGGATCATATTTAGCGTCCAAAGAACTATGAAAAACGATTATCTTTGTTCTTGCGTATTTTTTTTGTTGAACAGTGCTATCATCAATACAATACAAAACATTATAAAAATATTTTGCGAAGCTTTTCAAACTTTATCAAAATTACACAGTCCACAAAAACAGCACGTAATTTTCATACATATTTTATATATAATATGTACACATATATAGTAAAATTGCTAAATTTGTATATGCATGATAATGATGCTTTAGCATCTTATCAATGTGCGCGTTTATCTTTCCTTGAAACCAATTCATCAAGTCTCCTTTCTAATAAGTCGGCGTCTAACCGGTATTTGCACAGATATTGACCTTCTAAAAAGAGGACTGGTATATCGTACCTATACAATTTAAAATAGTGTTCGTTGCCTTGCGCAGCGATGTCAACTTCTTCCAATTGATAACGACCAGCAAAACGTATACGCAGCTCGTTTTTTAAAATATCGCAAAGTGGACACGGGCTTTTCGTGTACAACGTTAATTTTGGTGGAGAAGATATCGGATGATACCTAAAAATCATACAATATACTTCCTCTTTTGAGAAATCTCTTGCATATTACAGTTCAATTGAAAAGTCGATAATATCAATCGAACTGTCGATGTAAAAGAGTCTATTTCCGTATATTAATGTAATAAAGCACACAACGCAACGAGACGCTTTGAACAGCAATAAAATATACAGTAAAAATATATAATAAAAAAGAACATTTTTATTAAAATATATTTCCATATGTTGATTTAGAAGTTATTTTATATATACATATATATCGTAGAAAAATGTAAAATATTATTTTATATAACAATAATCTTATTTATACAAATAAGAAAAGCTATAAAGCTTTTCACCTACAATATTGTTCGATAGTTTTACAGTGTAAAAATAATTGCTTTTTTTTTATCACGATTCATATCGATAATAAAGACAGATTGTCCGGTTCGTACAAACTGAAATGGCAGCCATTGTTGATGATTAGCGAACTTACAGTTTTTCAATCAGAATTGATGATGCACCGCCGCCCCCGTTGCAAATTGACGCAACGCCTTTTTCTCCAGCTTTAAGAGCATGCACCAAATGTACTACGATACGTGCTCCTGACATGCTATAAGATTTATTATTTATTAATTTTTTAATATTAAGGCATTCGGAATAATGAAATGTACTCAAATAACTTACCCTATGGGATGTCCAAGCGAAACGGCACCACCATGAACGTTTACCTTGGCCGGATCGATGTCGAGTAATTTCTGATTTGCCACGACCACCACGCTAAATGCCTCATTAATCTCCCACAGAGCGATATCGTTTTTATTAACTCCAGCATTTTGAAGCAGCTAAACAAAAACTTGTGGTATTATTCCTATTCCAGAAAAAGTCTCCGCCTAGTTATATACCAGTGAACAACTTACCGATGGCACAGCAAGAGCCGGTGCGATCGGAAAATCTATAGGATCCGTTGCTGCGTCCTGGAAAGCGACAACTCTGGCCAGAGGCTTGAGATTCAGTCTTTGAGCAACATCGCTTGTCATTAAAATTAAAGCAGCGGCACCATCATTTAGAGTGGATGCATTTCCAGCTGTCACTGTACCATTCTCTTTCTGCATATATAAATAAGAATACATGTAGAGAATATATATATATATATATATATATATATATATATATAGTAAGAGTTAGACAAAATTATTCATAGATATGAATAAATTAGCAGAGTGTCACTTTACCTGGAAAACTGTGCTCAATTTTCCAAACTTCTCAAAGTTGACTCTTTTATATTCTTCATCCGCAGTAAAAGTCACATCTGGTTTGCCCTTTTTTTGAGGCACACTAACGGATACAAGTTCATCTTTGAATACGTTGTTATCATAAGCTGCCGCGCTGCGTTGATAACTACCGATAGCATATTCATCTTGTTGTTGACGAGTGATATTAAGTTTTTTAGCCGTGTTTTCGGCACAATTACCCATATGACATTTATTGTAAACATCAGTCAATCCATCGAACACAATGCCATCCTGTTTAATTTTTTGAAGTGTTAATTACTTATATCAATGTAAATGTCAATTTCTGTTCTATATATGCACGCATGCGTGCACACATACATATATAAACTAATAGGAAAAAATAATAGAAGGAATATAACTCAACCTGGAGTTTTACTCCACCGTATGGAGTTTCACCACGTGCTAAATAATACGGCACATTAGACATAGATTCCATACCACCGGCTAGAACAATCTCTTGATGGCCGCATTGCAAAGATTGAGAAGCCAGCATAACACTTTTCATGCCACTCGCACAAACTTTGTTCACTGTTGTACATATTGTTGAACTTGGAAGACCTAAAATAACACAAACACATTAATCTCATTAACCTTTAGACCGCCGGCATTTTTTCATTAAAATCGTGTCCTTTTTCTCCAAAAATTTATCTATACAAATAACATACACATAGCGTATCGAGATTTGTTCAGAGCCACAAAAGTGGCTTACGCGGCAGTTTAAAGGTTAACGCTCTATAGTAAAGAAATGCATATGTGAATTTCAATATATATTGACATCGTATCGTAATTTGACACAGATCTTCTGCTAAAAAATCATCTTTTTCACATTATTATTATTATTGGAAAAAATTTGTGAAATATGGTTATCAACTGTGATAAAAAATACATTTTCAAGACCTGCAAATAATGCAGCCTGTCTCGCTGGTGCTTGACCCAAGAAACCTTGACAGACATTGCCCATATATACTTCTTTAACTTGTTCTTTGGCGATACCAGCTCTTTCGATGGCTGCCTAAAGAAATAACAATCTCATGATTTATAATTCATACGCTTAATTATAAATGTTAATAATAAGTGTCTGTGTCAAATCCTTACTTGTACAGCTACCGCACCAAGCTTAGTAGCCGTCATGTTTGACAGAGATCCGAGAAACGAGCCCATCGGAGTACGTACAGCACTGACTATTACAACATCATTTAATTTCACCTTAGAACTATACAAACGTCTGCTTAAGAAATTCATCTGAAAAAAAAAAGATTATATTTAAAATACTTCCTGCATGGTTTCAATTAAACTCAGAAACACAAACTTAAACAAAAATAGTACTTTTTTTTAATTCTAAAAATATGTATTAAAAAGTATAACTCATACTTTGATTAATAAATAATAAATCACTTTATCTGATATACTATACTGCAATGCAAAGTAGATTACATGCATAAGTTGCACAATCTGCTTTGTAAACACACTTTTTAAAAGGACTAAATTTACATCAAAGAGTATATATAATCTTAAATGTATATATTTTAATTAATTGTAACTTACCTTAGTCAATCTTATTGCCATTCCCATAATGAATAATATTCTATTTATTGATCTGTTTATTGAAAAAGAAATATCCTACTGTGCAGCCGCTATCTCGGATCTGTCAGCGCAAGATGGTTTCTCTCAATTGGTTAGATATTATATCGTATTTCACCTTTGCCCTCTCCACATATGTATGTACATACATGCATGTATTTAAATTTGTGACGTTCCTTACTCCTACATTTCTCGGAAAGATCATATCTTCATTGCTCCATTTCTCGCTTCTCAAGGTAAATAAATGTATTTTAACACTGTTTACGGGTTGAAGTACTCAGGTCTGTTCTTTGTGGTTAAGTTTTCTATTCCTGTCTTCTTTCTCCTTCTCTCCAACGGTTAATTACAAAGATAGGACATCATACGGCTATAAAGGACAAACTTTTTTAAATCTCCAAGCGCACAGAGAATTGAGATATTTTTCGATGATTTCCGGAACGCACGAAATATGATAAAAATACAAAACATCTTACAGCCAATTGTCATAATCATAATACATTAACATATTTGAACGTGCGTATTTATGTACATACATATGTGCATACATAATTCATCGCACATTCGTAATTTAAATTTTGCATTTTTTTTTAATATTAGTGCGTTCCGAAACTCATCAGAAAAAGACGTCTTGAGCTTTTCGCTCACTCGACCTTTCGAGTTTACAAACGTTGTGCGTATCTGTTCGTGTCGCTCGGGAAGTCCGGGCTGTCCGGGGAAGAAGTCTTATCAGACAGAAAAGATTTGATTTTCGTACATTTTAATCTCGTTCGATAGTCGGAGTTACTCGGTCCGCGTTACCTGCTCGTAGCGTGTTCAACAATTCAGCAAAACTGTCGTTGTAGCTCGTTAAAGTTCAGCGATACCACTCGCCGCGAGGACGTCGGCGTTGGTCGGCGAGTCAATAATTCGCTGATCGCGTTACCCCGTCGATGCCAGGTCGATAATCTGATTCCGCGAGGATGAACGTCGAGGAGAAGAGGCTCAGGACGTTCCGCGAGTGGCCGGCGAACGCCGCGATCGATCCGACGCGACTCGCGAAAGCGGGATTCTACTACACCGGGCACATCCTGGAGGTGCAGTGTTTCCTGTGCGGCACGAGGATATCCGATTGGAACTACGGTGACCAAGCTATGGTCCGTCATCGACTGAAGTCGCCCAACTGCCCCTTCGTCGTCGCCCCAACCAGCACCTGCAACGTCCCGTTGATACCAGGGGCAGCCGACAGCAATGCCGCTGCGGAATCGACGGCGCATCGCCAATCGCCGGATCCGCAACGTTCCAGCGGTGTCGAGGACGACCCGGACGTACTGCAGGGCCTGACGGATCCCTCGAAGGAGTACGGTACCTTTGCGCAAAGGCTACGGTCGTTTAAAACTTGGCCGATTACCAGTATTGTCCATCCGGAGCAGCTGGCCTTGGCAGGATTTTACTATCTTCAAAGCAAAGATGTGGTAAAGGAGTTGCTCTGATATATATTATCGAGATTGTTGTAAATTGATCGCAGACTTGCTATAAAGTTGTCGAGATACTTGCAAATTGTAAGGTTCTATATATATTATCCAATAATGTTTTACGCTTGCATAACATTTTGTACAAATAACAGGTGGAATGCGCATTTTGCAGAGGGATTCTAATGAATTGGAAACCTGGCGACGATCCGGATTGCGCGCACAGAATGAGCTTTCCAAATTGCGATTTCTATATGAAACGGGACACAGGAGATGGTATATTGTTATTTTAGTAATACTTGAGACGTATAAATATTTTCAATTTTGCTTCTCAAACATATCAAGCTTGCATACTGTCAATTACTGACTGTTTTTATTTTGACTTTGTTTTGATAGATCTATTAGGACTGGTCAGAGTCATGCCTGAGACCATAACAAACATGAAAGAATTAGGAATACAGAAACATAAGGCACCCCAAAGACCAGAATATGCAACATATGAAAAAAGATTGCAGACCTTCAGGGGATGGTCGAAAAATCTTAATCAAACCCCCGAGATGTTAGCTGAAGCTGGATTCTATTACAGCGGTTAGAATTATATTTATCTTTTTAAATTGTTAGACTTTACAAGATGTTCATTCTAGTAATTAATCTTGTGCACTTGGTACTAGGATATGAAGACCAAGTTAGGTGTTTCCATTGCGACGGAGGACTACGAAATTGGCAACCAACGGATGATGTATGGGTTGAACACGCACGGTGGTTTTCACATTGTGTCTTTGTAAATCTTGTGCGTGGACATGAATTTGTCAGATATTGCATTAATAACAGAACTCCTTTGGATCTTTCGGTAATTATCATATTCCATCTTCTTTTACGATTTTGTGAATTAATTTAAGCGGATAGTGTAATGCTTTATACACATTACACTGCATTATTTTTTAAATTTTATTATGTATATACACAGATTTTTACTGACGTATCAGAAGAAGATAATGCTATAGAATCTTTAGTTGAATCTTTTTCCTCGACTTCACAATCTGGCGAATCAGGTATGGTAGCATCTGTGGCTGATGTCGTAGAAGAAACTTCAGCTGCATCTTTCCCCACGGTTTCACAACTTAGCGAACTAGATACAACAGTAGGTACTACAGAAACTACTGTAGCACCTTTTTCGACAGTTTTACAACCCAGCGTATCGATAACAAATGCAGCGGTTGAAAAGCTCTTAGAAACAGCTCCAGCCAAGGCAAGTAGAATGATTAAATTATATACATTATGAGTTACATTGAAATTAGAGAAAATTATGCAACGTTTTTATGATTCAAACTCTATATCGAACAAAGTAAATCTTCGTCAGTGATTTAAAAACATAATTTATATTCCTAATCATATAAGATTAATTAATTTATATGACTTTTAAATATAGGCTGCTCTTGAAATTGGGTTGCATGTAGGTAGAGTAAAGAGAGCTCTAAAGAAAAGAATGGAGAGAATTGGCAAACCGTATACAGATGTTGTACAACTCATACAAGATGTTTTACATGATCAAGTTATGGAAGAGGATAATATGTATGTGAAACACAGCATGCGGCATGTTGCCTGTGATTGGAAATGATCGAATCGTTGAGAATCGCGTTTGTTTTTCTCTAGGCTCGACAACAGTACTTCTAACTCACCAACCTCGGAATTGAACAACTTATTTAATCAAGTCACTATGCAAATGACTAATAGTTCCGCCAATAAAAATAGTACACAAGAATCTGACGCATTCGAAAGCGACCCCGGGAAGAGAACGGATAATGAATCAGATGATCTTAGTAAGTAACAGATAAATAATATCGTATATTATTATTTGGTATTATATGCGACCTGTGAAACCAATTACATGCCATTTTTCTACGAATCGGTATCAGGCACTATCGCGTCTTAAGATGCATCTTTTATGAATGTTATCAGCGCAAACTTATTCCTGGGATTAACTGATATAATTTCTCAATACAATATTTTCTTTTGTTTGAAAGATATCCTGTATGTAGTTATCCCGCATGCCCTCTACATCAAACGTATACGTAATCTGATCTCTTAGGCTGGTTCTACAATCAGTCGTATGTCGGATGAGGAAAATTCGTCTTTGAAAAAGAAATTCTCTCATTGGATCATCGCCACCGGCTGCGTTCCGACATCCGACCGATTGTAGAACCGGCCTTAGAAAGAGATGCGGCACACATGTATGCCGCATTAAAAATTGTGCGTCGCTTTCTTTCAGCATCTTTGCGAGAGGAAAACAGAAAATTGAAGGAGGCTCGTTTATGCAAAGTTTGTATGGATCACGAACTAGCCGTAGTATTTTTACCTTGTGGACACTTAGCAACTTGCAACAACTGCGCACCGGCCCTTGCGAGCTGTCCGTTATGTAGACTGGGGATTCGTGCTTACGTCCGTATTTTCTTGTCCTAAATTAGATTATACACATAAGCGCCAAACCAAGCGCGATTCATGGTTCGAGATTTATAGTTCACTATGCGTGTGAGATTTGCATGGGAACAGCGGAACAGTTTTCGATGACATCAAAAGACACGAATCATCATGAGTCAGACAGTTCGTGGTGATTCCCGATTTGTTTATGTATGGAGTTGCACAATACGTACAATACACCACGTATCGATTATCAGTCGTAAATAATGAATGGCAAATCATGAATCATGAATCGCGCATAATCTAGCGCTACCTTAAGCTAGACCTCTGAAAATGTGACGAAAATTGGGTGAGAACCACTAGAAAATCTCGAATTCGAGCCATTCTTTCATTTAACTTATTTATTTTATGTATTTTACATGCAAATATCTTTTTCTTGCATTAATTTTTTTATTTTGAAAATGACAATAACTTAACAATGCATATTACGCGATAAGATATTTCATTGGATATATCGTGACCATAAAAGTGGAAAAGTATAAAAAAAAAGCTTGAACAAACCAATAATAGTTGCAATTGATTACATAGGCTTGACACTATCGACCTATAATAATTGTTATCCGTGTATTATCGACAGTTTTTACAGATTTACGGATAAGTGCTATCACTATCGTTGTTAACTTCGCAGAATATAACTCTAATATTGTATTAAGATCGTTGGCTTGAAGATATATAACTGCTATATTCTTTGCATTGATATCTTCGTACGTTAGATACATCACAATCGAAAGATATAATCCAATCGATACAAAGTGCCAGTTGACGATATCGTTTATTTAAGTAGAGCTATATTGATGATATACGAGTCGAAGTCTTTCGACGAGACGAAGCTGTTGTAATTTAAATGATGTTGCTTAAAACATATTTATCAGGACACGTACAAAAGAGACACAATCTCGCTTAATGCTGATAGTCCCCACATCGTCGCGTCGCGATAAAATATGTGGTCTGATAATATATATCGCAGATAAAATGGCCAAAGCTATATAGAAATCAGTGCTGTTGCGTTTGCCGAGGGTGAGTACAAGCAACATAAAGTGATCGAACCGACAGACGATTGTCAATTCGATTATTTTAGAAACAAACAAATCAGAAGTAATATATATATATATAGATATATCCATACTAATTGCTAGTCTTAGCACTGTAAGCTTAAGAGGGCAAACTCGGCCAGGATCGTACCAAAGAAATGAATGAAGAATCAAGTACCTTCGTATTCGTACAATTTCATTTAGCACGCAGGTGCGAGATAGTCGATAGAGATTTAATATAAATGTGATATCGCCAGTGTCTACGAAGCGAAAACGTATAATAATTAGCTGTATATAGGCGAACTGTTATGTAGGATATCGAAGAAAATATTTTATGTACAGTTTTATCGATCGCGTGTAGCATTGCAGGCATAGAAATCCGTCGCGTAGTCGATGTCACATGTCGTGTACACACTTTTTAAAATAATAAGAGAATTTCTACACACGTATTTCTTATTGAGTTATTCTTTTTTTTTTTTTAAGTGACGTGACCATAGAATTTTATCAAGTCGCATTCCTGGACTTGATTACACCGCGACACTCAAACACGTACTCAGATAACCGCGCCCATTGCAGTTGACGGTTTCCGCTTACATTTCCTTCAATATCACGCGATTCCCGCAATTGGCGTTAACAAAACATCCTTTCTCAGTATCAAAGAAGCTCCGAGCGTTAAATTTCTCCGTAAAATCAAAATCAGATTTTTCTAAAAAAAAAAAAAAAAAATTACGCTCTACATTTTCTTCAATATTTCCGCAATTGGCGTTAATAAAGCATTTCTTCCTAATATTAAAGGAGCTCTGAGCGAAATTTCTCCGCAAAAACAAAATCAGATTTTCCTTCATTAAAAAAAAAAAACATTTACATTTTACATTTTCTATATCACGTGATTCCCAGTTCAAAGAAGATTCGAGCGTTAAATTTCTTCGCAAGAGCAAAATCGGATTTTTCCCCTTCAGAGAGAAAAAATGTGTTAGAATTTTCACGTCGAATAATTCTTGCGTTGGGCAAAAGTTCGCCACAAATTTAAAAAGTTAATGGCAATAAGCCCACCCCTAGTGGGCCCTAGTTTCCCAGCGCCTATTCGTAGGGCCCCCCCAACAGTTCCTATACGAATAGTAAAGTCCGCAACCAATATGCTGCGATCCTACGATCCCTTCTCCCTTCCCTGATCCCTTTACCCGCCCTGGCCCTCGGTGGAGCTGCCCCGCGCCGGGCGTGCAGGCTGGTGCAGGCCGTGGCCGCCGTAAAAGATATTGGGCGGTGGGCCAAATTTTGGTCATTGGACCATTGGACGGGCGGCCCAGCCGCCGGTGAGCGGCGCCAGTGGTAGCCGGCCAGCCGGGTAAGGCGGCATGCTTTGATTGCTTTGTTGCTCGGGACTCGGGTACGGTTTTACTGACAAGTTTAGTCAACTACTCGATAAGGACAGCCCTAGACCTAGCCTCCTAGACAGCCCCGACTGTTTTCAGGTTTCCACGTGCCGCGGGATTGGAAATATTCCCTCCCTTCCCCGTTTCCCGCTTCGCGCTCCCTATCTCTCTCTCTCTCTCTCTCTCTCTCTCTCCCTCCCCTTTCCCTTTGTTCCGAAGGCGAGATTCGGTTCGGCGGCGACGGCGACCCGGCACTTCTTTTCGGATTGCTCCCCGCGCGTCAGTCACGATCTCACGATCGTTGCTTCGCGGCACGTCAAATCGAGTCGAGACACGGGCCTCGTTGTTCCGACACTTCCGACCAGCCGAGTGAGGAACTGCGAACGGAACCGGATCTCAGTAGATAACGGGTAGCCGCGGGTACACCTGGAAGACCAGGGTGACGGAACACGCCGGTACCTTCGGGGGAGTTCCGACGTTTTCCAGCGACGGTGATCACCGAATCGCGAAAGGAGAGGAGCGGCGACGACGCGCGGCTCAACGGTAAGTCGGCGGTGGTGAATGCGGGATACGGGAGAAAAGGTATCGATAAGATTGCCCTCCTAGCCTCCTCTCCTAATCCCCCGTTTTTTCCTCCGTTATCGTCCTCGATATCCTCGTATCAACGCCGATAAACATCGTGAAATTTCGCGAAGGATTTCGGTCTCCCGTTTGTCTCGGTCGGTCTCTTTTTCTGTCTCCGTGACACTTTGTGCCAAGCGAGCGGCACATTAACTGCTTTTTTTCTCATTTCCGCTCGTAAACTGAGAGCGGTTCAAGCGGTTGTGAATAGTCAGAGGAGGACGCGTGAATAATTCGTGAAACATACACGAATAGACCGCCTCGGAACACTGGTGATGGCGCCGTGCCTTTTCTCTTTCGTACAAAGACACAGCTTGGTGCATGAGACTCTTTTAGTTTTTCCGCTCTCCGTCGCCTTCCCCCCTCCCCCCCCTTGCCATTGTTGGCTCAGTTCGCTGTCAGAAGTCAAAATCCCTTTCTTATTCTGTCTGTCTCGCACATTCTGTCTTTCTCTTTCTCTCTCTTTCTCTCTCTCTCGTTTACTACACTTCTCTCTTGCCGTGTGGCAAATTTTCGTCGCGGTGAGATCATTCTGAGATCATCGTGGCACGTGATCCCTACTGCGATTCAAAGGAAAGCAGATGTGAGAGGTTTCAGCGGAATGTCGGAGCAGCAGCTGGCTGCCCGAAGGGCGGATCGATCCGAAGTCCGAAGGGCTCGTGAGTTGGGGGACCTCGGCTGCAGATACCTAGTTCTCAAGGACATCGAAGTACACATGTACCGAAGTATACATGTACATCGGTACATGTGTACTTCGATCGAATGTAGCCTTAGTTACGTCCGTTCAACCAAAAAGAAATGTACAACGAACGTAATCGGTTCTCATAGCTTTTTTGATGCTGAATGTGATCTACGTTTACCAAATTGTTCTATCACAATTTGGAGAAATTTGCGATAATTAAATTTGCGATTAAAGTTGTAAAGAAAGAGCTATTAATGTATTTTGTCAATTATAATATGTAATGTTGGAGAAATTTTATTGCAGTCAAAATGAAGTACGTTAAAAGTTGTTACAACTTTCAGCCCTTAAAAGAAGTTTTTCGTAGCGATTATGATTAAAGAGATTATTTATGATATTAATATAGGGTCTATTTGCGTCAAAAAAAGTTGCGAGTTACATATAATATTAAGAAACTGCCAAATATTTTTTAAATTATTTTAATAATTATCAGATCAATATCCAACGATCTGGAAAACCCTTAAGTGTGAATATTTGAAAAAGTCTGTCAGATCCTTAACGGTTTATGTAAGTCGCAACATTGACGCAAACTGTACATTAATCATAAATATTTTCTTAACACTGCGCGGACACTGTTTTTGGAACACTCACCCGGATATCCTGCCAACCCTTTTAAGTACAAAGGGCTTTTGAAACTCTTCTGTGTTACAAAGAAATCTATAAAAATTCATGTATCATCTTTAAGATTTCAAAAAGTTATTTCTATACCTACATAGACCGGAACTAGTCAATTTTTTTTAAAAGCGCTGAAGCCATTCCCGGGGGAATCAAAAATAAAAAATCGACTGTGCCTTAAAAGACCCACGGTATTCGCGCGGTGTTAATTATAATCGACATAAATTTTTTTTTTAAGACTAAAGCATACTCAATTTTGATTTCAATAAAATTTCTCCAACATTATATATGTTATAATTGTGACAAAATAAATTAATATAGTTGATATTAATTAATATAATATGTAATATAATGTTGTATATTATTTTATACAATGTTATATGTTATAATTATAATTAATATAGCCTTTTTTGCAACTTTAACTGCAAATTTCTGAAAATTGTAACGCGATAGAGCGACTTAAACGTTCAGCGCCAAAAAAAACAACAGGAAACGATTATTCTCGTTTTTGTGCTCCAAAAAGAGGCATTTTTTGTTATCTCGGAGACGTCGCGTCGTCGCGACAGTTGCAATAACGTTAACAAGAAAATCCTATCGGTACCGTATCTTATCTCAACCATGTTTTTTTCAATGTTTTACCTGAAGTATCGGTAAAGGTCATTTGGCTCATCAACCTCAGGCATCATCAGTTGTTAGGCTCGTTCTATCGCATCTATGACTCCCTAGCGACAGCGATTGTTAAAAAGTCATCTGATAGGACGAGCATGCCAACTCGAGTGGACGTTTTATTTATTTATTTTTTTCCGATAATTGGAATTTATCAATGATACGCCTTTATAGATAACGATAATCTCGAGCTTTTATGGAAAATTTGTCCACCAAGGTTCAAGCATGACCTTCGAAATTCCTGGAAGATTATGAAATTCCGACATGAGATTTCACAGTTAATCATTCCATTATTGAAAAAATAGAATAAAGTAGCGAACGCTTATTTTAATAAAAATTTCACTTCAATTGCAGCTTTAATGCTACCTTTTGTATACAAGGAATTAATTGTCAATTATTAATTATTATCTATGTATTAGGCACTCTTAAATATATAAAATTTTTTCAGTTAGATTTAAATTAATTATAATAATTAATAATTATATATTATTATTATTATTTATTTATTTATTATCTATTAGACCCTCTGTATTTCTCAATCTAATTTGCATACAGAGGACTAATATTGCCTTAGAAACGACGAGAATGTTAAGTTCGCGTCTTTAAAAAATTCTATGTAATATTACATAATTCGTCGTAGGAATCAGCGCTATTAATAGTGCGTTACAAATGGGTTTCCGCTTATATTGCACAACAGCGGTTTCAGAACGCCGCGTTCGCTTCCGGATCCTCTTATCTTTCCATGACGCTCTTCATTGATAATCCTTCCTAGTATTATTAATGACTTGTGCATTCCTGAAAATATAAGGCGGGTAAATATATATAATTGCGTAATAATTTATTTGCCGCAGTAACGAAGTGGACGTTCGCGAGTGAAATTGTCTCTGCCGATTCGAAACGCGTTTCAACGCTTTCAACGATGGCTTTCGGATGAAAACGTGAAGATATAAATGCTGAACGACAGCTTTATGCGGGCGTACGTTTATCTATTTATCTCGATCTCTTCAAGTCATTTCGCTCAATGTCAACACGCTTTTACATCACCCCGTGGGTGGTAATATCTCGAAAGGAAAAATTCCAGCGTGTCGATAGATGCGCGGTGGTGTTTCCAGGCTGGGGCATTGCGTGCGTGCATGCGTGTCCGGGACTGTCGAGGCTGTGGAATGCGTTTTTTTTTTGTAAAAGGGAGAAAGAGAGAGAGAGAGAGACAGAGAGATACAGAGCGAGAGATCGGAGTCGGTAAAGGGCAATTCAGACGGGACGAATATTTACTTTACTCACGCCTACAGTCAAATAGATTTGCCTCTTCAATCCCATCATTCATACAAATCTTAACAGCTCCGTGATCGTGCTTCAAATTCCACGATAATCTCTTACCTTTTTTTTTTTTTTTTTTGAGAGCGAAAGATCTTGTTTCTCTCTCTTTTATCTACCTTTTCTATCTTGGGAGGTTCTCCCGCATGCCATTCCCAAATTCAGACAATGAGAAAGGAATGTCGGTACCGCCAACATAGCGTGACTCGTAAATTGACATAAAATAGGGTTTCGCAAAAACGCTGCCGTACCGAGGAATTTGTACCATAAGTCACGTTTTGCCTCTTTTTTTCCCCGCAGATTTTTGCGCAAGCAGACGTTGCGCCCGAGGAAAATGATGGAACTGGATCGAATCGGGCACGAGGATTGGGACAAGAAGAAGCCATATGATGTACCGACTTTGACCGCGAAATCAACGGTGCCTGACGATGTGGACTACACGGATTATCGTTTTGAGAGCGCAAGGTTGAATTCCTTCGGCGATTGGCCCGTGCCGTTCGTCGATCCCAAGAAGCTGGCGGCCGCTGGCTTTTTCTATACCAAACAGAAGGATGCGGTAAAGTGCTTTATGTGCTCGATCGTCCTGTCTGGATGGGTAGACGGCGACGACCCAATGGGGGAGCACCAACGTTGGTCCGGAAGATGCCGATTCGTCCGTAATCTCCCTTGCGGAAATGTGCCAATCGATGTCGATCCCAGCACGATCCCCAAAATGCCCAAATGTTTAGATACCTGCGGGCTTTACGGCGTCAAGTATATGCCTTATTCTAGTTCAGACACCGATCCGTCGACGGAGGAAACCATGAAGCCCGAGATCAACGAGAACATCGAAATCACCGTCTTCTGGGATTCCATCACGAACGCGAATTTCACGGCCAAGCTCGGCGACGTGTTAGGTTCGAAGCAGCCCACATACGCTTCCTACGAGCGGAGATTACACTCCTTCGCGACGTGGCCCGATACGATGTGCCAAAGAAAAGAGGACCTGGCGGCCGCCGGTTTCTTCTACCTCAGCGGCCTTTACGCACAGTCCGATGAAACGATGTGTTTCTACTGCGGGGGATGCTTGAAGAACTGGGAACCGACGGACGATCCTGTGGAGGAGCACGTCAAGTGGTTTCCCGAATGCAAGTTTATCAAAAAGGTAATAGCGGAGAAGCAGTTGAAGAAGAAAGACGACTCGTGCACATCATCCACGGAACAGACGGACCACGACACCTGCCTCGAGACTGAGAAAGTGACGACTGCAACGTGCGACTACATTTGTTAGTGTCTGAAACGATAAGCAAACCATTCTCTTTTTAAATCCGACTGAAACAAATAATAAGACTGTATTACAATAGCAGAGAAGCATGGCGCGTATCTACCATGCGATTATTTCGCCGTATGTACAGATAGTGACCTCACGTATGCGAAATTTTGCACGTCCGCGTGTTAGACAATATGTTCGAGAGCCATATTGTTTTATCAGTCTCTATCGTAATAAAAGATCCGTTTTTTATTGCTGAACTGGCTGCGCTGGGCTCAGAGTTTATCTTTTTCCTTCCAATGTGAAGTAAAAAAGATAAATTCTGAACTAGTGCAGCCAGTTAATTCAGCGATAGAAAACCGATCCAAAGATACATTTAGGCGTATACAGTTATTCGGTATGCATGAGAGCGGTTTACAACGATCTAATTTAATAATTGACGCGAATGACATGACTCATTAACGCATCAATTTGATATATTTACACATTGTAACATGGACGAAACTTTCGTTGTAATTTTTAACGTAATAAATGTGCATTTAAGTTTAATTGTTTATTTAAGTACTTATTCAAATCATCGTGAGGTATGTGTGATAAATTTTATCAGTCGACTATATTATCAATTGCCGATCAGTATTATAGCGAATAGTGTTATATAATGTATAGTGCAAACATAATACCTCATAGTGTATTATATTACAAATTAATTGCACTATTATGAAAAATTGACGCGGATTATTAAAATATAAATTGTATAAAGAAGGAATGTAACCGGACGTTTTTAAATTTATATTATCTTGACCTTTCAGTCAATATCATTTTTTACTTGCATAGATTACGCATTGACAGATTTATTTACGATTAGATAGCTGATTTATAATTACCACGTATTATTTGTGAAACGCAACCTATTTATTTTCCTTCTCGAAAAAGATGAGAATAAAAATAAGTTGAAGAGCGAATTAAAGATAACAGTTCCGAGATATAAACAAGAGGCAAATATAAGATCAAGATAGGAATAAAAATAGGAATGTTTATCTAGAACGTCATTTACCTTTCAGTTAATTCATGAAATAGCACGAGCGAATATTTAGAATTCCTTCAAGAAAATCTAAAGCACGCATTCTGTTAGAAATGCATAAGGAATGGTAGTTATACGTTGTATATATATGTATAAGAATCGCTATAAGAAACGGCAGTTGTACGTAATTTTATCGTATATATTAAGATCGATATGTGAATGAGTGATTACGATTGTGAACTCTACGATAAACGCAAGATAACTAATTGTCCGATGGATTGTCAATTATTAAATCGTACGAAACGAATATACTATAGAGACTTTTTAGTGTATACTGTTCCAAAAGGTTTTCTTTCTCGATTAACATACGATTCTGAGTCTTCATTCCGGAGACGAAAGTTTTATAAAAATATACTGTAGAAACGAACGCGCTTAACTACGCCTTAATTTAGTGCGAGTCACACCAGGATCTAAATAGGATAATTTATGCCCGTATGACATACCACACAGTGTACGATGTCATCGTTTGTTAATGCAACGTAATGCCGTGATGATACATCGCGCATTAACTTTGCGCTGAATTTTGTAAACAGATACAAGTATACTAGTCATGATACATTCACAGTATAGATACAATTATGTATACAGATATTGCGTTTAATACGCAGAAGTATGACAAATAATGACGTAAAAGATTGCATTATTTCCTGTGTAGCAAACCGAAATAAAATACATTGTTCTCCATGAGTTGCTTTAACGTCAATGTGTAATTTGCAATATTTGCATGTAACACGCATGAGATTAACCTATCGAAAACCGCGGTTTTTTTTTTACGTAATTTTATTCTCTGTTATTTTCTATCGGAGACGTGATCCACGTTGTAATATACTAAATATATAAATAATACAATACAATATATAATGATACACTAAATCAATCAATCGTTTTTTAATCTGTAAAACATTTAAAATTATTAAAATATTTTGTTACGATCACTGTCATCTGTATTTGCATGTAACAGGGAATAACTTACACTTAATCGTGTTGCGTTTTCTTTCGTAAATGTATTTTCCAGGAAAGATATAGGAAGATGCATTGCACTCATAATACTTATAAGTATTATATATATTATATCCATATAGGGTGTCTCATTTTCAATGACATAAGTATGAAAATATTACCTCCATTAAAAAAAATACAATTATTAAAATATCGAAAATCGCGAAATTTAAATAGCCTTTCATAACATAACTTAATTTCTCCTTGCGAACAATCGATTTTCATGTAAAATGTTTTTGTACATTTTTGAAAATAAATGAGCTATTTACATTATTTTAGAATCTACCATCTGATCAGTCAGTCAAGGAAGAACGTGTCCAATTTGAATCTCATTAGCAAAGTTAGTTTTAACGTGCATCAAAAAGAGGGAACTTTACTTTTTATAAAGTATCATGGAATATAAGTTCTAGCTGTACCCTCTAGAAACTTCGAGAAAATGTTTTTGAAAAATACTGAGATTGGTTTTTTCTCCGCGGGTCAGAGAGAATCAAAAATCGAGTCGACAATAGTGGGTAGAATACGATATTTTGAATATCTCGTAGTTCGGTACAATTTAGTTTGTTACATGCACGGTGTATCGCAGATTGTAACAAATGTTAATAATACTTAAATCTTTTAATACTTTCGATCGTCTCAGAACGTTCGGGAAATTCTACGTAAGTGTTTTTAAGGCATATATAAAGGCTAACAATTTCTTCAATTTCGTTCAAGATCGTTAAGGAGCTAATGCCGCTTGGTTCCTCTACATTACAAGGTCGATTTATCGAGAGAATTCAGACCTGTTTATATTACGTTCGACGCGATCGCGGCGCGGAAATCATGTGAACAAGTTCATGAATGATGGATAACGAATTGCTCATGCGTGAAAAAGCGTTGAAGAATGAGACTACGCTTTTTTCTTGCTTGCAGTTTCGATCTTTCTTGAAGCGGAAATTTCTGTGTAATTGTCGTAGAAATTCCCACGGTATGTGTAAAAACTCTCTTAAAATAATGCAAAACGAAACCTGAATAACCCGACTGAGAAAGCTTGAACCCTCCCTTCTCCCAGAGATCGGCGCCACTATAGTTAAAAAGGGACCTTGGCATATTTTGGGGAAGGACCGTCTTTTTTTCCCGAAAATACAAACGTTCGGGAAAACGAAGGGGGAACGTTTGCTTCTCAGACTCCGCCTTTCCTTTCCTTCTCAGACTCCTATTCTTATAACTGCATGCCTTTGCTCTAGCAGGAATGCGAGGGGAACGTGTTATCCTGCATCGGCTAAGTCTTCACATTTCTCTAACACAGTTTGCCCAGTGTACATAATAGAGACGCTTCATTCATAGCTGGAAATATTAAATACGGACTCACAGGGACGGATTTATATTATATATGCCATAGATTGCTATTTCTAAGCAACGACACGAATGTTGGATTGGCCGCGGCGGAACAGTATCTTGACCCCCAAAATCACCGGACTTCACTTCGCTCGATTTTTATTTATGGGGTCATGTCAAAAATTTAGTTTATGCCACAAATAGTCAAAATGTTGCTCATTTAAAAGAAGAAATTGTAATAGCATTTCAAGAATTAAAAGCTCAATCCATCTTATTGTTAGCAAAAATTCACGAGTCTGTGATTTAAAGAGCACAGCTTTGGACTCAACAGGAAGGCCAACAGTTTCAACAATTTTTTAAAGTAAAAAGTAAGAAATTAAAAGATTCATTGCCGATGTGTCCCCAAACAAAAAACACAAACGGAATTGCTATAGCAATCTATAGCAAGATCCGTTAGTTGAGACATAATTATCGTAAAATATTTTTTTACGTACGAGGCTTTGTTTTCGAAATAAACGATTTTGAAAATCTATCAAGTACACGTGCACTTGACTATGTCTCGACCATCGACATAAAATTCAATGAAAAAAGAGAGTAAAAGGAGAGATCCGTGTTCATAGCTATTATACTTCTCTCTTTTTAACAATAAGTCATTCAACACAAAAGATCAAAGAAAAATCTCTTGCCGCATGCTCCATTTATAGTACTAAATGTCGATCGTCTCGACATATGCTCTATATGTATATATATATTTATTTATTTATTTTTATAATAAGTAACAATCATAAAAACTATAGAGCGGTTTTATATAGGCCTCTCTATAGTTTTTATGATTGTTACTTATTATAAATATAAATACATTTTATTCAAGTTATATATTTATTAATGTTTAAATGTATCATTACCTATATATATATATAGATAGAACAGAAAATTATAATGATATTAAAATAACGAGAAAACGATTGAATCGTAATAGAAAAGTTAGTTTTTATAGTCATCTTTTCATCATTTTTGGACGTCATTGTAGTTTTCCGTTCTGCCAGAGAAAAAGGGGCCCCTCCTAAAATTAGTATTAGCGTCAGGCCTCGGAAAGTTACCATCCGTCCCTCATTCGTAACGCTCTTTTGACGTTATGGGTGCATTCGTTTACGCGCCCGAGTGCTAAAAGTCCTACAGCATATGTCACGTGCACTATAGATTCTCAGCGCTCGGGTGATGTTTCTGCACGCAGCCCTATACGTGAAAGAATGTACTCTATTTGAGCGATGAATGAATCGTTTAAATGTCGACCGCTGGACGTTATCGCTTTTCGTTTCGGATTCGCGTTCGCTAGGCGCTAAGCGCTACGGTAATTCGTACGTGCATTAATAAATACATTATATGTAATAAATACGTTTTATCGTAGCTGACGTGATGTGTTTTAAGAAATAAGATCTCGGGCAACGACACGCACGTGATTCGCAAGCGAATCACTATTAGTAGCCTTTGACCGATTAAGTCGATGATTTTTCTCGGAAACGGAGTAACGGATATGACACAATTCATCGGGAGGAACGCTCACGTTATTTTATACTTCAGAGCTCACGGATATCTCATCTTCACTACACATATTTATGCACACGTGTGTGCGTATGCGCGCGCGCGAGTGAGAACTGTGCCATGGAAAATTTTAATTCTTAAAACACATTTGTTAGCTATAATGTATTTATTATATACGGTGTATTTTATTATTAATTATTTTCTACCGATATGCAAAAGCTTTATTTAGACAGCGAAATAATACGGGACGTACTTTTTGTACTACGATAATATTAAAAGGTATACATCTTCGTTATAGAGAGACGAGCAAATTTTATGTAGTAGATATGATGACGCAGATATGATGACGAGGCTTAGAGTTTAATTTTTTTTCTAGTGTGTCCTCCGAATTTACACATGGCGCGGTTATATAAAAAGCGCCTTCCGAGAATTCGTAATCATTCGCGATTGCGTGTCACGACGTTAAATGCGCAGAAATTTGGGTAGGCGTATATTTAGATTAAGCGGACGAGATAAATTTCGAAAACGTCATGCCGCTTGACTCTATTAAGTGATACACGTGATAAGATAGATCCTTTTGTAAGCCATTAATTCCCGCAAACTGTATAACCTGCGATACATATGTGCGCGACCGTACGCAGAAATTCTTTAAAACGCTCTCAAGAGAGAAGAGGAGAGAGAGAGAAAGAGAGAAAGAGGAAGGGAAAGAGAAAGCGCAAATGACGCATTTTTGAAACAACGGGCGGATGTCCAGGCAAAACCAGGCAACACCGGAAATGTCTAATGCGAAACATCCTTCCGCAAGGCAAAACGTCCATACAATTTATCCGGCTTGTAGAATTTCGTCTAAAAACACGTCTCAGGTGACTGAGGTCTTTTCTTTTAATCTGTCTAGCTAGTTATGTGTAAGTCACGTTTCCCGTAGGAAATAGGCGGCTAAAAAGAATAGAGACCTACCACAGTCGACCACACAGCGGTGGCCTGCGGGGGCTGCGAGGATGCGTTCGATAAAATTGCCTTCTACTTATTCGTCAAAGGTCGCCCAAGGGCGAAAAAGATTCGCATCTCATTGCCAGATAGAATGCAAGAAAGATGACGATTTTTAGACCATTTTGCCATCATTTTGACGTTATTTTGACTTTATTGTGACTTTCCGTTCTATTTATAGGGCATTTCTCTCGCTCTCTCTTTCTCTTTTGCTGCTTGTTGTGAACGTATAGTCGCGACCGAGTGGCAGCCGCGCTCATTATCGTGGAATTTCACCGCGCGAGCGGCGAGTCGGCCGATGTGAGGCCGCGCGTATCGGAATATACCGAGTGAAATCAGGCGACCTTTCGCTGGCGGCTCCCCTCACTGAAATATATACTAACTTCTATAGCGACGTACGCCGCTATAGAAATTTACGGTATGTGAGCGTTATGAGAGAGAGGAGTCCCATGTTCCTCTCTTATCCTTGTCTAGCTCACGGCGTAGTCAAGATTGGGGTGGATATGGGGAGGATTGAACAGTACAGGCCGATCAAGATCAGACAAGGACGGAGCGATGCTCGAGACATCTTGGAATGTTCTCTCTCATATCGCACAAATAGGCTTAGCGTTGTTATATTTCCCGCCGCCTCGTCTCGCATTGCTCGTGTTAGCGCGCGTGAGCGAATGTGAGTGAATGCCAGTACAAGTTATAACAATGCCAGGGTACCTATTCTTGAAATTGTTATTCATGAAACGAATTCAAGAATAGGTATACCCAGATCCGACGGGCGCCGCGTTGGACGGCCGGACCCGGCTGGACCGTTGTCGGTCCATCAGTGCCGTAACTTCTCGCTGGCGCGCCACGATGAATAGAGAAATTCCCTCTAATCCCCGTCTCTTAAATCCCTTCCAGGAATCAAAGATAATATCATTTTGCTTATTCATCTTCGACACTCACGCCTCCAGGAATTTCCAGAAATCTCCAAGGCAGCTTTCCAGGAATGCGACGTTCGAGAGCATGTCAGATTTTTGGTGTCTATACCGAACGATTATATTGTATTAAACGTTAACACGACGACTGTCGAAATACGACTTAGCGTTAACGATCCACAGACGATCCGCAAGTTATGATTTTTTGCAGGAGGGAAATAAAAAATCTTATTTTACACTTTGATGAGGAATAAATATATAACCGAGTGGCATAAACGTGCCGTTATAAAAATGGCGTCGGGGGACAAAGTTACCTAATTACACAGTGGCAGTCAACGTGTTAAGATATCGTTGCGTATCACCCATGCATCTGTGAACGAGTTTCGCATAGCAACTGGACTTGCGGCAAAGTCCCCTCAAGGTATAAAATTATAAGTCATGTCGAGAACAAAACTTGAGGTAAAATCAAACTAAAGACTCTAAGAACGAGCAAAAATTCGTCAATTCCATCCGCAGTCGATATATCAAGATGCGTGATAAAAAGTTTGTTGTATATTTCATATATATGCTTCATAGATATTTAAAAAAAAGTAAAATGATGCATATATATTTACGAAAATCATGGGCAGAGGGAAGGGTAAGGAATGTAGAAGGGTAAAAATTTCTTTCCGTGGGAACGCGAGGTGCAAGAGCCTTTATCCGGTTCAGGCGGTTCCAGCCACGTCCCCCGACTCCCCACGTCGCTCGCGGCTGAAGGCGCAGCAGAGGCAGCGATGAAGCGGCGGAAGAGAATGTAGATGGAAGGGGGGGCTGAGAATGTTAGAAACCACGGGTACGTTACTGCGACGCAGTAACCGCGCAGTGCGCACAGACGGGTTCCGCGAGATATTCCCCAGTATATTCCCTAATCCCCCCACACCGAGGTGGAGGGCCTGGAGGGGAATATCTCTTTTGCCACCCGGCCGCACCGTGGCATCGCGTCGCGTCGACGCCGTCGACTCGTTGCGGCGTGGCGTACGTTGGCCTCGAAACGGAGAAGGGAGAGAGAGAAGCCAGTCTCGGCCATTGCTGTATTCCTACGCTCCATTCTATAGTATAGTGCGATTGTACGCGCCTGTAGTACGGACCGCGGCTTTGTGAGACTCCACGGAACCAAGTAGCGCGAGTTGCGAGCGATCGTGACGTCCGAGCATACGTTGAAGTGTCGTACGCGTTCCACTGTGTTGTAACCGTGCGAGAAGCCTTGTCATCCTCGCGAGCGCGACGAGCAGCGAACGTCGAACGCGTAAACCCGCTCGATACAACGCAACGTTCGCGACACACAGTCGCGAAACTGAAACGGCATAACCGAGGGTAGAGAGCCGATCGACGGGACAAAGCCGTGCGGCGGAGCCAGCTGCGCGGAAAGGCCAAAGCAAGCGTCGCCGCTCACAGCAATCCGGTCGTCCAAATCGATTCGGGTACGTTTCTTCTGCCTCACGCACGCACCACCTCGCGTCGCACTTTCCTCAATAAATCTTTCCTTGCAAGAAACGCCAGAGATTTTCTATTTTTTCCCCCCTTCCTGTCGCGTATCTCTCCTCTACCATCTGTCCGGATGCTCGCCCGACGGCCTGACGCTTTCACGCGAGTGTAGCGGGGTCACGTATTGTTCACATGCGAGGCTAAAACAGGCTGAAATATTAAAATAGCGTGGATTCGGATAAGGGCAGTTGACCGCAAATAACTGATAAACGCTTGAAAATACGATTCGCCTTGTTTGTTTACTACATCTTTCCTCCCATCTGCCGCTCCCCTCTCTCCCCTCTTCCCCTCCCTCTCCCTACCTCTTTATTGGCACCTTTTGACGCAGTGTGTTCCGCGACGCCGTTTATTATCTAACATTGTTGGGCGGGTCCTGCGTTAGCGGAAAGCCTGGCGATGTAACTAGCGGGGGGCAAATAATTCGTAAATAAAAAAGAAAGGAAAAAAATATGGTAATCAGCGTTAGAGGGATCTTTAGAGAAAGTAGCGGGGAGAATTTGAAACAAGTTAAATGTTTTGCTCTTTGTATACGTCAACATCCTTGGAATTAGATTTGAAAATAATTGTTTTTTTAACTATAAGATTCTTGATCGACGGAGAGTTCGCGAAAAATAAGAGACTCGTTGTCTCAGACGAAAAAAGTCACTCAAACAAACCCAGAATCTTCAAAATTATTTCTACTAAGATTGACCTTTAAAACGAATTTTTTGCAAACAGGATGCGAAATCGAAATACGTTGAAAGAGTCGTAAAATGTCAGGCACTGCCGAAACCATCTGGCGAGCAAAGAATTTTATGAAAGAGAAAAGGAAACTTGAAACTCTCTCGGATCACGTATGTCGGTCTTTGTAGCTATTCTACGCTATATTTTTCGCACTTAAAATGAGATAGATACCTATGCGGTGTCTCAGAAAACTGGTAGAAGCGAGAAGGATGATTCCACATGAGAAAAAAAGTCGAAAATGTGGAATTAAAATTTTTTTATATCCGCATAGACAAATCTGTCGAGAACAGATTTTGTAAGCGTCTGCTAAAAATTTTGTAAATTCAAAAATTCAGCTATTACAGAACAAACTGTCGATTTATTAAATTTATCGCATATAATGTAAGTACACTTGATTTATATCGATGAGTAATCAGATGTAAGAATTAATTAATAGCTGTTAACTAATTAATATGTTATTTCTTATATCAGATTGTATTAAAAAATTATTAAAAATGAACGTTAAAATGAGAATCATAGCACCACAAATTTATAATATAAAGTATAAAAAATTGTACGTTGTCACACGTGCATTTCTTATCTTTCTCTCTTCGTTCCCCCTCTTCCCCCCTCCCCCTCTCTGTCTGCTGTCTGTCTGTCTTTTACAAAAGGTTTTGACGAATTACGAGGGCATTAACCTGTCTTCGTGACTCATGTCCAAAATTTCGGCAACTTAGTTTGGCTGTCCGAGAGCTTTAAACCTTTCGCGTTGAAGGGTCCGAACACCGAACAGAACCTTCCGACGCAAAGGGTCAATACGCAACGGTCAGGTTTGTGGCGACAGAGAAGTTCTCGAACTGAGGCGCGACAAGTTCTGGCAAGTCTGATTCGGGCCCTTACCAGCAATGCCAGATGGAAGACTGAAACAGCACTCCCTACTGTTACCGACCACATACTGTTTACTGATAGCTAGCATCCTGTCCGGTCTGCCGTCTGGCATCCCTGGGGCCCTTACAGTTCAGACCTGCGGCCATGTATTTGGATTTCCAGAAAAGTCTCTTCAGACACTATACCCGCGCTTCTGAATCGAGCTACGATTTCATTCTGTTTTTCTTTTCGAGACGAGATAAGATTAATAATCACGCTCGAGTTGTGACTTTCGATAAGCTTGTTTGTCATATTGCAGATAATCTTTAACAAAAGATAGCGGTATCTAGTAGTGTCTAGATCATTCACTTCTATGTCTTCAACGCGGGAGGTCCGTGCTGGATTTCATTTATGTCTATTAGCTGATCATAGTCAACCGAATTGAGGACTTGTGTGCGGTTTTTTTTTTAACTCGAATCCATTCCGAAGTAAAGATGAAAAATGAACATACGTTAACTCGCCTCGTTTCCCGTATCTCGGGTCTTTCGGATATTTTTATATGAGATTGGACTGAGCGCCAACGACGACAGCTCGCGACCGACGTTGGCGAAATCGGTTGTCGGACGGCCTTTCGATTGTACGCTTCCGTCGCGCCTTGTTGCCAGCTCTCTCGCGGCCGGGAATAATAAAGAAGACTCGAGAGTCCAAAGGAAACGGAGCGCTGCGCGCTGATGTCATTTTGTAATTCTCTGGCCGATAAGTGTATCTCCGCGTGTAGCATGCATGCGCGTGCACTTCGACCGTCTCAATGCGTCATTTGCGATACAGGAGATGTCATTGCAAAACGTTCGAACACGGGCTTTGTGGCATTTAATTCTCAGCTTGATCCGCGGATTGATTTTCGCGATGGCTGACTCGAGTCGCGATTAGCGAGAACGGCGATACGAGGAAACTTTTGTTGAGAAAACATGGAGGCTCCTGGTGAATAAAGCCTTAAGATGACTGGCTCAATAACAAATAATCTTGTTGCACAGTCAATTCGAAGCGCTCGAATTAGTCTGATCGTGAAGATACCGAGGATAAGAAAGAAATCTCTGCGCAGGTGTCTAATCGAATTTTAGCCAAAAGATAATCAAGATCGTTTCAGATTAGGACTGTTCGATAGTTTCGTAACACCCTGTATATCGCGACGGTGTTGCCTCGATTTTTCGGGCGGCGTCCCCTATCTGAGCACGCGTGCCGCGCCTTGACGTCAACAAATAAGGAGAGAAAAGACGCCGTTCCTCTGGAGCGGGACGCGGGGGACACCCCGTGCGGTGGGCGACGAACGAAGGTTAAGCTGCGGCAGTCAGCTATGCAGCGGATGACTCGGTTTCACGGTATCACTGCCGTCATCGTGACCGAGGCGTTTCCTCTTTACGAGACGCTGTCGCTAGCCATGCGAAGTTAGCAGCAGCGAACGTGGCGATCTCGAATACACACGGCCGTAGCAACTTTCCACGAGACCCCGACGGACTCTCGCCGATGAGAGAGACATTTCCCGTTGCGACACGTCTCATCGCAGACTGAATTTATTCCTCGTAAATAAATACCGCGGATTGTCGATATTTTTTAACAGTTTTAACCTGAGAATTCTTAAATATTTTTAACTTCGAACTTTCGTTAAATATTTCATTATTTTTTGAGAAAATATCCTCTCATTTCGCCGGAGCTCTGTGATAAATTCAGAGAGAGATTTCTTTATCACCGCTTCACGAGGAATCCGGGCCTCGACGAAGTGGAGCGAAGATGAACGGGGGGCACACGCGTTGCCAGGCGCTCCTACCGTTACAATTCACTCCGCGCCGCCCGGGTACGCGTCGCGTTCCCGTGTAATGTAATAAGACGAACAGAAATAGAGGCCGTGCAACGGCAACGTTGCATATACCCGGTGTCGCAGCTGACAGCTGTACCCCTTCTGAAGCGCGTTGGTAGTTTCTCGGGGAAGTCGAATTTCTTGTCGATGTATAGCAACACGGCTTCGTGGGTAGATCTACAAATATGTACACGCGAAGTCACAAAATGTTTTTTAACGTATGAATTTGCACGCATATCGGAGGCATATTTGGTGCCCTCAGTCTGAATGTTTGCGCGTCATGACTGTTGGTTATTCGAAAAATTTGTTACATTATTTATTTTTATTAATTATATATTTATATTATTCATTACTTTTGTTATTTATCATTATTATTAATCCTACGTTAGTCGTATACGGTTTAAAATACATTCCAGCCTTAGAAATCTACTACATTCACCGAGTAAAACTTTTTTATCGATCGAGAGCCGTATAAACTGTCTCGCAATTAAAGAACATTTGCTAATTTTTATCTAAAAGATATACATATAGAATGTTATGAATTAAATCGTAAATTCAATTGTATTTAATTGTAAATCATCGAAGAAAATAATGAAAATTGAGATGCAATGTTTGAGGTGTAAAATACATTCCACGCGTGTAATTATATTTAAAAAAAGATCACGAGTAATGTAAAATTAATTACACATTTGTATTATTCATTATTGTTAAATTATTATTATTTATTTTATTGTCATTATTCGCCCGACTGCGAAATATCACCTCCATCCTGCTTCGGGACAGCGTTGCCGTTTCTCGAGTGATCAACGGTCATAATGCGTGAATATTTAGACAGGCGCATTCCCAAGGCATTTATATCTGCACGCTTTCTTTTATCCGTAAACCTGCTGGCGTCTTTTGTACTCCTCATTGGTCTTTTTACCCAGAAAGGAGAACCGGAAAGGGAGTAAAAGAATACCTCAGATATTGTATGATGAGAATATAATAGTTTTTAAATAAGAATTTCTTAGAGAATGGTTAGGGCCACTATTTCCAACGTTAACTTCTAACTTCTAGCCGACCGTTAACTATCGAAATAGCCAACTTCTATTGACTACTCTGAAAAGTTAACAGTCGATTAGAAGTTAACAGACGTTGGAAATAGTGGCCCCAACTTGGTCGTTCAAATTGTCCGAGATTCGTTCGCTCAAGGCGTACATCGCGCAATAATAATAACTGCATTTAACAGAAAAAGCAGCTTAGTGCCTCGTGATTCTTTTCTTTATGAGATCCGGTGACGAGTTAAAGGCAGGAACCAATAATTACGTTAAAGAATCGCTAAGTGCTCACTGAGCTGCTCTCTCTGCTGAACGCAGTGAGAGTCGTCATTCATTAATTTTATGACGCGTTTTTTTTTATGACGTGACAGCTTTGACAGTCCGATACGTTCATTCACTCACGAAATACGTCGAAAGTTGAGAAGCAACTACGATAACCGGAATAATAATATTGAGAATATTGATGTTTGGAGAACACTTTTACTTCTTTACGTGCAATTTTTACACACGTGCGCATAAAAAGCTACTACGCTTAATTGCACGTATGCGATAAAGCTCAAAGCTGTATTATTATTTTTATTTTTTTGTTGCGATTTAAATCTTGCCCGCAATCGCGCGATAGTATAAAAGGCATTATTTTTAAATGGCGACGTTGACGCGGCTGCGCGGCGGGTTTGCGCACTCCAATCTCTAACTTCCAACGTGGACAACGTGTTCGTGTACTCCCTCTTTAAGTTCTCAGTCGATCACGAGATACGAGATCGCTCCCGATAGTCCCGGTTTATCGATGCGGAACGTGGGTTACGGGTTAGATGTAAGTTTTCTCGGTCCTTTTTTTTCCTTCTCTTATTTCGTTCGCGTTAATATAAAAAAATTATATCAGGCGAGGCAGGTGGTATTTTCTACACAGAGAAAAATAGCGTCGCTGAGAATAACAGTTAAAATTTATTCTTACATATTTTTTTGCTCGCTAATAAACCACGTGCTCGTCTTGCCACGTGCGCCCCACGCATGAATCCGCCATGATCTCACGTTGAACTTTCCATTCAGGCCGTTTGATATCTTCGTTACTATATGTAGCATCATAAAATATTTCATAAAAATCATTGCCTTAAAGCCTTGTGTACACGGTACTAGAAATCGGTCCGAGTTTCGGTTTAAGCCAATGAAACTGCTGCTTTTCTGTAAGAGCTGCAAGTTGATTGGCTTAAACCGAAACTCGGACCGATTTCTAGTATCGTGTACACAAGGCTTTACAATATTTTATAAGAATATTTCAAAATTATGTGTTAATGTTTAAATATTACGTATAATGTAGCTACCATTGTCGTCCCATTGGGAACATTGTTACACTTTTTTCTCAAGTATTATTTTCTATAATATAATAATAAATTTATAGTCTTGTAAATATATGTTGTAAACAAAACTATTAGTTTCGACGATATGAGGCGGCCCACACAGCCTGTACCGAAGGTTTAATGTAGGACAGGTGACGTTAAGTATTTTACCAACATAATCTGACTATTGGCAGATGCAAACGCAGATTCTACTCAATTTTTGGTGCCACTCTGCGTCAAATAGTATAACAAGTATGTCAGTCTGTTTGATTTTTGCCATCATATATTTGGTTGACCAACTTTGCTATATATCTGCCAGCGTGTACTTCGAATAATATCATATGTGTCAGATTCTATTTCAAATCTGTAGCCATTCTGCTGACAAAATTAGTAGCAAAGACTTTACAAAATCTGTTCCTGACAAGCTACCTGGCTGTCTAGGCATGTTTGTTAAAATAAGAGAATCCAGTATTGCCTATATATGCTGGATATTGAATTAAATATTAATTAAATGATAATGTATTTATTGTTTATATCGTTTGTTAAGTATATATTGAATAAAATTGTTGACAAATTGTTATTATATTTAAATTTAAGCATCTATTGATATTTATTTCTTCTTTACAGGTTCACAAGGGCATCTTTACAAACAACAAGAAAATGACTGAATGCATCGAACACTACACCATTCCTCAAAGTCGTTTGCCACCCAGTTCACCAATAACGTCTCACTTATTTTTCGACGAAACAGATGATGTCGGTTGTGCCGATTATCGATATGAATCTACCCGGTTGGAAAGCTTCAAAAACTGGCCATGTTTATGGATAAAGCCAGAGAAACTCGCGGCCGCGGGTTTTTATTATACTGGAGAGAGCGACAAGGTAAAATGTTTCGAATGTCAAATAGAAATATGCGAATGGCAGGTGGATGACAATCCGATGGCCGATCATCAACGATGGTCTGGGAGGTGTAGGTTTATTCGTAATATTCCGTGCGGCAATGTTCCGATCGGTACAGATCCTAACACGATTCCGGCACCTGTGCCTAAAGGAATGGATGTATGTGGACCTTATGGTTCTATATACATGCCTTACTCTGGCCCGGACCATGATGAGATAGAAGAAAGAGTGAATTGTAAATTGAGAGGGATGGCCTCGAGACCGAAGCATCCCGAATATGCCAGTTATGCTGCGAGATTAGCCTCGTTCGACAGATGGCCTAAAGCAATGTCGCAAACTAAAGAGACACTAGCAACTGCTGGTTTCTATTATACGGGAAGTGGCGATCAAACATTGTGCTATCACTGTGGTGGAGGATTAAGGGATTGGGAGCCAGAAGATGATCCCTGGGTAGAGCACGCTAAGTGGTTCGAATACTGTCCTTATCTGATTTTAACTAAAGGGACGGAATTTGTAAGCAGCATTACCGGGAGAACGTATGTCGGAGCAGTGAGTATTTAACAAAATATATTTATTGTTATTAGAACTGTACAATTTGTATATTCGTAATAAATATTCCCATCTACTTAAAAAATAATGAAATAATTATGTTGAATGTATAATAACATTAATTTTAAGTTATTTATTTATTTATTTTTTCAGGAAAATATACCGTCTGCAATTAATAAATTGGGTGAGAAAATTGAGAAAGATATTGATGCTGAGAGTATTGCTAGCGGAAGCTCTCAAAATTCGATCTATTCTGAAGAAACTAATACTACAGAAGTAAGTGCCGTATCAGGAGAGGCTAGCAGCGAAGAACAATCTGCCCAAGGTGATAAGCCATGTGACAAGGATGCAAGATCATGCAAAATTTGCTACAGTAGAGAAGTACGGATCGTATTCATGCCGTGCGGACATTTATTGGCGTGTGCGGAGTGTGCGAAAAATATGAAAATATGCGGCGTATGTCGTAAGCCTGTTGAACGTACTGTACAAGCGTACATCTCATAGTGTCTTTATCCATGTGATAAATAATCTGCGGGTTCTGCTGTAAAATTTTCCGCTTATCATCATTATAAAGACTGATACTTTCAAACAAAACTGAATGACAGGACTCATGTAGCATACCGGTCAGCAGGTACAAACTATATAATGTTGAAACTCTCGTTAATGAAACGTTAACTTCACGGTTGTCGTGGTTCTCAATAGAAAGGATTTTCTATTGAGACCACAATTCTATCTCGTATTCCGTTATAATATTAACAAATCGTGAATGTACTTTGTAATCGTTGTAAAAGAAGTAATAGATGTTCCTATATTCAAATATATATACATATATATGGCTATATAATCGATATTGCAAAATTGTTAGTCGGTGTGTAAAACACATATGGCATATCACAAATTTCCATATTTTAACTATCGAACGACGCAAATACAGGAAGTCGTTAAAATCAGAAAATATAGATTGTACCTGCAACGGAACGTTGCTATTTGAACGTTTTCGAGTTTATATTGTTCCCCCAATTCCATATTTGCTGGAAAAAAAAAAAACATTGCGATGTAAGATAAAGATAAAGCGGCACCATTGGACGAGTACAAATAGCAACACGACATGAAGTCTAGTCATTAGTATTATATGATGAGTAATGATGGATAAGACCGTATATATACATAAAAATGTAAGTTCCGAATATCTCAACATTTAGTTTATGATTTCGCCTGTATAATTGAATGTTCATGTGCAAAAGAGAAACGAAAAGTCCAACATAAAATGTTAAGAATTCGCTATAAGTCTAGCTAAGAGAAGGGCAATAAAGTCCAAATCGTGGTTTTTGACGCGCAAATATTTGTATCAATATAGTTTGGTCTACAGTTTTTCACAGGTGCATTGGCTCAAATAGTTGAATTCATTACTCAATAATAATTGCAATTTTTGCAAAATGGTACATGACTTTCAATTTGAGCCAATCTACCTTCACACTTCAGCTTTCTAAAAAATTGTCGGGTATCTTGTATAATTATTTTTAAAATCGCCCATAGATGTATATAATAGTCTGAGCATTTCCATTGGAGAGCTTCTGACAAGATCTGAAGGACAAATATGTTTGCTGAGATTGTTTCTCCATCTTTCCTTCTTCCCAAAAGGTTAGAAAAGGAAAGCGTCTCAGCAAGCATATCTTTTGTCCGTCAGATCTTGCTAGAAGCTCTACAATGGCAATGTTCAGTCTATTATATACGTTTATGTGATCGCCAAACGTTTCGATCCGTATTGAATCTTCCTTAGTGGCAAATTGAAGAGCAATATATGTTAATACAAATATTTTTGTGTCGAATATTTGTGGACTGGCTTTATTAGCATTTCTATTATAAATTAATGAAGAAATTCAGTTTAATCAGCCTGTTTTTTTTCCTAATTTCTATTGTAATCTATTAGACATGCTTCGTTGTAGTTTATACATATTAATGTACCGCAAATTATTAAACGCATTATTGTCCATAAGTGTAAAATATTTAACTTAAACATAACAAATCTAAGCACACCAGGGTACGGTTGATAAAAATCAACCAGTGTTGATAATACAAAATAGACGCAATGTTCAGTTTCAAGGCTCTCGACCTATCGCTATTACGGATCTGGCAACGTGAGATAATCTTTTGACCGTCGATAGAGGGTACGTTCCACTTGGAGCTCACAACGCTCGTGAGCATCATACGTCCTTGTTTGACAAATAACAAGGAATAAAATGAAGAGCGTTGCGAGCGTCAAGTGGAATAATTGACAATTATTATCTTTAAAGCAACGTAAGAATTTGTTGATGTACGTGTTGTGTATCATTTCGTATAGGTAATATGGCCAATAAATTGAATTTAATCTAAGATTAAGAAACAAAGAACTTTTAGTATACTCGATAATACATAAAGGATGTAGCTCTTATGGCTGCATTGGCGAATGTTTATAAGTTGTTTCACATAAGATTGCTATTGCATCAAATAAACCTCAGATTTGGTCATTCTACGTAAAACCAAAGTAACAAGGTAAAAAGAAACAATCATATACAAGTGGCCCACAATTATATAACTGAATCGAGTTCCTAAAAGTAAAAATTCTATGTTTATATCCACGCATCGACTAATCGATTAAATTAGAAATTTTGAAAAGATTCGGTGTATATGTATGTACACTACCCTTCAGTGACCCGCCCTATCCTGAGATAAGGGAGGAACATGGAAGCCTAAAGACGCTGTTGGTTGTTTCTATTAAAATCACTAGAACTTTGGTATTTTCCCCCTTACCTCGGGAAAGGAATCCGTTGACGGGCAGTGTACACATACACACATACAGGGGATAGGTAAAATAATGGTGAACACACACATATACGAACTGGGAAATACACTACAAAGTGTTCACGTTATTTTATCTATCCTCTGTATATAATACTTTCGTAATCTTTTTAAACGTAAATAACTTAATTAGACCAGTACAGGAATTGCATTTTAATGTCTAAAATATATTTAATTTATCTGCAAATATTTTTTGTATATATTAGGTCTATTTAAAATAAATTAGCGTATTCACACGTAGAGGAGTATGCATATAATTTTTAAACGTCAGCAACATAGCGGCTTCACTGAGCTGAAATTAGCAAAGTTATACACAATAGATACACACATGCAACCACATTTCAAGGATAATTCGTAGAAAGAATGCAATATTGTATATAATTCTTGTTTTTCGAATTATTTTCCCGAAATAATTTTAAAACGGAACAACATTACGATATCTTATTTCGCTTTATTTCGCGAATGTATAATTAATATACGGGGACTTGGTATAGAAATGCACGTTATATATATATGATAATCGTCTGGAAAATAGGATTCTACTAAGTATAATAGTCGTTCGGTATATATGATCTCTTTTGCGTTAACGAAGATGAATTATAACATTGTGTGTTCAATAATGGGTGGAAACGAGACCAAAAATTTTGCGTTTTTATGTTGCGTAATTGTTTTCCTAATAAATTTTCTCCTTGTAATTACGTTCCCTCTGTTCAAAGTTATTCTGTTCTATCAGTACATCGTTATATATGTATACACTTATACATCATATAGTATATATATATTTTTGTATACTTATTTTTATGATAAATGTTTATTTTTACATCACGAATGCATATTTATGGCAAAGATATTTTCGCGTTTAACACCAACTTCCGGATATATGGCGTTTTTTTTTTAGATATCTGCGATAAAATGCATTTGTGACAATCGGTACATGTACCCTGGGCAAAATAACTTTGACATAATACTGTACAAAAAGTAGCGATATACACATGTAATGATGACAATTATAATACGAAATAAAATTTCAAAAGAGAAAGACTGTTGTTTTTTAACGGCATTCCATGCGCATGTGATCCTTGCATGTCCACTTAACGATAAGAACAGCGTGATAAAAGGAAACGGCACGTGAGTTAATTGCGTCGTTTAACAAATAAGAAAAATAAGTTATCTCTTCTTTTGTGTTTGTAATGCATAACGCGCTTGCCTAAGAATTGCATTCAAATAAAGTAGATGATAAAAACTTGCGCGGTATGAACCTGACGGTTAAAGACTTTTTTAATAACAGCAGTAAGACTTAGTTTGCTGAACTGGAATAAGTTAGGTATCACAATAAATCATTACCCCTTCCCCTTAGAGTCGATTCTTAAGTGTAAACATAATTATACATTAATGTAACATGTGAAATAAAATTTTTATTGAACTAATGGAAATAATTAACGCGCGTTAAACATATGCGTTTCCATAGGTTACTCCAATCAAGTGCGTGCTTCTTTCAAACGCACGTGTTTGATGCGCAATTTTACACGCGGCAACACGTGCGCGTGTATGGAAACCAGGGGTTTTGCGTTATGCAAAAGTGTGTGCTCCCCGCTTTAGGCTGCGGTCCATTTGATGTTACAAGTGCTTCGAAGCGTTCTTTTTCTTCTTCTTTCTTCATTGAAAGAAAGGAGAAGAAGAATGCTTCGAAGCATTTGTACCATCAAATGGACCGCAGCGCCGCAGCCTTAGGGCCAGCGCACGAACATTGCCGTAGCGTCTTACGCCTTACGTGAGAATCTTGCGTTACGCGACACGCAAGCCAATCTTACGGCAACGCACAAAGAAGAACGTAACGTAATTAGTCTTATGTTACGTACGTTACGTTACTTTTCTTTGTGCGTTGCCGTGAGATTGGCTTGCGTGTCGCGTAACGCAAGATTCTCACGTAAGGCGTAAGACGCTACGGCAATGTTCGTGCGCTGGCCCTATGCCCGGTCTACAATCAGTCGTATGTTGGAGTCGGATGTCGCAACGTAGTCGATGGTCCAATCGACCACTTCTCACTTCTCAGTCGACCACGAGAGTCACGAGGCATTGGAGGCACGAGATCGCTCCCGGCAGTCCCAAGTCCCGGTTTGTCGATGCGGAACGTTAGATGTAAGTTTTCTCGGTCTTTTTTTCCTTCTCTTATTTCGTTCGCGTTAATATAAAATATATCAGGCGAGCGGCAAGGTGGTGTTTTCCACACAGGGAAAAATAGCGTCACTAAGAATAACAGTTAAAACTCATTCTTACATATTTTTTTGCTCGCTAATACACCACGTGCTCGTCGACATTGTATTCGCGTGTAGTACCTACCGCACACTTTTATGCAGTTTTATTCGGTAAACGAACTCCGCAGTGTCCACTGTATGTCAGCAAATTCGATCGGAAATCTCTGGAAAATTGGCGTAAATTGTATGGACTTTGCGTCGCAATATCTCCGCTCGTAGGGCACGTAGCGGAAAATATTATAGGAGATACCCCCCCAAAGTCGACCCCAAGCTATCGATCAAGCCTACTTAGAACTTGATCCGTTTACTCGTTATCGAGATCTCAACATCTTGGGTACTCGCAACCCGTCGCGTCGCGTAAAAGAGTCACGGTCGGTCTCGCTCCGCGTGTACTTGGCACGAGACACTACCGTGTCTCTTGATCTATATAACGCTTCTTGCCACGTGCGTCTCACGTGGCCTCACGCGGCTTCACGTGGCCTCACGCATGAATCCGCCATGATCCCACGTTGAACTTTCCATTCAGGCAATTTGATATCTTCGTTATTATGTGTAACATCATAAAATATTTCATAAAAATTATTACCATACGATATTTTATAAGAATATTTCAAAATTATGTATTAATGTTTAAATATTATGTATAATGTAGTGTTATTACCATTGTCGTGGCAACATTGTTACATCTTTTTCTCAAGTATTATTTTATATAATAATGAATTTTTAGTCTTGTAAATATATGTTGTAAGCAAAATTATTAGTTTCGACGATATGAGGCGGCCCACGCAGCCTGTACCGAAAGTTCAATGTAGGACAGGTGACGTTAAGTATTTTGCCAACATAATCTGACTATCGGCAGACGCAAATCGGCACCCCTGTTGAGCTGGCCCCCTCCACCTTGCAGAAATTAAAAAACAAATAGCGCAAAATTACAAGCTATTTATGAGCTTTCATATCCCGCAGATTAAAAATTTTGAGCTCGTCACACTGAACAGGAATTTAATATTTTTTGTGGGGAGGCTGAGTCAACGTTGACTCAGCCCCCCCACTACTTAAAAATAGAGATATTGAATCGATCTTTGCGGCAGAATTAGGAGCTATTTATGAGGTTTTGAAGTGATATAGTTTCGATTTTTGAGCTCATCCCCTTAACCCCCAAACAACCCTTTAATTGATTCAACTCAACAGAAAAATGTTGAGAAAAATTAAAATATATTGTATCGCGGATATAACTCGTATAGCGTATAAATTCTAAGAATAAACTCTTAAAATACGCGCGTTTCGATTATTGAGCTACAACCCCTTCGCAAGAAAACCACCCCATCTTCCCGGCTTACGAGAGAACTGTACTTAAAATGAATAAAATTAATTATTTTGCGACTAAATATCGTTTACTAATTTATGAGCTTGCAAAATACATGCATTTCGATCATTGAGCTACAACCCCTTCGCAAGAAAACCACCCCATCTTCCCGGCTTAAGAGAGAACTGGACTTAAAATGAATAAAATTAATTATTTTGCGACTAAATATTGTTTACTAATTTATGAGCTCGCAAAATACATGCATTCTGATTATTGAATTGCAATTTCTTTTGTAGGAATATTCTATATTCTTGCTATACGAAAAAATTATAAGTTATACTTATAGAATATTAATTTACATTTTATCTAAATTAATTCTTTAATAGCCCAAAGTATACAATAATTTGTTTACATCGTGTAAATTATAAATAAAAAAAAATTAAATTAATTGCATTAATTTTTTAAATTGCTTTTTTGTGAATTACATCAATACGTGAATTATATTAATATGTGAAATATAAAAGGTAAATTCCGTAGAGAATTTAATCTTAAATTTTAATGTTACTTGCGGAAACCTTTTCTCCGGAAACTTCTGCCTTACCATTTTAAGCGCGATATTAATTCTCTCAACACTGCCTCGTATCGAACAAATCTTATGATCACCATCGCAAGGATGATCGTTGACGTATATACCGACATTTGCCTTCGTTCGAATACTGTGTAAGAAGCTACCGTGACGGCCAATCAATCTGCCTACTAGATGTTGCGGTATAGCGAAGTCATACATTGTTGGTGCGGTACTATCCCTCCTGCATCCGTTAATACTTCCACCTGTAGGAAGAAATGAAAATTTAGAGATAAAAAATACGAGATTCTTCAGAAAATTAGTGCCTGTCACACGTGCATATAGATACAGATCACTTTCAATGCTGGAACAATTTGAGATATTATTTCTAGATGACACGATACAAATCCTCTCACATATTCTCAGTTATAACTTTTTGTAACCAATGTCTCCAAAATTTAAAATAAAAAACTGTAGCAGGTGATGAGACACCGTCGAATTTTAATCAAATAATAATTCATCGATAGGATCTATTGTTGATATTTTCTCTGGTAACCAGTCCATTGCAAATCTGCTGTGAAACTGCACGAAAAGTCGTGCACTAACTTTCGGGCAGATCATGCGTTTTCTATTTCCAACTTTGACTATTTTTCTGTTGGCAGAAACTTGCTCTCGTCGTAGTGCAACAGAATTGTGGAAGATATGTGTATGCATTTACATATAGCAGAATAGTGCCACGTTTCTGCCGGTCGGATCTGTACTCAAAACTCTGCTGCAAATGTGCGTGAAGAGTCTAACGCGATTTGCTGTTATTTTTCTGTTGGGCAGATACTTCCATATTGTTTTCACATTTCTGCTGCATGTTTACTTTTAACAAATAGTATAAAATTTCACAGTAGCTTCTTACAGCAGACTACTGCAATAGTACAGTAAGTACTCGTTCAATCACAGATATTATGCACTTCTGTCGCAATTTTGGACTGTTTTCTTGCGCACTTCTTCGGGACGTATCTGAACTATCAGACTGCCATGGTTACCAGGGTTGTGTCTCTTAAAGAAGACAACGGAGAGGGGGCTCACGTAGAGATGAGTCATACCTGACTAATATAAACTTTATGCAATCTCCATGCACCTCCGAGTATGAGGATAGTTATTTCACTGCCTTTCTCCTCTTGGAACAGGGTCTTGTATAATATATGTATGTACTGCGCCGTTGTCAGCAATTTTCTCCTGTGAAAAAGACACGCAGAAGGTGTAAACGCGAAAACTCTCGCGCGACGCACAACGCGATGGTTGTGTCGTCGTCAAATCCGCGGCCGAAGAGCGAGAGAAGAACGTAGAAAATTAAAAACCGCTCAGAGATCGACCGAGAGCGAGAGCTTACTTTTTACGCGAGCGTTACTTCTGTAGTAACTTACGATAATTCACTCGTTTATGCGGAGTAAATTATCGTAAGTTACTAACTACAGAAATAACACTCGCGTAAACGTAGTAATAGCTAAATTAATTCATTAATCACTTGTATGAATATGTATTATATATATTACCTCTTTAATTTTGACTCTTCCTATAATTTTATTGAAATTCTTGTTATTGATTGATAATTCTTGTTATAATTATTACCTGCTGGCTTCGTTACATTCGTTACATCAACTTTTTACAGGCGCAGATCACGTTCAATGTATTAGAACTTTAATCACCCATGTCGTGGCGTCGCATTAATTTTTAATCATGAAATTTTTGACGACGAAAATCTTGAGCCTCGCGACGGAACGGAAGCTGATTGTCTGAGTATCTCTAAAACTTTAATTAATCTTGGTTTCGAAGTCATCATATGTCAAAATTATACTTACGAAGATATAAAAATAGTATTGAGTAGAAGTAAGCATTTCATCATGGTAACTGAAATATATGTAAAAAGCAGATATACTTATGTAACAAGCAGATAACAAGCAAATTATTATTTTCACAGCTGCCCAATGTGACCACACGGAGCACGACTGCATGGTGATCGTTGTTATGACCCATGGCAACCTTGGAAAGCTCAAGGCTTTTGACAGGGAATACTCTACAAATATTCTCTCGGAATACTTTACGGCGGATAAATGCCTGACCTTGGCAAAAAAAACCAAAAATGATTTTTATTCAAGCTTGTCAAGGCAGTAAAAATGACCCTGGTTTCAATTTGTGCACAGAACCAGATTCATGCTCAGTTGAACCTGAAACACAGCGGATCCCGATTTATGCGGACTTTGTAATTTGTTATTCAAGCTTTCCAGGTATCTACCTTAACAAAATTATATCACCAAATTATGTTACCTAACTCAACCCAAGTGACATGTATTATATATATATATATATTAGATATATATATATATATATATATATATATATATTAGTGTCATTTTGGAGCAACTTTTTTTTTCATTTCACGAATAGCATATATACTTGCAGGAAGGTAAAATAAGATACCTGTTAAAGTTTGAGCCCTTAATATTAATATTAACAGGTCGCTCATCGCGAATTTTTATTTTTTATTTAGTAAGATAGAAAAAATTTTATAACTATCTAACAAACATCAGTAATACAGCATTGCTCCACATAGATTTTTGTAGTAAATTTACCGCTCTACAAAAAAGATCGCAATTGGCGCAATTTGAAGATTTTACATCTTTTTTTTAAATACATGTCACTTTGTTTTGACATTATATTGTATTTATCTAGGACTTCTCTAACTTTGTTGCTGACTTTATAGGTTATAAATCTTGGAGACATCCAAAGAAAGGCTCTTGGTTTGTGCAATCTTTATGCCGAGAATTAAATAAAAATGGCACAAAGTATGATTTGTTAACCCTACTAACATTCATCTGTCGACGAGTTGCATATAATTATGAGTTAACAAGTTTATTTTATGATAATGAGAACAGACTACACATAGAATATCATAAACAAATGCCTTTTACTACATGAACGCTTACAAAATTAATTAAATTTAATCAAAATGGAGTTTACTCAAGAAAATACTGGATACTGAAGAAAACTGCTGGAAAAAACGATTTTCGAATGATCGAACAAGTGTTAGAGCAAGAATATTTAATTGTATGTAATTGATTTAAACTGGTGTAAATATCGCGATTGACACAGATTTTTTCGAAGATATTATTTAAATATTGTTAATATTCAAAAATAATTTTATACACTATTGTGTATATATATATATATATATATATATGTATATACACACATACTTTTATAGTTTAGATATAAATTTATTATTACAATTATTAATAATTTATAAAATTATTTTTTTTGCATGTTTAATTATATTGTATATATATGCGAATATTTGTTATATATATATATACATATATATACACATATATATATATATATATATATATATGATATAAAGAGGATATATACAGTAGCTGTTGAATGATAAATAATGTAAAGAAAATTTTATTATAGTACGACTTTATTAGATGCCATTAAAATGTCGTTTATAATAAACACTATAATATCTTGATACTTACATCTGCAAACATAATGTAATCTTTTATTACAGAAAACTATATTTTAAATCTAAAAATGTATACAATATTAAATAAACTATATATATATTACAACCTCCTGCATGTTAATTCTTATAAATGAATGACGTACATTTAATTATGGTCTATGCGCCGAAAGTATTCGCCTCTAATTGTCACAATCAGCACAAAATCCTTTGGAGAAAGCAATTCAGTGTAAAATATATATTTCTTTAATGTTTTTTATACTTTAGGTTTATAGTAAGTTGCATGTTATTATGCCCTCTTTTCTTTACAAATAATGTAACATGCAGTAATGTGTCGTATATTGTTTTCATTTTATCGTGATAGTACTCTTTGCTTCAGAAGCGGTACAATTTGCTCTAAACGGTTTTAATTCTTAAGCAATTATTAATTCAAAGCAGTGGATGTTAATACAGCGACCCCTCTCTCGTAAAAACTGTGCGGTTCTTGACTAGGAGCGATATTCAAATCGACAGTAAATAGCAATTCGGTACGAGTGCTGTTCAAGTAAACCGGCAGGGACAATTTGCCCTTTCTGATATCCTCCGTAGATGATCGCGCCCATCTTAGCATCGTGACTGGTAAGTCAGTCATGATAGTTGAAGTTAAATACAATTGATTATCTTTACACTGCGCGCCTTGCAGCTTCAAACCAGTAACGGCAAAGGAGCAGTCATCCGTGGCAATGTTATCGCCGTCGCCGATAGTTACGTTCAATTGCAGTTCCTCGAGTGACCAACTATTAGCCTGAGCGATGCATTGCCTGGTCGCAGTGATATAAGCTTCAGGATTCAGCAAACCTCCCAGCCAAACTGGGAAACTCTGAAACGCAATAGCAATCGCTTTATAATTTTGCTGGAATTATTGAGTCGAATCTATTCGGGCGAGTTCAATGAAAAGCAGAGATATTTCTAAAAAATAGTATAATTAAATTAAGTACACTTAAAAAAATAGTATACTGAATTATCATTCAGTGATAAAATATCTGGGACAGTAGAGCAAGGGCAATAATGAAAATCGAAATAAACCTTTATCTCCTTCGCTCCGCCTTGAGAGACCAAACGCGAGACTTCCTGCAGTTGCGAAACCCTGTGGCTAAAATCGGTGATCCATTGTATGACTGTACAACCTCTTGGCACGGTATATCTCCTCCAACCGCCAGGTAGAATACCCTTTACTAACTCAGACAGCATCGTTCTGTGATAATTGGTCTGCTTTTTCTCACCCTGTTAAAAATATATAAAATGCAGTTACTCCAAACGACAAAAGAGTTCCATTTTACATCCAAGAGCAATAAAACAGAAGTAAAATGCTTACTTGACAAATTAATACGACATCCTCCAAGTCATGGATAACGTCTTGAAGTAATTTCGCACCGCTGTTGACTTCCCTCTCAAAGTATCTGTACAACGGATCTTTGATATTCTCGACTGTCCTCTTCAAGGTTGGTAAATTCTTTGGAAGTAATTGTAACCACGTGGAGGCCGAATTATGCAGGGTCCTCATCCAAGATGGTCGACCGTCCGCCTCAGCTTCCCTCGGCGTATCCAGAGACTCCTCATTCGAGTACGCCAGTTCATCCTCGTCCTCCAACTGCTGCATCTTGAGAAGTTTGGAAACCAAGTCGGTTCCTCTTGTGGTTAAAAGCACTTTCTCCGCATTATTCGGCAGGCCGAGCCAGGAAGGTGTCTGTCTATCCGAGAGAGACTCGATCCACTTCAAAAAGTGGTCGCGCCTAGTGCCATCCGGCATGGTGATGTGTCTTTGATTGCCTTGTGCGCCGTCGATATTGGCGACAAGGGCAAAGTCAGCTTCGAATGAGCGTGGAGTGAAGAGCTTGCGCAGGAAAGAAGCCAGGAGACGTTGATCGAAATCGTTGTCAATCTTGCCGCCGTAGATGCACTGAGAGAGAAGAGTCACCAGAGCATCCCAGGGAACTTTTTCCGGCGGTAGGTTCGTCCTGCCCATAGCCGTGGCTTCGATCCACGTGTCCAAAGTGTCACAGGCGACTCTCAGGTCGCTCTCGTTGAATTCGTAGTGCTTGGCCCAGCCCAACGGCGCGTAACGCAGACGTTCCTGCACGATTGCGTGGAACCACGCGAGCAGGAAGTAGAGACGAGCCCTCTCGTTGGGTGCTCGCATCATCCTCGAGGCGGGTACGGTGCTGAACGTACGCAATAAGTTCGCACGTATGCCAGGAGGCGGCTCGAACACGAAGATCCTACCAGCTCTCAATAGATTCACCGGCACTTTAGGATTAATCTCCATTGTTAGAAACAGTCGGAAGCTAGCGTGCGGCTGAAGACTATGCAGCTTCTTTTCTAATTGCACTAACCATTGCGGAGCAAGATGAACGTTCTTCAATAGCACCCATCTGCCGGCCTTCACAGCCATGTTTATAGCCCGATCAGCCTGATTGAATCCTTCCGCCGATCCGATAGCGATGCTGGCTATTTGCTTGCCCAATTCCGCGGCTAGGTCGTCCACTCTGCCCGAAGCGTCGAAGCCCGGCACCGAGCACAATAAAGCTGGCACGGTGGCCTTCAATTGGTCCTCTACGACGGATGCGAAATCGAGCTCAGCCTCCGCGGCCGGCATGAAGGACTCATTGAAAGCCGAAGCCACTACTAGGGACGCGGCTGCGATTACGCGATCCGGTCGAAAAGCTTGTATTATCAGCAACTGATGCATCGCCGTTCCTGTGGGCGACAACGGCTTTTCCTCTTCCCAGAGCTTCGGCACGCACGTCTCGGGTGTGGGCGACTGTAGCCACGCGCCGAATTCCGAGTTCTCCTGAATCTTTTCCGCGAGCTTCTTGAAGGCGGGCAGTCTTATGCTCAGACGCATCATTGCCTCCTGCTGCTCTGAACTGAGATTGGGTACTGGAGGCGCCCGGATGTTAAGCACGCCTTCTTTACCGCGCAAGAAGAACGTGAATTCGCTGTCGTAAGTGGACTCCGAGGGTATGCCCTTCAGGTGAATACGACAGAGCAGCAGAGCGAAAGTCAACCTGTCCGTGTGCAGCATTCCTCGAGCAACTCGTTCGTAACAGACGGCAAAGAGATCGCGCGTGATTTGCGTAAGCCGTAGACCGTAATCCGATATACCGGACAATTTCGGGTTTTGCGACAACACGGACGTGAAGATGTCCAGGAACATCTTCAGCGAATATTGATACAAGAAGTGTACCTGGTTGAGGCTGTCCATTGTGAAGTACATGTTTGAACACGCCTGAGATAGAGGCATATACTGCTGCGAGACCGTCTCGATTTCCGCTATGACCTTGTCTGTCTCCTCTACTTTCTTGCTGATGTCGGCGGCCTCCTGTTTCAGAGTCTCGAGAGTGGTGATTACGGAATCGTCATCGAGGATCTTGCCCTTGGCGTCGTTCAACGCTTGCAGCAGAGACTTTTCGAGTTGTCGCAGCCTCAGATGGAACTCTCCTTGAAGTTTCAGCAGGTCGGATCTCTTCTCATCGATGTCCGGACGTTCGGCCTTCAACACCTGGTTCAAACATTGGCTCTGCAAAGAGCTTCTAGTGACGGTGAAATTAACGAATGTCACGCGTGAACAGATGTCAGGTGGGAATTCCACCGTCGGGTCTCTCGTCGATAAGAAGATGACGAAGGAAGGCGAGAGATCTATATCTTGGTCGCCGAGCGTGATCAGCACGCGTCCACCTGTTCGCCTCAATTCTCGGTTCAACACAGGATTCAATATAGGATCGTAATTCTCCACATCTTGGACCAGGAGGGGATTACCGAATCGTAGAGCACTCTCGAGATTTTTCCTGAACGAGTCGTCCAAGAAACTGGTCTTCGTGATCTTCCGGTCCTTAAACTCGTTCAAAATGAATTCTGTCGCCTGTCCGGATGGATCGATGATCAACGGATATCTGTTGAAGCGTTTCAACATAATAGCATTCTCGGTACAGAGATCGTCGGTCGGCAACGCGTTCGCCTGCCACCTCAAACGCTCGTCCGGATTGGACAGGTATTCCGTTCTCGCGATGTCAGGTCTGAATTGCAAGTTTGCGTGTTGCAGGTGTTGGCACCACGTAGTGAAGAGATTTTGGCGATACTAAAATAAAATACATTTCGTTGTAAATTGACATAACTTAATACTCCGAATGCAAAAGAAAGAAATATTAGGAAGAACAGGAACTCACGTGTTGATCGAAATAGCCAGCATAAGCTAAGAAAGCGGAAGATAATAGAACGTCTCCGATTATCGTAGACATTTGACTCTTAAACGTTTCGCTTGTTGCTTCCCATCGTTCCCTTTCGATGACCAAAGACTTTAATAAAGCGATTGATCTGTCCACCTTGGCTTGCACGCTTTCCAGATCGGCTTTGATGGCTTGCGCCTGTGAGATAAGTTGAGCGTACTCCTCCTTGTATGACGCTATGCTCTGCTCCAGTTGAGCGATCAAATTTTTCACTTCCTCGCCCTTTAGTTTGTTAGTTTCTGCTTGTCGCTCCAAAGAATGGAGCTCATCGCGCAGGGGTTCCACTCGCTTCAACATATCAGCATACTCGATCTGGAAATATATTTATCTTTAAAGTTCATCCTCTTGGAAATTATATGAATAACGTATGCATCTTTTTAAGGTTTCAAACGAAAATTACCTGCGCTATGGCCCATTTTACCATAGGACCACAAGCTAAGCTAGCACGATTCACTTTCTCGAAGTTATAATCAGGGTTGCTCAGATAGCGGCTCTTCATTTTTTCCCTCACTTCATCACTAAATAAAAAATTGGTTAATCTTTTTTGTCTTTAAAATAAAGTAGTTTTTTCACTCTATTTTAATATAACATTTTTGTCATATAAAAATATTTTGTATAATATTTATTTATTTTTTTGATTATCAGAAACTTTTAATTCAGCACAAAACTAGAAACTTACTGCAATTACTATAAGAACAGTACGTATTTCATATATGCTATCATATGTTATCAATATTATAATTTTCAATAAACAAGATTTAGGCACGTTAATGTTAGTGACAAATTAATCGAACATTGTTACCATGCAATAAAAGAATAATAGTAGTTGTATATAACAATCTTTGTCGTTAAAACTTGTTAATATACACGTTGCATGTTTCAAAGCGGTTTCAGAATTGCTTGCCAATCTGGCAATAAAGCGCATTTGTAAGAAATTTGATTATCACAGGTTATTACGATATATTGATTAAATAAGTGTAAAAGACATCGGTTCACTCATTGTAATACTTAAAGAAAATCTCATATTTCCACTATATCCAGAATTCAACAACGCAAAAAAATGAGACCAGCAAACACGTTTGAAGATCGTCGTGAATTTATAAGCTAATATTTTGATCGTAAATGCGGTCAAATATAATCGTACTACAATTTAGCACTAATATTGTACCGTACGCAATATTATCTTAAGTTTGTGACAGCTGATCTCTCTCGATATCGCAAGAAAACAAATAATGAAGGCATGCTTACGTAATGTCCTCGGTACTGAAATTAGAGACAATGGTATTGATAAAATTGTCCCTCATGATGACCGCACGGATAGATTTCCAGTCGCTGGCGTTTTCGCCGAGCAACAAGCAGATAGACTCCAATGCGACCTTCACAATCGCCGGCGGATTCGCCATGGAGCGAACCTCGACTAAATGCTGTTTCTTTATCGATTTCACCGCTGTACGAACAATCAAAGGGGGCATTACATAGTACAAGGAAGAAGATGCGCAGGCATTAGGAAAAGTTATAGTAAAGTTACAAGAAAGAGAATGCTGGTCTTCCTGTGTAGCTGACCTATAGCGTTAGACTTAGGAGAGGCAACATAAGTAACATACATTATATACATGTTACGTCTCATCTTTACATTTGCAAAGAGATATAAACGATCTGATGAAATATTTTCGTCGTTTGCAATATTTTCTTACGAAATATCGTTGTTGTACGATCTCTTTGCAGTTGTAACGACGCGCAGTGACGCTAAGTGAACGTGCTAAAATCGACGTGTATGAGAAGGAGACACATATCAAGTTGTTATGAATTGCAGCTCATGTTCCATGTTAGAACCCCGCGTGCGCGAACGTTGAACATTCAGCAGACCCGGTAGTCGCTCCGCTTACATGATATTCTCCGTATTGAAACTGACGATGGTGGGAATAAAGCTGTCCTTCATTAAAATTGCACGAATCTGCTTCCAATCTGTGGCGTTTTCCTCGAGCAACAAGCATATAGATTCGAGCGCCAGTTTTACGACAGCCGGCGGATTCGCCATGGATCGGATCTCAACGAGATGCTGCCGCTTAATTGCCTTCACGGCTACACTCAATGCAAACGTTTTTCAGCGCAAGGTGCGATTATATCGCAATTTTGAAACGGAAGTGATTCGAAAACGTAAAGTGGATAACAAGAAATGTATAGTATAGTATTGTTTTCATATTTCTTGAATATTATCATAGTAATATTGAGCATAACTCACAATATATCACAATTTAAACAATTAATTAATATTACTATAAGTGCAAAAAAATTCAAGATTGTTTTTTTTTAAATAAAATTTTGAAAAATCGTATGATCATATACTCGATTAATCTTAATAATGCTCGTCGACAAGTTTGTATAATAATGCAATAGAAAAATACCATTAAAGATACATACCATTTTGAGCATCAATAACAGCTGGTTCCACCAGGGCAAGGTCCGCCATGACGTCATCTCTCTTCTGATTTATAGCCACCGTTTGAATAGCCAATTGTTGTTGGATCTCTTGACTCTGCACCTTCTTCTTCTCGGCTTCCTGCTGGTCCTTGACCATCTGTCTTAATTTCGCATTAGCAGCTTCATTCTTAGCTTGCAGCTCCTATGGGAAAACGGGATAATACAGATGTGTCAAAAGTTCCGTTCCATTAAAAGAAAAAAAAAAAAGATAAATGTTTCTCGTGAATTCAGCTTATGTCTCACCTGAGACTTAACAGCTAAGCTCTTCTGCATTTCTTCCACCTGCTCAACTGTTTCGGCGATTTTACTTAAACCGACATTTAGATGCAACTGCTGTTCCTCCAGGTCACTTCTCTTCTCTTGATACAACTTGACGAAGTGATTGATAAAATCTAAGTAATGGCGCGGCGTGATTGCCATTGTTCTGGCACCTCTCTTAGCCAGTCGCGTGTTTGCTTTGTGCAAGGTCTGATGAACGTAAACGCATGCATTTATCACGGCGTCTCTGTGCGTCGGTTGCGGTGGGATCAACGAGCACACGGACGGGAAGAAGTCCGGACACTTCCACGTGGGTCTTTCCAAGTCGACACGATTAGTGAATTCTTTGCCGACCTGGAACAACGCATTGTCCGACCAATCGCCGAACCAATTCAGTACGCATCTGTTGAATAACGCAGGCGATGTCGCTGCGCGATCTTTCAGGCCGTCCGTACTCGGATTCATTGTAAAAACGACGTGCAGATTCTTCATAACTTGGCCGGTGAACCATTTGTACAATTCCTCGTTGGAATCCAGCATTAGACCCTCTCGCTGAGCACCTTCTTTGCATTGCGTCATGAGTGTCGTGTATTCGTCACCCTCGAACAGTCCGGGCACTTCTCCGTTGGCGAGCAACGTGTTCATGCGCTCGAGAAAACCGGAATCCAGCACGTTAGATTCGTCGAGAATAAAAGCTATCTTTTCGTCCTTGCAACCGGATCGTCTCAACACCTGTCGTAAATCTTCATCGAAATCTTCACCGGTGTATTTATTGTGTACCTAATCGGAGATATTGATCGATTAGAAAAATATACTTGAATTGAAGTATTAAATATGGCTGCGTTTTGATATTCACTATACTGAAAATCTATAGTGTACATGACCGTGAACTATAGATTTTCCGTACTGACAGTGAATATGAGAACGCAGTCCATTTGTTATTGAAACAAGTTTATTATCGAAACAGGAATTACCTTAATTTGGAAGATGGACAAGCCATTCATCCATGCAACGAATCTCGACAGAGTAGTCTTACCAGCGCCAGAGACACCAATTAGCAACAAGTGTCCCTGAGGCTGTCGGAAAATTCTGTCAATACGTAGGACATGTTCAAGAACCTCGTCGAAGAGCACCAACGGCACATCCAGCTCTTCCTCGTAGAATACTTTCAACCTTGCCCGAACGTAATCTCTCAGCTCTTCTCTATTCACCGGCACATAGTCCTTTGACAGCCAGTTACTGTACAAGATTGGTCTGGCCAATGCTTTCTCTCTGTCGACCGACATAAAGTGTTTCAGGGCCACGATGTCTATGTTCTTGTTTGTCCAAGCCCTCTCGGATTCCTCCACCAATCTATCTTGGAATAGACGAAGAGCTTCATGGGCCCATAAACGCACCAGACCTTCCACGGAGAGATTGTCAAGCGGTCTAATGGCTTCGCAAATACCGCGCACCCAACGTGTCATTTCACGCGGAGAGTACACATAGTGCGGTTGCATGTCCTGAGTAAATCTCTCCTGGGAGGCCAGATAGAACTCCACCATTGCGTTCGTTAAAGGTTCTGCGTAGCCTCTCAGATTAGGCGTCAATCTATAATTATGCAGAAAGAATTTATCTCATGTTAATTAATATTTGTAGGGCGATGCTTTTGTTACGAAAAAGGGAGACGTATCTCGAGACAATATAATAATTATGCTAAATAAATACAAATAAATGAAATTCTTGCGTGATGAGTGAAAACGATGGACTTGCGATTAGCATGTCCTTTATTTCATATGCGCTTCATTTTTATACGAGATTGAAGATTGTAAACGAAAGAATGTGTGTGTAAAATGAGAATGGTAACTTATATCGAAGACCATATTTCAACAGACAAAATTCTTACCTGAGCATGGCACGCGTGAATGTACCGTAAATCTGCTTGAGCGAGGTTTCTCCAGGATAATCAACGTAAATGACGGGTACATGTCGCAGGAACCTGTGACTGAGAGGTTTCCTGCCGGGGTCTGTAGGTGGATTACAGGCACCTACAAACTGAATTCTTTCCAGAGTGACCCATGCCTGGTCACTGGTTCTATAAAAGCCTTTGTGTTCCACCAACTGCCTCAAGAAAGAGATCACACGTTGCGTCCCATAATTATCCATATCAGGTAAATTGATCTCATCGCAGAACAGAACCAGCCATTTGCCCAACTGCACCGGTGAGAGTACAACGCCGTTTGGCGTTTTACGATATTCGCAATAGTGATCGAATGTTTTGAGTAACAGTTCGGGTGTCGTCGCGGAAGAGAAGTTAAGTCCGACAACTTCCATGTCCGGAAGTGCTCGCAAAGCAGAGAATAATGTCATGGTTTTGCCAGAACCGGGTGGTCCACACAGTACTAAACATAAAAGTAATTTATATTTTTAAATGCATACATAATACAGCAATAATAAATGTGTTTGTTAGATAAGTAATCACTTACCTAGAGGTTTATGCTCAGCCAGCCAAGTGTACAATAGACTCTCGTGCCTCACAGTGTCTAAAGTTGGCACGACAATATCTGGGCTAGCTACCTTATGAGTTTCCACTTCAATTTGAGGAACTTTGTTGCTCCAAGGCAACCACTCGCCATGTATATTTACTTCAAAGTCTATAATAGGTATATTATTTTGAGAAGGTAAAGGTACAGTTGTAATAGATCTAATGAAGTCACCCAAGTCGGATCTAACTTTTAATTTAGCGTCTCCCGCAAAGCTCCATAGAAGCGCGTAAACCAAGCACTTGGGCATGTAACGTTCCAGTTGTTCGCTCGGCAAAGGAAAGTCGATGTGAGAGTGATTATATTGCAGTACATTGCGAACGGCTTGATTTAGCATAGAGAATAAAGAACTGAGAGCTCGCAAGCGCGTGAAGTCCATTATATGTTCCTGCCTCATGGCGTACTCCAAGCATTTCACTACTAAACCGTCAGGTGCGAAGTAACTTTGCATGATGCTGGCGACTTCTCTCTGCACCGATAAAGCAGGTGATAGAGTATCTTCTTTCTCTGAGGCTTTCTTGCCAAGATTATCCTCCTCGCCGTCCTCCAATGGGATATTTCGCAGGCGTAGCATATAGTTTTCGAATATCATTTCCGTTGACAGCACGTCCTCCGAGAACCAAACCATACCGCATCGCGACACGGTAGCCAAGGTAGCGTACTTAAGGTCTTGCACTTCGAACATAACTCTCACGTTCGGCGGTAAGCTCAGGCGTTCACCATTGGGTAAAGTGAGAAGCTTGTTGTCGTCCAACACCGAGTTTAGGTTCTCGACCCATTCCGGGTCGACATCTCCGTCGAATATGATCCATTGCCGCTTGTTGATTTCACCTCTGACGTTATCGATTATCTTCCTCAATATATGCGTGAACAGACCGTCCGTCCATTCGCGCGTATTTGGATCTAACACGCCGTACAACGTTTCTTTGCTGATCGCTTTGGGATCGATCACATGGGCGACACCTTCCACACCTTCGAATCGCTCCAGCGCTTTAAGCAGCACCTTCCAGGCCGTTGTTTTACCAGATCCACTCGGGCCGACCATCATTAATCCATGATTTAAGTTACAAATTTGGTATAATTGAAGTACCTAAATAAATAACATAATAAATAGAAGATTGCAAGAGAAAAATAATTCGCGATGCCGATATAATAAAAGAAAAATATAGAAAATATATTAATAGTTACAGACGTGATTATATTTAGGTTGATCTCACCTTCTCTACCCATGTTTCACCAACCAAATCCTTAGTATGCATAAACAATATGAAAATTAAGTCTTTAAGCATGCTATTAATATATATGTACATATAATACACAAGAAATCCAGTTACTATTTTGCGAATAGAGTAAATATCTTAATTTGTGTTATTGATAGTGCACGAGAAGATAATTAAAATTATAATGAGAATTAGTGTTAAGTATCATTTATTTTTTAAAATCTATTCTATTAGAAAAATGCATTACCTTTTCTTGCCAAGCTCCTCCTTGTTCATCCCCTTCGCCACATACTAGATATTCTTCAGTGCAAACTTTCCTGATCTGATCTTTCAATCCTGGAATAAAATGCATATATTCATATAGAAATTTCCGCGTAACCATCTATTTATAAAGATACGTATTATTACAATAATAATTTACCCTTCATTTCTGCACGCGTGTAATTCACGTTAGGGAATACATCGCTGAGCAAACTGAATAATAATGGGATATCCTCGGCAACCAATTTGGGAACCATCGTCTCGCAAACAGATTGAATAAGTATCTCCTGCTCAGGCAGATTCTCAGCGATCGAGGCTTCATCAATATTGGTTTCACCACGGCTATGCATGCCCTCCTTGATCTTTTGAATACGGTCGCGTTTCACGTTTCCGGCAGAAATCAATACGGATTTAAGGGCACGTAATCCGAAATCGTAATGAGATTGATTAGAAAGTTGTTCATCGCAAAGCCTACGAAAGGAGAATTCAATAACGCAACAGATGATATTTGCTGTACACACACAAGATGCTAATGTGTATTCGAATACATACTTGAAGAATGGCACGATTTTACACGCCAGTTTTTCCGCTGATCGGAAACCTTGACTGAAGAGCATTACTTCGGCAATCAGTTGTCGATCAGGTGTGGTCATGGCAAGCGATCTGAAGAGCTTCTTCAGATTGTCAGGTAGATTGGAACGTCCGGCGTATCCGGGATTCATGGTGATGAATATAGCCATATCGGTGGAGACTTTAACTTGCTTTCCAACCAATTCGACACAGAGAGTCCCTTCTTTCTTGCCTTCCATCTGACTCTTGAGCGCTTCTTGAATCGTCTGCACTTGCTGAGAAACGGCGGATAACATCCGTTCTTCCAAACGATTAAATTCGTCGAAGCAACCCCACGCACCCACTTGACAGAGACCAACAAATATACGACCCATAGCCTGTGAGAAATAATGATAACATAAAGCATATGTTTCTTTTTATCGTTAATATTATCGAGCTCCTTTTTTTTACTCACCTGGAAATCGAATGTCTCATCGCAATTAAATACCAATACGAATCTTCCAAGCTGATGACCTAATGCTTTCACAGATTCAGTCTTTCCTGTACCAGCTGGACCGAATGGCGAACCACCAAGTCGAGCTTCTAATGCTTGCGTCATTGTTAGGTAGCATCTGTCAGTCAACGGTGTCTGCACCAGCCGATCTTGTACACCCAAGTATTCAAATCCATAGAAGAACTTAGCGTTCGCCATATGTATCGTGAGCTGCTGAAGCTCTTCCGTTTGCCTAGGATCGAAGTAGAATCTCATTTCACACAGCCACTCGAAGGCCTTTGGATTCGAAACTCTGTTGGCGACCAATCGTCTGGTAACGGTACGCTTGTGTACAAATTCATTGATCAAATGTTCCAACTTCTTTCTCCTTAAAGGCGGCTGCTCTTGAAGAACAGAGTCTGCCAGAACGTTCAACGTGCTTTCTACCTGTACCAGAACTCTATCCAGCGGGTTTTTGCTCGGGTCTATTTGCGCTTCATGGAGAGCCGCTTCCACATCTTCCGACCATAAGATCTGTGCAGCTAGAACGACTATCTGGGCTTGATAATTATCGCACCACGACATAAACGCCTGCGAATTTATATTGCCGTCTTTAAATTGCTTAATATCTTGCACCGCTTTCGCGAGGCTCGAGGCAAGCGTTACGCGCATTTCTTTCTCCACGAGCGACAACCACTCATTGATCTTGGGATGATCGACTGTAGATACCGGATTCTGGAATATAACTTCTTCACCCTCGCGTGAAGCGACACCGGTGATAACCGTGTTATCCTCATTCAGCAGAATAGCGGCTACGCCGGCAAACATCTTCTTGAAGTGCTTCTGCAGCCTTGCAACATTTTTGCTGTTACCAATAATCTCTAACAAGTCCTCGTCACCGACAAAGTAAAATCGTGGGAAAGAAGTTCGTTCTCTTTCCAAGTACTCGCCCAGTGCCTTCTGTATCTTGCCAAGAAGATCGGCAAGACGTTCGAGCGCCCTTTGAACGCCAGGAATGTTCAAAACGTCTGTAACCATAGGGGATTTGGATACTTTCTTCATCAGTCCCAGGAACTCGGAACTGATACTTTGGAAACGGGATGTCTCCACCGGTAATAACGTCTTGATATCTGCGCTACCGGAGAAGATGCCTTCGAGATAAACCCATCGTCGCTGTACGTCTATCCACACGTCGAACAGAGCGTTAATTCTATTTAACTTTTCTTCCCATGTCAAAGCTTCTTCCTCGAATACCTTGTAATACGGCGATAGCTTCATAGCTGCCACTGAATTGATGTGTTCTTTCACCTTATTGAACAAATCGTCCCAACCACGTATCAGTCTGCATTTATTTTGGTAATTTATCAAGTCCAGCTCATATGTTTGCCATGACTCGCGTACTTGCTTCAAGAACTCCTCGAGTGCCATTTCGCCCTGAGCCACGAGGATAATATCTTTAACTATACCCTCATTTTTCTGAAGATTCACGTCCCAGACTTGGCCGAGAGTAAGCTCGCTCAATACCCAGTTCACTCTGAGCTGCTTCGTCAATTGTTTCCAATGCCGTTCTTTGAGCGCGTCGGATTTCAGTTCTACAATCAGCATGTTCACTTTCGTATAACTCTGTAACATCTTCTTCACGTATTCGTACGACGAGTATTGCCTTAATCTCGCTGGAAGTTCCTTCAATTGCGCCATCATCGTATCCAACTGTTGACGCAACTTCCGCGGTTGTACGGAAAGCCAAGGTTTCTCGCGCGTTTCGTCAATTTGTGCCCATATTCTCGACAGTTCCGACCAAACTCCCCTCAAGTCCTGTAGCTCTTCAAATACCACCTGCATTCTATCCTCGCTAGTCGATATCCCGCCTGGCTCTTGCAATTCCAACGCCTCTTTGGCTTTGGCTACATTATCCCTCTCTTCTTTGAGCCTAGCAAATTTACTCTCGAATAACTGCAGCTGTTGCAAAGCATCGTCCGGTCGCAAATGGCCTTCCACCGGTTTGCCCCTTTCCCAGTCACTGAGGAAGTCGGTGGTTCTTGTTTCAACCGCCTTATCTTCAGCGACGATTTTCATCTGCAGGGATGCCACTTGAGTTTGAATGCTGGTATCCTTGCGTTTGATTATTTCGTTGAACGCACCCCATTCTCCCTCTATATTATCCACGTGCAGCCAAGAAGATGGGAATTGGAATCTCTGACGTTCAAGTATCCTTTGACCTTCGCGATATATGTCTACTTGTTTCTCCCATGCTTTCATCTTGCGTTTCAGGGATTGCACGTATGTTATAAAACCGACTGCATCGGATGTGCTAGCTGCTTCGATGGACTGTTGTTCTAGATCACTCCTGGATTTCGACACCTGGGAGTGAAAGCTCCCCATCTCATTACCCAGAAGCGTTCCGAATTTGCCCAAAGTTTCTTTATGCCACGAATCGTACTTTAGAGACACCTTACTCTGCACTTTTGCAAAATCTATGATCACAGGTCCGAATTCACGTCTCGTGTCCGAAGTATCGAACGTGGTTCTTGTCTTCTTTATGTCATTGAGGCACTTCATCCATAAGTTAATATTTTCGCCCAATTTGCCATAAAGATTGCCCGGCTGCAGATCCCAAAGAGCTTGATAGCGTAGCCATTGGTCGACATAATCTGCAACGTCCCTCATCTTGGATTCAACCGCTTCGTAAGCCGCTTCCAGCGGTTGCTTACCAGCAGGTAATTTCGTAAGCAAATTTCTGTATGTTCCTGATTCAGGTTTATCCAGCCCGACCTGATATCTCGAGCTTTGGAGACGAACCTGCGAAGTAACAATTGCCTGCCAGGCAAATAACTGTTGCATTATCTGGAACCTTGCGTCTTCGATGCTAGGATATAAATACATAGTCTGATTGGTAATTCGGACTTCGTGGATCTGATTTTGAATTTTCGGATCGCCGCCAGGTTTATGCGTCGGTTGCGCGGGAGCGTCCGTGTCCATACTCAGGTCCACTTCCTTTTTGTGACCGGTCAGGGCATCGGTCCACGCTTTTATTCCAGCTTCCAATCTGGCGGCCAAATTTTTCTCCACTTCTTCATCGAGTCTCGCTACCCAGATATGTAAGTTGGAATAATTCTTCAGAGATAGTTCATCTACAGATTTCTGTATCTTGGCTAATATGTCGGCGAACGTGTTTGCGGAATAAGGACACGTTTCAAGAGAGCGAACATCAACATCCAATTGTTCTTCCACAACCAAAAGATCTTCTACTCTTTCTTGGAACGATACGACAGTATCCGATAAACGCTGCACGTATTGATCGAGTTTGTAGCTCTCCCAAACTAGTGCAATACCCTATATAAAGACAATCAATACAGTTATAATATTAGAAACTACACAGTATAAAGAAAGCAAATATAGAATAGCGAATTTAAAAGTTTTATATATTTTATATAAAACGTCTCAGCATACCTCGGAGATCAATGACAAGACATCTTTACGCATACCAGCGACCAAGGGTATGATACTGGCTTTGTCCTCAATCTAAGAAGAGATTTGTTACATTATTTCTTTAAATTTGTAATGTCCGTAATAATTTTGGTACAATTTTACAACATAAATTACAATTCATCATTCAATACCGAACTCAAGAGTATGCATACTTAAAAATTTAATATAGATAATGTACAGTCATGTGATAATTAGTATGTTTATGATGGTTGGTATATTCATATCAAATAGATGAAACAATTATATGTATTATATCGCCTCCAAGCACTTTCCGGACATGCGGATAGCCTCATTTATTGAAATTTATAAATAAATCCATAATTGCACATTTATAATTATATTTTTAAGTATTCGCCTTTATATGAATTTGAAAGTTTAATATAGAACGTATGTGTACATTTTTTCTTGGTGTCCTTTGGAATATTTATTAATTAAAAACTTTATTAATTAAAATTAATAATTAGACCTCCCGCACATCCGTACAAGCCTACATGTATTTGAAACTAATTGATGTAACATTCGTTAAATATATATATATATATAAATCAGTAAAAATTAATTATGTGTTATCTTGCATGACAGATTTATCTACGATAGCTAAGCAGGCAGACAATAATGCATTTGCATATATAGGCCAGATGCATAATTCCTGGAAGCGTCATGTATGACTACCTTTAATGCGGGACAATGGGGACTCCGATTGGTAAGCTAAAAATATTGGAGATCCAAAAAATTAGAGATATCAATTATTCTAACATTTACCCTTCAACACCTGGCACTATTACCCTAGCGTAATCTATCGTTTTGTTCGGACTGTTAAAGCTTTAAAAGTTGCCTATGTCAATTGTAATAATTGATAAAATGCGGAAACACCCAGAAAAAAAAAGAAATCGATTGTTTGCTAAAAAATTGTTTAACTTGTTGATAACGATGACTAGAAAATTATTACCACGATCGTCTTACCTTCTCCAATGTTCTCTCATAAGTTCTGATGCTTTCAATGAGACTGATGGCGAAGGGGTACAGCTGGTTAGCCTGGTGAGCCTTATTCACGATAGGTAGAGGCACGCGAAATCCGAGGTTTCTCAAGTTTCTCACTTCTTTGGATAGCGTAATAATCTCGGGAAGGAAATTCACTTTCAGTTTCAGCACATTGCCGCGTCCCGTTCTCGAACGCACGCTCTCGATCGTGAAGATACGTCCGGTCACACCGAGATTCCGTGCCTGCACCTTGCGCGCCCAGTCATCGAAAATCTCTTGCGTTGACAGTTTCATACGGAAGCTATCCCCGTCGGCTTTCAGTTTTTGACCCTCGATATGACTCTCCCATCCCTTGCCTAAACACACGCATGTAATATTAAGTTGAGAAAATAATTTCTACAGCTCGAGAGAGGTTGGAAGATTACCCAGGACATCCTCGACGCGTTTCAAATACATTGTCAATTGGTAATCGATTTGTTTGACCCATATTATTGATCCAGCTACAGGTGGCAAGTCTCTCACCATGCTCATTCGGCAGCATTTACTTTGCGCATATTGAACCTACAAAAAAATGTTTTCAAAGTCACTAAAATGCATCCATTTGTTTAAAGTGCAAATACGTATGCTAAAGTTAAAGCTATCTTAATGTTTATTTCATACCTTAAACTTTTCGTGCAGCGCCTCAATATCGTCTTTGACTCTCTGTATAAGCTGGGTCTGATATTCCCTGATGGCGCCCCGAATGTGCGGCCGTACGAAGAGCGCGTTAAATCGTGAAAATATCCTGAACATTTCATTCGCGTTCTTGGCCGTGCCCAATTGATCACGGAGATGCGCCGTGATCCGCGCCTCCACGCGCTCGATGCGCTCCTCGTATCTGTGCACAGCGGCATCCCAGGATTCCTGCCCCTCCTTGGTGATGTCCAGACAATCCACTTCTTTCACGTTCTCGTACGCCAAGTTAACTTCGCTGATGGCGTTGGCGTCGGCGGCGTCCAGCGCGAATTCCACCTTCACATTGTCGTTATCGGCGTTCTCCATCGTGGAAGTGTTGCTGCTCTGGCGTACGGTGGGTCTGAGCACGCGGACTATCACCGTTCTCAGCTGCTCGTGCTGTCGTCGGAAGCGGCGCATGTGCTCCATCCTCGACTGCAACTTCTTGTGCGCCGGCAGTACTCTCCATACCATCTTCATGTGCTCGTCGCGCTTCTTCTTCACGACGTCCCTCAGCAGCCCCGTGAGCTTGTCGTACTCGTCGTCCCAGGTGGTGAAGACTTCGAAGCATTGGGCCATGACTTTCTCGAAATCATCGAACGGAATGTGCATCAGACGTCGCGTGCCCAGCACCTTGAGCAACTGTTGCCCCAAGTCCCTTGAGATAGCCTCCACCAATCTCAGCACTCTCTGAATGGGATACTTGGTGCTTCTGATTTTCCTCAAGTGCATGAATATCTGCTGCACGCTGCTGCGTATTCGTTCCAATTCAGTAGCCGACAGCAGATCGTTGATCGGGAAGTCTTTCATCAGTGGATTGTAATCGTTCACGGTGGCCAGCGCCTGCTTCAAACCGGTGTCGGTGTCGAAACTGACGGTGGCGTGGAATCGCTTGCCGTGCTTGAGTATATCGAGCGTCAGGGAAATCTCGATGCTCTCACGCTTCTCCTGAATGCGGTGCAACGCTCTCTCGAGATTCAACCAGAACGATATCTCCTGAAGGGCCGTACCCGATTCCGGATCGCGGTTCAGTTTCGTGACCTTCTGGATCTCCTTTATCCACCTGTTTACGCCGTTCTGCAATTGATTCAGGAACGTTGAGTCCTCGACCTTGTCGCCGAAGTCGGCAACTTTCGGCTTACGACCCTCCTCCTCGCATTGCTTGATAACTTGAGCGACGATCGGATGAACGGGCAACGATATCTCGGGGATATCGATATTCTGCTGCAAATGCAGCAGCCCCATCTCAAGTTCGGCAATCTTCTTCTCCACTAACGGCACCATTTTATCCCCGTCCCGGTGGGCGCGACCCGTTTCCTTAACGTAACTCTTGAAATAGGGCGCCATGGTCTTGCTTATCGCGTGCAAGGTTTCGTACGGCGGCCCGTCGGAGAAAGTGATCAGGCGCACTTGGGAGTGAATGGATTTATCAGCCTCGACGACAATTCCACGCTTCGTTAGAACTAGGGAGGCCATTTTTGGGTTTGAAAAGTGTATCTCGTTCGATATATAATAAGTGGCATTCTCCTTGTCCTCATCTCCCTCGCCGCTGTCTTCCTCTGCAAAGAGAGAACGGTAAATGTAAAGGATTTCACACGCAACGTTCAATTTCTCAATAATTAGATGACGATGACAGGTAGCTTCAGGAAAGAAAGGCGATGAAATATAAAAGGAAAACTGTACATCGATGAAAACTTTTAATTTATCCAATACCTTGTTCATAATGCAAAATAGAGATTCAAATTATTTGAATCGGCTTATGTAAAGTATATTTGAAGTATTTAAAAAATATACAATAAATATAAAATATAAATATACAAGATATATAATATGATTCACCCATACTATATATGTAATACATAGTTTCATTAATTGGCATATAAATAGACGAGGGACGTTTATCGCGCAGGATCATAAATCTGACGGCGGCTGCGTGATAAAGCGCAAACGCGGCGGAATCCGGATTTGTTATCAAACTACGCGTTACCGCTGCGCGTTCGCCAGCGCGTAAATGCAGGCACGCGCTGTGCGAGAAGGAGAAGGTCGACGGGATCGTGGCGAAGATCATGATCATGAGGAACGTATGCCATGCCATGCGTCGCCCACGTCAATCGATGTATGTATGTATACATACGTACCGCCGATACGCGCATATCGATCTCATCGGCTCGAGTAGTCGAGTGAGTCATATTTGGCGGGAGAGCGCGGGGCGTGAACGCACCCGCGATTGATTTTGCGGGACGCGGCTTCCTCCCGTCCGCGTCGCACGTCGCACGGTATGTATGTACATACGTATGTACGTGCGAATGTACCGTTGCACGCACCGTCACCGATCCAAGTTAACGCGCATCCGATAATGGAGGGCCGCGCGCGGCATAGCCGGGCGATTTTCCTCAGGTTGCTGAGGAAAGAGGAGGAAGAGGTAGAGGAGGAGAAGGAGGAGAAAGATGATGAGGAGGATGATCGATCGATCGCGCTCACCTTTGCTCGAGCTCCTCTGCACGTAGAGCGAGCTGACCTGCGAGTCGCCGAGGAACTTGCGAATGCACTCCTGATTGTAGCGGTCGTCGAGCGCCAGGTTGAACCCGGGCGGCACCGTATCCTCGTCCGGCAGCAGCACGGTGACGGCCTTGCGCAGATAGCTGGCGAACGTCGGGAACTCGACGATCGCGACGTTCTGCGACTCCGGGGACGGTTCCCCGGAGCCGTCCAAGGAATCGCCCATGCCGGGTCGGTTTCGGTACCTGCCGCTCGCTCGCTGCCTGGTGGCTGGTGGGATCGTTCTCGGAGGAATGAGGACTGAGGAGTGAGGAGGTGAGGAGTAGTGAGGAGGCGAGCGTGTGTCGCCGGGGGGGTAGAATGAACTGTCAGCGCGACCATGGTGGAAGGTGGAAGTATATATATATATATATAGAAGTCGGCCATATTGAGAGAGAGAATATTAGTTTGCTCATGTATATTCGCCCAGGTGGCGCTTAAAACACTGTTTTAAAGCAAAATACAGGAGTTGGTTATTTATTTTATTATATCAATCATCTGTGTCTCAGTCGACCACGAGGGCCACGAGGCATTGGAGGCACGAGATCGCTCCCGACAGTCCTGGTTTGTCGATGCGGAACGTTAGATGTAAGTTTTCTCGGTCTTTTTTTCCTTCTTTTATTTCGTTCGTGTTAATATAAAATATATCAGGCGAGCGGCAGGTGGTGTTTTCCACACAGGGAAAAATAGCGTCGCTAAGAATAACAGTTAAAACTCATTCTTACATATTTTTTTGCTCGCTAATACACCACGTGCTCGTCGACATTGTATTCGCGTGTAGTACCTATCGCACACACATTTGTGCAGTTTTATTCGGTAAACGAACTGTCCGCAGTGCCCACTGTATGTCAGCAAACTCGATCGGAAATCTCTGGAAAATTGGCGTCAATTGTGTCTATATAACGCTTCTTGCCACGTGCGCCTCACGTGGCCTCACGCATGAATCCGCCATGATCCCACGTTGAACTTTCCATTCAGGCTATTTGATATCTTCGTTATTATGTGCAATATCATAAAATATTTCATAAAAATCATTACCATACGATATTTTATAAGAATATTTCAAAATTATGTATTAATGTTTAAATATTATGTATAATGTAGTTACCATTGTCGTGGAAACATCAATTGTTACACCTTTTTCTCAAGTATTATTTTCTATAATAATAAATTTATAGTCTTGTAAATATATGTTGTAAGCAAAATTATTAGTTTCGACGATATGAGGCGGCTCACGCAGCCTGTACCGAAAGTTCAATGTAGGACAGGTGACGTTAAGTATTTTGCCAACATAAATCTGATTATTGGCAGACGCAAACGCAGATTCTACTCAATTTTTGCTGCCACTCTGCGTCAAATAGTATAACAAATATGTCAGTTTGTTTGATTTTTGCCAACATATTTGGTTGACAAACTTTGCTATATATCTGCCAGCGTGTATTACCAACAATATCATATATGTCAGATTCTGTTTCAAATCTGTGGCCATTCTGCTGACAAAATTTGTAGCAAAGATTTTACAGGAATCTGTTCCTGACAAGCTACCTGGCTGTCTAGACATGTTTGTTAAAATAAGAGAATCCGATATTACCTATGTATGCTGGATATTGAATTAAATACTAATTAAACGATAATGTATTTATTGTTTGTATCGTTTGTTAAGTATACATTGAGTAAAATTGTTGACAAATTATTTCATTTAAATTTAAGCATCTATTGATATTTATTTCTTCTTTACAGGTTCATAATGGCATCTTTAAAAAAACATATTAAGGCTGCGGTCCATTTGATGCTACAATGCATCGAAGCATTCTTCTTCTCCTTTCTTTCAATGAAGAAAGAAGAAGAAAAAGAACGCTTCGAAGCATTTGTAACATCAAATGGACCGCAGTTTAAGAAAGTGACTAAAGACATCAAACACTACGTGATTCCTCAAAGTCATTTGCCACCCAGTTCACCAATAAAGTCTTATTTATTTTTCGACGAAACATATGACGATTATCGATTTGAGTCCACCCGGTTGGAAAGTTTCAAAAATTGGCCATGGATAAGCGGTTTATGGATAAAGCCAGAGAAACTCGCAGCGGCTGGGTTTTATTATACTGGAGACAGGGACAAGATACAATGTTTCGAATGTCCAATAGAAATATATGGCAAATGGCAGGTGGATGACAATCCGATGGCCTATCATCAACGAGGGTCTCGGGGGGTGTCGGTTTATTCATAATATTCCGTGCGGCAACGTGCCGGTCGGTACAGATCCTAACACGATTCCGGCATTTGAGCCTAACGACGTTGAAGTTGAAAGTGGAATATATAACGAGGCTTTCTTTGAAGGATTAGTGATTTGTAAATTGAGAGGCATGGCCTCAAGACTGAAGCGTCCCGAAAGTGTCAGTCGTGAGGCGAGAATAGCGATAGCGATGGCCTTAAGACCGAAGCATCCCGAATATGCCAGTTATGCTGCGAGATTAGCCTCGTTCGACAGATGGCCTAAAGCAAAGTCGCAAACTAAAGAGACACTAGCAACTGCTGGTTTCTATTACACGGGAAGTGGCTATCAAACATTGTGCTGTCACTGTGGAGGATTATTAAGGAATCAGGATCCAGAAAAAGATCCGTGGGTAGAGCACGCTATCTGGTTCTTATTATGTCCTTATGTGTATTTAACTAAATTAAGGGACGGAATTTGTAAGCAGGATTTCTCGAAGAACGGGTATCCGAGCAGTGAGTATTTAACATAATATATTGTTATTAGAATTGTACAATTTGTATATTCGTAATAAATATTCCCATCTATTTAAAAAATAATGAAATAATTGTGTTGAATATAATAACATTAATTTTAAGTTATTTATTTATTTATTTATTAGGAAACCATATTATCTGAAATTAATAAATTGAACGAGAAATTTGAGAAAAATATTGATGCTGAGAGTATTGCTAGCGGAAGCTCTCAAAACTCGATCTATTCTGAAGAAACTAATACTGCAGAAGTAAGTGCTGCATCAGGAGAAGCTAGCAGCGAACAACAATCTGTCCAAGGTGACAAGCGATGCGACATGGAACCATGCAAAATTTGCTACAGTAGAGAAGTACGGATCTTATTCATGCCGTGCGGACATTTATTGGCGTGTGCGGAGTGTGCGAAAAATATGAAAATATGCAGCGTATGTCGTAAGCCTGTTGAACGTACTGTACATGTAAGCGTGGATTCTGCTCTAGAATTTTCTACTTATCATCATTATAAAGACTTGATACTTTCAAACAAAACTGAATGACAGGACTCATGTAGCATACCGATCAGCAGGTACAAATTGTAAAATGTTGAAACTCTGGTTAATGAAACATTAACTTCACGGTTGTCGTGATTCTCAATAGAAAGGATTTCTACTGAGACCACAATTCTACCTCATTTTCTGTTGTTGAAGTGTCTGAAGTATACCTTGTATCACGTTCACGTTAGTGAACTTTGTCCGGGCGGCTGGGACGCGGTCGAACGGGACGAACGGTCGAACTCGCATTAACGTTATCTGAAATCTCAATAAGTCGAGCACGGAACGCGCTACGATTGGGCTCAATTGGGCTGGCTAAAATCAACAATCACAACTGTGATCGAGCCCGACCCCATAGCCGATTAGACCACGTCTAATCAGCGTCTAACGCCTTCCGAGCTTCTCGCCCGGTTGGTACGGCCCTCTGAGGAAGCTTCGGCAAAGCGCGTCTAATTGTCCAACAATTATCATGTGAATTCATAACCGCGACTTCGCGCGGGAGACTCTTCCCCTGCGATACCGATCTCTGGTTTTTTGCGACTTTTCGGCGCGACAGTGATAAGAACGAGAAGCGTCGCTGATAGTCGCCGAGATAAGATGTTCGAAGAACATTGCTTCCCTCGATTTATCTATTTTCGAGTACGCTCTCTGAGAATTCATCGGTGAAATCCGCGAGTCTTGTAGATGCAGCCCTCTGATGTAACGTTTACGAGCCGCACGACGCGATCTTGCATGCCAACCGATGTTGAAACTGGAGTAAACTGGACTGAAATATATCATCTCGCAGTCTCGCTATTATACATACATGGCCAAAACTGGATAATAAAAGTAAAATTGTAGTTTTAAATAAAAATTGAATATAAGAATTGGTCGTGAATGTTCGTATATCTACGAACCATGATTTAATTTTTATCATTTACAGTAGATGCAATTTTTAAGAAATGTGATTTTCTATGAAATCATCAAACATGAAAAAAACGATATTTTAGAAAGCAACTTTCAAAAATGTTGCAAATTTTACAAAAAAATTAAATTAACAAACAATTAAATTTGAAATTTACTTCCTTCATTCCAACGAAAGTTATTTTAGCGTATTTCGGTGTAAAATCTTGATTTTTTCCGCTAATTATTTGCATCTTTTTCAAAATAGTTTTGTTTTTCATAAAATAAATACTTTCTAAATAAATATATAGTTTTTCATAATAATATTAAAATATTTTTCATAATAATTTTGAAAAAATGCCCAATATTTCATTAAATATTTAAAACAAAGTGAACAGAGAGATGTGGAAAATTGATCAGTCTCAAATATATAATCTTTATTATTGAGAGTTTTTATTATTTTCCTCACAATCACTTGCATTGTCTACGATCTCGTCCTCAGAATTTTCACCACTTCCTATAAACGTTTCCTCGTGGAGAAAAGGTAGTGGTAGCCTCGTGATAAATCGCGTGGCTTGAGTCTCGAGAAGAATCTGTGGCAAGGATCCAACAGATTCTTCATCCCCGTTCTCGCAAACTTCGGTGGATGGTGTATCAAAAATGTTCTTCCGTTTCGAAGCTCTTGTAAGATCATTTTCTTCGTCTGACTCGTTGGATTCTTTTCGGATAGACGGATCATCCTGTTTAATCTTATAAATATGAGAAATTACTTTACGATCTGAATTAGTGTCGCTTGATGGCGTTGACAACATGCAGTAAGAAGGCATTGGCGGTGGAGGAGGAGCTACAACCTGGCGGTCCTTGTCCTCGGTACTCGACGCAGGATCGCCCAATACGTTTTTATATATACGTTGCAGCGCCCTGGCTTCTCGTTCGGACATAGACTTATGTTTATCAATTAAAGCTTCTTTCAATTCGATCATAAAATTTTTCGCTAGAAGCTTATCCAGCTTTCGTTGCTCTAACAAACATTCATCCGTACCTTCGTCCAACGGTTTTAAATACTCCTCTTTGATATACTCTTCGAATACTTCGTCAAGGATCTGCGGATCCGAATCGATTATTACTGGCAAGTCGGGATTCTGATTTATCGTAGTATCGTTGGTTACGGGCTGACTGCCCTTCAGATCACTGAATCTCGATCTTGCCATCAACAGAACAACAAATTCTGCTAGACTCTTAGCCGTGCCGATCTCCTTGAATGCTTTATCCAACTTTTGCATCAGCATATCAGCTGTTTCGTTATCGATACTAATATTCTGATTAATGCAGTCCTCGATATTTTTAAATGTCGAGAAAACTTGATTGTAGGCTAATTGCAGTTTATATGACGCTAAATCCAGCTGGACAGTTGGATCGTGCCATTTAGCTTTGTCCTGTGTCCTAACAAGAAATCTCTTGGTAATATGTATATTACCTATTGTAATGAACGCAAACATAAACATATATCTTTCAACTTACTTATATCGAACTGGTTCTGTTTTGCAAGTACGATACGCGTTAATAACTTCCGACAATTTAACTTTATATACCGCCAGTTCTTTAACCAAGATATTAATTATATGAGCTAATTTTGTTTCAGGGATCTTCTGGCAAGAATATATCCAAGTATTACTATCATATGCGACAGCTAATAAATACAACATTTCTGATTGTACTAGAAGATAAGTGTGATACAATCTCTGTAAAAAGTAATAAATATGAAAATATAGGTACTGTAAAAGTTATAGTAAAATGTATTTTGAAATTGTACTATTCATCCACCTTTAATGCTTGATAATCAATTTCGCCAGATGTCTCAAACGAGTTACGTTCAAACTTTGTAAAGAGCTCTTCGCTAAGCACATCCGGTGGCAGCAATTTCGCAATTGACAGCGAACATTCGTAATATACACGGGAGATATTTTCCATAAATCTTATTAAAGTATCTCTCAGAGATTCCAGACAATGCAACTTTTCACCTAAGAAACGACTAGTACGAACAAACAGAAATAGAATAACAATATCTACACCTAGATCTTATTAATATTTCTTGAATTTATATGGATTTTGTACACTTACGAAAATTGTTGAAGACACGTTTCAAAGCCCAATTTCATTTTATAATCACGTCGTAAGATCTTAAGGCTGTCTTTACACGTGAGAAAAAGTTCATTTTGTAACGATACAACATTTTTTAGATTTCTATTTGCACGAAAACGCAAGTATTTTATATAACCGACGCAACAAATTGCGGACGGTGCAAATAACGTTGGCGAAACATACATTGAAGAGACTAATACAGCCCCAGTCACAATTAGTTCTTGCGGCGTTATTCTGCAAAACAGAATGAATAAGTTTATCATTAAATCAATTTCAATCAGTTGTACATTTTATAAAAAGCAAGAAACATGTAAACATCCACACAGAGATGCTTTATAAATTACTTTTTACAATAGACTCTATAATAATTAAAAAAAATTGTATAATTACTTTTTAGTACTATTATCGCACTTGGCTACAAAGCCATTAATCATAGAAAAATGGTCATTTAACAAAGTCTCTGCACTCAAAATAGTGTTCAATTGCTCATTGGAAACACTCTTCTCCTGCAAAGAGTAAATTACAGGAAACAATTGTACTCGTTACAGATTGTGCGACTATATAATTCCTCTCAGAGCAACAAGTACCTGCATTATCCAAGAATAAAGAGAAAATAATTTTGTGTAAATCTTCCTCAAGGTGTTTCTAATATCCTGAAAAAAAAAAAAAAAAAAATTAGAAAGGTTACACGCAATATATGCAAAATTTATCAATCTTTTCTGCATGTAACAGATAATATAAAAGCTTATTACGATATTTAAATAATGCTCCTGTTTGAAATGCGTTCTCTTGGGCACAGGCACACTTTCAAAGTCTGTGTAACCTAATTGTGAAAGATGCTCGTGAAGAGCGCTACCCTGTAACACAAAGACATAAAATTTCTCTGAAACGTTATTCTTCATTAAGCTGAATTATTTTAAACCTGTTCATTCTAAACTTATGTTTATTACTCTTCATTATTCATATTAGCGAACAATTATCCTTGCAGCTTGCTTGTCAACAATGTATCTCTAACGTGAAAATTTTACGCTTAAATTGATGTTAAAGTGAAGGAACTACATTGTCAACAAGGAAATTCTCTCCCAATGTTTTTGGTCTTTGTGCAAAGTGGCGAAAGATGTGCGTCCACGAATGTAAATATAACCTTATCCTTTTGCTCAGGATGGCAAATGTGGCCTCTTTAAGTTACACAATTTGAGTTTAAGAAGATTAAGGAATTGGGTTCGTACTTGTATCACAACATCCTCATCTTCCTCGTCGACGCCATGCACCTCCATCGTTATTATTCAGTTCACTATGACACTATAAATCCAATGTCTTCTTGTTCAAATTATGGCACCTGCCTCCTTTCAGAGGTCAATACGGCCAATAAATCCAATGTGGACACACACATATTGTATTTCATGAGGTTCCTGCAAAATACAAGAAAGGAAATGTGGATTTATTAATTGTAAAATCCCTCAATTGGATAGAAAGAGTCGCGGAAATCCTATAGAATAATTTCTTTGCGATTTCTTCGTCCTGGACTGTCAAAAAACATCTCCATTTGTGTAATTACATCGGACACTGCAGGATAGTTTGGTTTTTAGGTAGAACCCCTTCACTGACGCCTCTACGTAAAAACAAGTGGAGATTGAAGTTGTGTCCACGAATATTTTCAATATTTTCACGCTGTATCAACAATTTACAGTTCTGTCCCAAAGTAATTTGTCCCCGATCCTCGAAACGATTTCCTATAAGAAAGCAAAAATTGAAAGAACAAAATATATTATGCTCGTTATGAATATTAATTTGAGCTGTACGTTCTCGAAATGTTTTGCGCTTTGTAAAATAATTCGATCTTTACAGGCATTTACATCTAAGAAAATGATTTACATTCAAACTAAATCTAAATGGATATAAAAAGATTTTTTAAATAAAAAAATTTGGCTACAAAAGGGACAGACATTGTAAGGTTAAATTTGTTGCTTATAGTTCTGTGTTTCACTTTCTACATTTAAAATAAAATAGATACAAATAAGTGTGCAATTTGATATTAGGGACAAGAAAAAGGAAAAATTACAAGTATACATACACAAAAACTCGAGAAAACAAAGAACAGTGATACTGCACTTTCTCCTCCCTCTGTGTTGCTCCTACTGTTTTCAGTGCAGCTCAGTGCAGCCCAGTGTAGCCCTCGTCGAAAGCAGTGCAATGGAGTTCTGTTCTATTTTAGCCGAACTTCTTGCGCAGTTCATCTCTCCTCCTTTTCTCTCCAACGTGAGAAGAAGAAGGAGGAAAGATGAACCGTGCAAGAAGTTCAGCTAAAACGAACAGGCCTGATCCATCATGCGCAGTACGACCAATGCGCAAAACTCGTGAGGCCCGTGTTTACCCGTTTTGACGTACGTACATGCGATTCCGCGTAAAATATGTTATTATGCGCCGTTTCTCAAATGTCACTCGCGAGACGTAGTCGCGCGAGGTGCGGGCGGCCGTTCGGCGATCTCTCGTAATCGTCGGGATCGAAAAGGTGGGTCGCGGTGACTAGCGCGGAATGCGGATCAGCTTCACTTTGCGCTTTGACAGAACGGTGCCCGTCGTGGCCCGTCGTCGTCAGGCAGACAAGGACGGTTTCGCGCGATCCGCGGACGCTGACCGCGTGGGCTGCGGCATCTCGATGTCATCGTGTTAACCGTCGTTTTCACGGACGCCGACACCACGCTCGGCTCGTCCGAGCGCTTCGCGAACGCGTTGCGTCACGATGAGGTATAACCTCGAGCCCGAACGTGGTTGGCGGTGTCGTAGAGCGCGTGTCGTAACAACGTGACGATCAAATCTGCCTTGGTTTTTTATCTGGAGGCTTTCCCGCTCGCACACGAATATCTGCCGAATATTCTATTTTACATTGTATACCATGAATACCCTGATAAACAAATTGCCCGCAGTATAACAATTTTGGTGTTATCTGCGTCTTAATTAAACTTATATTAATTAAACTTATATTGTCGGCAGAGCTTGCAGATGTAATTTGACAGCGGATTGCTAACAGAATCTGTTATTTTGTAAACATTTATTAAATGGAATAAATCATTTAAATAGTCACAAATTAGTTCAGTTTCTACAATTAATCATTAAGTATATTCTTATAGCAGATTCTGTTATATTTCTGTTGGCATTTTATTGACAAAATTTATAGCAGACACTTTTAAAATCTGATCTCGATAGATTTGGCTATTCGGGACAATTGTCAGGGTTTTTTAATGTGGGTTGTAACATATATATATGTCGGCCCACTGTTGTTTAATTTTATAATTTTACCGAATTGCGTTCAATAAGTAGCTACGTGTCTGTTGATTTTAAAGATCTGTTTTCTCACATATTGTCCTGGTTGTTATTCCAGGTATTTACGAAAAAATGGCAGACGTTAGGTTACTCATTCAAGAGGAAGGTCGCGCGGCCAGGAACTTGGTAGCTTTTAATGTGCCGGTCGGTACAAATAACGTAGAGAAAATTACGAAGAAACCGCCCAGTGTGCCAAGGCAGACACAATCGGGTTCGACAAAGCGATCCATGAAACCAACTACAAGAGTAAGGTCCGCTTCTACGGGCCGTGATAAGAAGTCTGGTAAGACAGCTTTCTTTTATAATAATCTCTCTGTTTTCTTAATAAAAGAATGCTTGCGTAATATAATTAAAAATAATATTTTGCAATTTACATTGTTCATTCAACTTTTAATCGAATATAATATCTTTCTAGAATTACAGGCGCGATACTGGGCATTTCTATTTGGAAATTTGCAAAGAGCGGTTGATGGTATCTACCAAACATGCGAGGAGGACGAAAACATCTCTGAGTGCAAGGAAGTTATTTTGGTGCTCGAGAACTATACCCGAGACTTTCATAATTTAATAGAATGGTTCAAAGTTAAGTGGGCCTACGAAAATTCATCGCCACCGTTACGACGAACTCCGTTGGCTTGGGAAGTCAGGAAAACGTCTCCTTGTAGGATATGGAATTCAACCATGATTCCAAAGTCCACTAGTCCCTTGCGGAGAGCCAGTCCGACAGAGTTGATCTGCAAAAGTCCAGTCGACCAAATCATATGTGAGAATAAACCGATTGTAACGGACAACAAAATTAATCATGCTAAAGAGGAATTTGTTCATAAATTGTTAAAAGATAATAAAAACAACGTTTGCAAGAGTTGTTCCCCCGACGTTAAAGAGAAACGTAAGAATGGAGTAGACAAGACGGGAAATCAAATACCAAGTAAGGAAAAATCCACGTCGACGAAAGCGTCTAACAAAGTTCTCGTGAAACAAACGGTGCAATCGAAAACGAATAGCTTTGTGGATCGCAGGACGTTGAACGACGGTGTAACGTACGATTCGAAGAATAAAATGGATGTTAGAAATATTTCTAAACAAACAAAGGACTGTTTGCACAGCAGTATTGTAAAGCCAGTTGATTCTAATTTATCTTCAGAAAAACGAGAACAAACCTGTAGGAGTGATAAAAATGTTCAGCCGAGTTCGTGTACTAATTGTGAACTTGTGCAGAAGGAATGTAATAGCGTGAACGTTAAAGACGGTAAGACAGAGGGGAAAAGTACGGATAGCAAATTATTATGTAATAAAAATAACGGACTGGGAAAGAATGAAATTAATGCCAAAGTTAAGAAGGATAGTAATAAGAAGTGTGAAAGCAACATTAATACTGAAAAGTTGAGTACAAAGACAGCTAACGTTCAGAGCACTTCAGAAAAGATAAGTCAAGTTAATTGCCAAATAAGTAAACATCCTCACGAAATTGGCGATAAGTCAAATACTAAAGATACTCCAAATGCAACATCGAATAACGTAGATAAAAGCCCCACGGTAATTAGCGCAAACAGGCCTGCCTACGCGACCGTGTCGCAAACAAAAAGATCCAAAGTACAGTCGTCGGGTTCATCCGAAACTCCAAAGTTTATCAGAAGTAAAACTTGCTTAAGTGATAAAAATTTACCTGCTTCGAGTAAAAGAAGGCCTGGAACGTCTGTTATTGTGAGAGAACGGTTTCAAACTCCTGAAAATAAGGTATTATACATATTTTTCATTAAACTATCATATTGTGTACTATTATATTGTGTTAAAAAAAAATGTACTTTTTCAGTTATCAGAACAAAATGCAAAGAAAGATCAAAATAGAGACATGAATGGATCCGTAGAAGTTTTAACCAAACAAACAGTATCTCCAAAGTTAAAAGACGAAAGTGATGGCTGGCAAACAGTAAGGAACCGCTGTAGAAGAGGGAGCACTCATAATTTGAACATGTCTACACGCTTTCATAAACCAAGCACTGCTCTATCCTTGCCGGCTTTATCAATAGAAAGCCCATCGGAGAAGCTAAAGAAGACTAGTTATACTCCCGATGGAAATAAGCAAAAGAAAAAGTGTATTGTAGGAAAAACCGGCAAAAATATGAATAATGAGGTTGAGAAAGTTAAAGGGGAATTCATAACATCTACGATTAAAAGTAATCTCGAAGACACACTTAAAAAGAACACATTAAATTTATGTGATACCAATTCGACATCAGTGATCGCAGCTATCTTTAAGAATGACGCAGAATTACTTGAGAAACGTATACAGCAGTTTATGACCGCTCAGGCAGAAAGAGAAAGAATTATCTTGGAGGAAGAAAGAAAGACGGAAGAAGCGGATTCTCAAAGATCTCAGCAGCTATCGGATGAAGAGGCGTCCTTAAAACGGCAGATTTTGGAATTAGAGTCCACTGAAATTGACGTTGATACTGAAACGGATGAAACGGATGGTGAAATGGTTCTCGAAATGGAAGACGAACCTGCGGTATCGCTCAGTGTAACTGATGATATTAGTTTAGAAGACAGGTACATAGAAGCTATGCATATTGTTCAGTGTCTCGATAGGATTGCCAAATTTTGTTAACAAAATGAATGTTACAGGTACGAAAATATGTTAGAAGGAATGTCTTGGGCGGAACGAGTCGATACTCTTGCACAATTGCGTGCATTGGTAGCTCGCCATCCCGGGCGTGCTTTAGAATTACATCAGAAACTTTCATCTCCATCGCGAAAAAGATCGCTTCCTGAAACGTTAAGAAAATATCAAGCGAAACAAGCCTGTGCTCAACACAAACGTCAAACGCTGCTTATGGAGAAATCGCAACGATTGCGAGAATTATTAAACAAAGTGGAAGATGTCAAAAGTGCAAAGAGTCAATTAATAGAGGACAAAAGAATCAGGATGGAAATGAAACTTAAAAGGGCGGAAGAAAATAGGACACAACATTTACTAGAAATAGTGAGAAAAGCACATGACGAGGACTCAAAGTTGAAGGAAATAGCTTTCATCAATGAATTGGAGGCACAAAATAAAAGACATGATTTTATGGCGTTATGTCAAGAACAAGAAGAAAGATTACAGGTATGTATCCTTCCAAAAAATAACATTTTTAATAAAAAAAAATTCAGGATTTTTTAAACCTGTATATTGTATAGTATTAATGTGTAACTATGTATAATATATGTTACTATCGGTGTTATGTTTTTAACACAAGCATGACTTGTTATATAGGGTATTCAAGAAGAACGTCAACGTCGACAAGAGGAAAAAGCTGCCAAAGAAGCTGCAGCTGAGGAACGTCGAAGAGCTTTGGAAGCAGAGCGGCAGTTGCGAATACAAAAAATGAAGCAAGCGCGACGAGAACGTGAGGAAAGGGTCGGCAAAATGCAGCTCGAGCGAGAAAAAGAACGACAAGTACATGAATTATTATTATACCATCGAGATATCTTTATTTTATAGGTGGAGTTTCTAAGTTACCAAGTTTAACTTTGTAGGAATTAGCAAGAGAAAAGGCACGAGATCGCGAAGAACGTTTGTCGGCACTTCATGCAGCGCAACTGGCTAATCAGGAAGAGCTGCAGAAGAAAATAGCGCAGAAGCAGCAAGAATCCACTAGGCGGCATGTGGAGAACATTGAGCACATTCGGCAACGTGCGGTTGAGTCTTCGATTTTAAGATCGGAGGAAGTGCCACCCACTCTCAAATCGTATCCCGCTCAAAAACAATGCTCTCTATGTGGCACGATTGTGAGTTTTCCCACACAATTATGCGACGTAATCTTCTTTTTTAACTTGAGACTTATTGCATTTGCGTATTTTACAGATATCTAACGAGGTGCATCTTCTAAGCCACTTGAAAGGAAAGACGCATCTTGAAGCAGTACGAAGCGCGCATGATAATCGCGAGCCGTCTCGAGATGAGCTTCAGCGTTTTAATATTGCGCAGATACGGGACGTTTCCGTCACCGTGATCAATAATAATAACGCGAACAATAGCAAGGCTGTGAAAGAGAAGCAAAAAGCGCTGAAACGTCGATGCAGGAAAATAAAACAGCGTATGAGTTCACGCGGACAGGAATGGGAAGACAAGTACAAAAGTGAGACTAATCAGAATTTATCCGTCGAATCAGCCAATAAAGCCAAATTCCGCCGTAATTTGAAAGAATTAGATAGATTATATAATAATCATTCCAAATCAGCATGGTCGAACATAGCATTGGCCACCTTGGAGCGCTGCTTGGGAGAAATTGTTCGAGCCTTCTCTAAATCGGTAGGCTCTATAGAGAAAGTAACATTTCCTCTCGTGTATTACTTCGTACAATTATATTTTATTCGTTTGTTCCGTTTATTTTCAGTGTCCACTTGATCAAGATGCGTTTAGATGTTTGAATGGATTTGACACTCTAACAAACTTGTTGAATTTAGGCTTAAATACACAAAATGCATCTTACATTTTGCCGAATAAGTAAGTATAATAAATCTTTTAATTAATATTATGAGATTTTTATTCGTATCTGAAATTTTAGAGCAATCACATCGCTGTGCCGAGTTTACAAGGCCGGGATCAGTGGGAACACCGAGAACACAGAGGCTATTTTATTAAGCAACAAAATTCTCGTTATCCTGGATCTACTTTTACAACGTTTAGAGGTAAGTTTGTGTATAGTTTACCTTCAATAATGATTATTAGCGTATTAACCATTCATATATAGTGTACTGCTCTATGTGTACCTACCATGTAGTATTACATAGGGTACTATAAATTATATGAATTTATGTAAAAAATTTGTTTGAGATAATTGAAGTGTTATATTTTTTAATCCAATGATTTATAATGAAGGAGTAGTTTTTTCTAGATATTTTATAATACGATGTTCTTGTATTTGAGTATAAATATCGGCCCGTTGCATCATTGCTGGATTCATTGAAAAAATTAATATATTACTCAATTAAATTCTTCTTTGTCCCTAATAAATTTTAAGGAAATATTTTTAAATACTGTTTAAATTGAAGTCAGTAATATATTTGAATTCACCAATAGCACTACTTGTTTAATAATCAGACTATGCGTTGAGAACCGCGAATTAAATTAGACTAAATTATATTTCGACCAGATAACTTTAATTTTAATCCGCTTTATCTCTTTTGGTTGAAATTTTTAATTCATAAGTCTTAGAATAATATCGACCTGCAATTAACCAACGATTAACCAACAGAATTGCTCAAAGCAAAATTTCTAACTATAATTCATAGTCCCTAAACTAATCTTTATTCTTTTCCTGTATCAAAAAATTGATAGCAATAAATCGATAGTTTTTTTCATATTAAAATAATACTACAGGGTAATATTTGACAAATTAATCGTCGAATAAGTTAATTTGATCGAAGTTCTTCAATTTCTATGCAGATTTTTGTCATTTTCCTTGCGTTTCTATAAGGGATTGATTTTAGAATTTTCCACCTTTCGAATTGTCCACCTTGCAAAATGCGTTCTGAACGTAGCTTTATATATAAAATTTGAATCGGCACCCTATCCGGTACGTGCTGCCCTCTGGGAATAGAGGGTCAATTTACTCGACTAAGGAATCTTCGAATTTATCTCCCAAAATATTTTATTCGTGATAATTCTTTAATGAGAAGGGAAAAAAAGAACTGATCTTCAGAATTGAATCGATAATGTCTTGATCTATTTCTGACTCTCGTGTAACCACGTTCAGATATGATCGCAGGCGGCAACGCTGCAACAGTTTTCGTTTTCCATTCGTCATCAACGTGGATCAGCGTCAACGGGCTTCGAATTAAGGTTGTAATCCGGGAATTGTTTGCAAATTAAATCTCAGGTAATTAGACAATGAAATTCCGTTCTATATTTAGTTTCGAGGGAACCCTAGCGGAACGAACGCGCGGTAATTGAAATGCGAGATTACTCGAAAACTGTTAATAAGGATACCGGCAGATTCTGGTCGCATATATGTATTTTTATTGTGATATTGCAAAGGACGTATAAATTTTCTTTTTCATAAACTGACCAGATATAATTCCCTTCACGCTTTTTGTTTTCTATCAAGAAGAATAGGGAATTTAATCTTAGAACGTTTGTGAGTGTGCTTGCGTATTACACATGTTATTTATGCATATTTTACAAATATTTATATATTTTAACGTAGACGGGTAAATAGAACTACGTTCCTTTTCTAGAGATTGACGATTTATTAAAAGAAGCTACGTGGAATTATTTATATACATATATATAAATTATATATACATATATATATATATATATAATAAATAAAATTTTATTTTACATATATACATATGTGCAACTTGATATCACTCTTTTCACCTCACATTACTCGCCTAAAGTGTAAAACACACTCCAGCCTTAGAAATCTACTTAATTTACAGGATAAGATTTTTTTATTAATCGACAATGCTGTACAAATTGTTTCACAATTAAAGAAAAACTTTTAAGCTTGTCTTTATTCTATTTTGGACGATATATACAATATCATCAATCTTTATTTAATTGTAAATTATAAAAAAAAAATGAAAATTGAGATATAATGGGGTGTAAGATATACCTCACGCGAATAATGTAGGATTAAATAAATCAATTACTAGAAAAAGAACGGCACTATTTGCCTGTTTGCCGTTAATTATCTAAAGGATTGACGAACAAAAGAGTTTTCGTCTCTTAATAAGGATGCGAGCCAAAGTACACGGTGATATCCGCGTCGAACGAACATAAGCGAGCATAACGAGCATCGTCTTCTAAAGCGAGCTAATGTGGTAGATAGGCATGTAGATTACAGCTTGTTTCGTCTCTCTCTCTCTCTCTCTCTCTCTCTCTCTTTCTTTCTTTTATTCTTTTTCCCTTTTTTTTCTTACCTCGTTTCGAGGTCGGTAAAGGGACGACGGTAAAGACGATGTGTCCCTGTCATCCTGTCCATTCTGTCCGACTTGTCAAAATAAGGATTAAGAATCTCGGGGATCCACGATTTCACGTCACGCGGTTGCCTTTCGGACTCGTTTGAGTGTCGCGGTAGGCACGTATCGCTTCCCCGATAAATGAAGGGAATACGACGTACTAATTTCGAGAGACATGCTGGAGAATAGGAAAGCTGTGCAAAATATAAATCTTACCTATAGGGTGACAGTAATTGTAAGCTTTTATTAAGTGTTATCCGTCCTTTTTCTAGAAATTAATTTGTAAAAAAAAGGAATTTTATACATATTGTATATATACATATATATATAATTATAAAGCATAATAAAATTGTATTTATGTACATATATAATTTATATATAAACGTATGTATATAATTCCACGTAGTTTCTTTTAATAAATCAATCTCTAGAAGAAGGACGCACAGCTCTATTTGCCTGTTTACGTTAAAATGTATAGGTTGAGCAGTACGCTAAATTCGCGTTTATTAATCATGGATATACCCGATACGATGTCGATACGTTTATGGTTACGGTAGTGCTGCTATTATCGCGTTAAATATCAACAGAAAATCTATATAACAAAATTCACGAACTAGACGACAGTTACATATATCGTTGATTGAAACCGATGTATAGAGATTGTCTCTGTGCTTTTACATTATTGTTTTTTTTTTTTTTAAAGATTCTCTCTAATGTTTAAACCTCATCATTAAGAGAAAATACAGATTTAAAATATATAAATTGCATTTGTTTTTTTAATATACGCATTGTCTTTTTTTTTCATCGAATTCGCGGTTCAATTAATTAAAAATATTTGATCACGGCGCTTTGGTGTGCGCGGTTAGCAAAACAATATGGTTCGGTTTAATTCGATTTACACGCGTCTGGCGTTGTCATTTTGTATACGTGTCAATGAAATATCGAGTGCTTTACGCAGTTAATTACAAAACGGCAAATATAATTACTGCGACCGATCGTTATTCTTTTTTCCTTTTAGCGCAAACGCTCGGCATTTCGCATGCGAGTGATATCTTTATGCAACAATAAACGCTATTAAATCTATCAAAGAAATATTAAAATCGTTATATATGTTTACGTTTATTTTCATTCTTTTATCTAGAATTTTATCTAATTTGACGACTCTTCTCTCTCTCTCTCTCTCTCTTTCAATCTTTCTCTTGGATTTTTTTTGTTATTTACACGGCTACAAGTGCGTATCTCGTCGATGTGAAGATTCACGCTTTCAACGTGCCTTTCGTACGGCAGACTCCGCGTATCTTTTCTTCGCGGACCGATCATCTCGTGGCTTCGCCACCGACGGGAATCCATCGGTGTGATTTCGCCATCGATTCTTCACGCTCCATAGATACGGCACTGGCGTCACCTCCTTCCTGTCCCCTCTTCCAAGGATCCCCCTCCGCAAATGCATTAGCGGCGAGAGAGCTTTTAGTGACGTCACCCACATACAGATACGCACTCACGCACGCACGCACGCGTGTACGCACGCGTCACACGCGCGCACGCATCACGCGCGCTCGCTCACGCATACGCATACACACGTGCACGCGCAACACGCACGCGGATGGAGCGCCCGGGTTGTACGGGTGAAAGGAAAGTCCGTCCGCGGGAGAATGTGCGTGGGGTACTTCTGTTTCCACTTCCATCAAGCCCTGGTTTCGAGGACCCGGCCTAATCTTTTGTCTCGTCCTCCTCTTCCTCCTCCTCCTTCTCTTGTTCCTCTTCCTCCTCCTTCTCCGCCACCTTTTATCGGCGCTTTTTCAACAACCTCTTCGCACGTTCTAGAATACGAAATGCGCGTTGCAATTTTCCCGCCGCCACCGCCGTTGATGATCGACGAGATTTTTACGATTTTATGAGATCATCCGATGAGAGATGATATTCGGATACCCGAATCCTTCGCCGAACGAGGAGAAGTTCATCTGCAAAAATAACGAGAAAGTCGTAAAATACCTCCCATACTCTACACACGTTTAGAAAAGTGCTCGGAATATACCTTGTTTTACTTTCATCACAAGGTGAGATGTACTATGAAATTTAATTGCATCTTTTTTTGTGATATCGTAAACTGGAGTTAGAATAAACGAGCCAGATGTGGATCGGGCACTAATTCTGGATCATTTATCATATTTAAAATAATTATTTGTTGTCAAGCGGTTATGTAAAGAATGACATTTTAATTAAAGACAGCAAAATTTTAAGTAAAATTTTGATACAAATAAAGATTTTAATAAGCATTTTTATTTAAATGTGAAAAGAAAATATATGGCAAAAGATTTTTTTATATGTTTATTTAATTCTGTTGAGATTTATTGTCAATAGAAGATTCGAAAAACTAATTTGTTTGAAGTGGAAAGAACATAAAATATAAAAATAGTATTGTGTATCTATGTAAGAACTTTGCTATTTCAAGTATTATTGTTTGTAATTTAACTGTTTTTGATCGTTAAATATATAACTTTGAATATGATTTTCATTTTAATTTATAAAGCTGAACATATTACCATAATGCTAAAGTTACATCGTGATCCATTATTTACATTGTGCGATATGCAAGCGCAAATTATTTTTATTATTTTTATAGGATGCGTCTCCAAAAAGGAAAAACATTTTGAGAACTGATCCGCGACTAGTACCTGGGGTCTAATTGTAGATCATTTACATTATTTCATTTAATTAAAATTAAAAGATGTCTATATCTTTTAATAAAACAAAATATATAAAATATATAAGTATAATAAAATGGAACCAAATCATAAAAAAGAGAGAGATAAAATTAATTAGGTTAAAATTAATCATAGAGCATACTTTGCCTGATTAATTATAATTATTAAGTATTTTATTGTTCGTTTAATATTTTCCTGGATAAAAATATGAATTTTTATTCTGAGAATGATCCATAATTAGTACCCTTATTCTACGTAATGACAAGCTATTCTTTCCGACAATGTATTGACAAATCATGATTCATTGACTTTCATCCTCGAAAATAATAAAGACGAAGGTTCGCTTTGATATTCATATGCCTCTCGATTTTACGCGAGTCATTACTCTCATTATTCGTTTTTATTCCACTTGGACATGACTTTTATCAACAGTTTCGACGATAACATTTGTAATACAATAGTCAAGAGGCACGTGTTCGTTTTATAATCATCTTACAATGACTAGGAGATTCCGTTCGGCTTAAGCAAATATTCACCTGTTTTATACGGGCATTTTGCCTTTATTGCTCATCCGTTCGTACGGGCAATCGTGCAGCTCCGTTTATCGTTAGATCGTTCCGTATTATTGGTCAGGCTCGTCGCCGTATACGCGATACGGAGGATTCTCGAGAAAATGGAAGCGAGGGAGTCACCTCGTTACTAAATGGACCAGAAAAAGACGTCGTAAAGCGCGCGGCGGTGATAAAAACTCTCGCCAAATTAAAAATTCAGCTGATAAGCGGAGATTATAGACGCGGGGTCCTCCCTCGTTATCTTTATAACTGCTTGTATCGCCGTGTTTCCCCGATGTATACGCGTTTCCGTATACGGCCGAGGTGCAATCGAAAGCGGGATCGCGCTGCGTCGGACTCGACGTGGACATGCCGCGTATTCGAAATAGGAAAAAAAGAACCAAGGGCGCACGAATCTGACGAGAAATACGTGGTTTTTTTTTTGGTTTCGAGACGTATCGTTTCGTGCCATCTATTCTTTTGGCACTCGATGAGTCGCGACGCGTCTCACGAATGAGAGGAACGGCGGTTTCTAATCGATCCCAAATGTTTAAGAAAATCGAGATAAGGGAACGCTGGTAATTCATCCCGCTGGGGTCGGGACAAACTTTCCGGTCTGGACCATTACGCAAAGAGACGAATCACTTTAAGGGGCTTGCCAATTCCCCGCGAACGTTTCCCAATCTAGTTCGTCGGCCAAACAAATCTGCAGTTCCACGTAAATCGCTGGAAACCGTCCACGATCGGTATAGCCGTGTCCCTCTGCCGCTCCAGAATTCATATGTGTATTTATGCGTGACTGCATCCCGGTTGATTCAGTCACGCACGGAAAAACGATTTCTCGATGACTGCAAACTGTATTCGTTGACCGTAAAATAAAAATAGGGGAGAATATAACGTGTCTTCTGACAATGAGTCAAATGAATTGAAGTCCGAATGACGTGTCAAAGAAATGTAACAATTTATAACGGACGATAGTCACATTGTTAAGCGCAAAATATAAATGGCACACAGCGTACATTCTGTTGACCGTCTTTTTTATTTTTCAACGTATATATTTTAAAACGTTTAACATCGACATCGAGAAAAAAAATTAAAAAAATATATATATATACATATATCTAATAAAACTTTCTGCTTTCGGAGGTCCCTTATGTAACAATCGCAAGAATAAAAGGAATAATAATGACTCTGCGGATAAAATGCGAATGCAAAAGTACAAACTGATCAAGAATCATAGAATCCAGGCTATTTTATCGGCCTCTCATAGAATTCTCTAAAATCTTCTTCCCATCGGCTTGCTCTTTCCGTGACGCTTAGTTCGGAAAGAACTGGATTAACATAAAAGCATCTCCCGTTTATGGTCTCGCACATACCCCGATATATGCGTTCCTCGAAATTTCAACGTCCCGCGCTGGCGTCTTGTTTTCGTTCGCCCCGTATCAGAGAGTCGTGGCAGCCCTTTTTTCTTTCTGGATACGGATGGGATTGAATTTGTCAAGGCAGTGGTCAAACCACTTTTTAATGTTTCGTAGGAGATTATTTCGCTACCTCTCATGAGCGCGGCCGGTTCGTAACATTATCTTTTCCATCCGAGGCCCGCCCGGCGCAACAATAGTTCTTAAAAGATTATGCGCGTCAATATTTTCTGCCTGCGGTTGAATCTTTCAGAAATCAATAACAAATGTATGGCGGCAAACCCTCTCCTTAAACTCTCGCTCTGTACGCGTTATTCAATCAAAAGGGAGCGGAAAGAAGATAATCAGATTTATTTTTCAAGGTATAAACTTTATAACGTGAACTCTCCGCGATATTATTATTAGGTAAAGGCGAGATTGCTCAACTCGGATGAAATTTTCACAACAAGAAGTGATCGGACCATCGCGAACGCTGATATTTGAGAAATCGATCGTTGTAAGTCGTCGAAAAAAAAAAGACTGTCGTTTTCGATCGATTGAAATCCGAGCGTGATTTTCGACGCGGCCCGCGGCGCGCATCGCGATATTCACGGCGGTCCAGAAGTGAAATAAAAGTGGACAAACGTGTAGCGTACGACTTTTCTATAGAATTCCTCGAACGGCTTATCGAGACCGAGGCTAAACCGTTTAGAACCCATATTCCTGTCTCCAGAATTCTTATCGAAACCCTTTGACTCGTTACCACTAATTTAGCGTTCTAAATGCGCGTGTACGTGTGCGTGCTGCCCAACACGGCTGCCTCGGTCTAACGGGTCTATAACAATGACTCAACCTATCAGGAATTCGCTGTGTCTGGCCGATCGACTGGAATTGGACGCTAAGTACATAACTAGCCGACCGGTGTGTAATGGTCTCCTGGTAAAAACCTTGGTGAAAAAAATTATGCTGAAATTCCTTTAATTCCCTCCGGGCACGGTGGCATGAGAAATTTACTGACTTCTTGATCGTTCGACGAGCACGCTCTTACAAAAAATACAGGTAATGACCCTGATATCAGTGTGTGGCTTCGTTCTGTTTCTTCCACATTTAATATACAGAATGTTTGATAGCGGTCGCGTTCGGTGTATCTCTGTGATCGGATCCTCCCTTTTCTTTCACATCTTAACAAACCTTTCGTCAGTTTTTGTCACTTTAATTGATACGTAATTGTACACTGTAATTGTACACAGGTCTAATGGATTCCAGGTCTCATGTTTCTCGCTGTATCTTAGATACCCTTCCCCATTTCATTCACCGCGGATTCTTTCGCGGTGTTAAGTAGACAAGAGTTAAGTAAATATACGTCTCTCTTTGGTCGCGAATCCTTCTTTTCGGATTTTAAATATACATTGACGATTCTGATACGTTTGTTTGTTTGTTCACGATGTTATCTCGATTTTAAGAATCGATATTACTCCACGGAGTATACGATAGGAACAATAGGAGAGAATGTCGGAAATACTTTCTGATTATTTTTGTAATTCCATCTCTTTGTGCATTTAAGATCGGTCTATTCCAGAACTCGGACTATTTGCAATTTGCAACGAGATGCGAAGATCGATAAAAGTTTCGATGCCCGAAAAGTTCCGATCAATGCCGAGTGCATAGACTACCGTGTCTAAAAAACGGGATTAAAGAGCAGAAAATAAAATTCGCTAAGAAAAAAATGCGACATTATTTCTCAGACTTTGTGTGGAACGCTTCATAAAGGTATTACATTCGTTCATTGCAACCGCTGCGTTTCTCTTTCACAGACCCTGACTAGTCTCGACGACCACGCTCAGACTCAGGATGTATCCGCCAATTCAACCGGAAATGGTACAGTGGCTGCCAGCGCGTCGCAATTGCTGTGCAGCCTGATCCCTGAAGAGCCCTTTGAGAAAACGGTCTTGCAGACTCGCGTTCAAGATATTGCCGGGTAAGTCCTTCAAACGCTCGATTTATGAGTATAGTCTTACGCCATGTGATCTTCGAAACTTCGATATTGGCGTCGCGTAAGAACCCCCAATCCTTTTAAATGATAATAACGTTTTTATTAACGTATATATTCGTAAGTCGAGCCTCCCTCTCGCGAAGAAGTTGCATTACTTTGTATTATAGAATGGCTCAAATAACGTTTTTACAATACAATATTTGTAACCTGTTTTTTATTCCACTTTTTTTTTCAAAAATATTTCCATTGTGTCATAATTTCTTTACGAAGAAAGAGAAATTCTTTTTCGTAATTTTTATCAATTTTTATAATGTCTGATTTTCCAGCAAATTTGTGAAATTAACGCGAAACTAATTCAAAAACATTCGTTAATTTGGAAAATTACACAGATCGATATTATTAATAATATTTATTAAAGTTTATTAATTATCAATGATAATTTCTGAAGTATCGCCACCAAATATCGGAATTGCAATATTATAAATATTCTATATTTTAATAAAATGCTGGTTTTAATTAAAACCTTTTTATCGAAATAAAGCTTGCATTAAACTAAAACCTATTTTTAATTAAAAATACGGTGTGTATTCTAATAAGACATTATTTAAAGTAATAACACATTGATGGAATATCAGACGCTAGCGCAAACAAATACTAAATACTTGATCGACAGATAACTATTTTATTGCGCGCGATTACAATTGTTAACTGTAAAATCCTATAATGTCTCGAGAAATTTAAGGACGGACTTAATGTGTGGATTTAATAATTTAACATTTCGTAGCTATAGTTTTTCCCGAGATTCAAAAATACACTATTAATACTCGTATCAACGGAAAGTACAGCAATATCGTAGGGCATTCGGTTATTAGTTACAAAATGGCGGACCATTAAAATTAATCTCGGCAGACGACCAAAGTATTATTTCACTGATTAGGATAATCGAAGCATAATTAGCAGCGTTCCACGTCTTTCTGGATGATATGAACGCTCTATGTAATGGCGGGCAATCATCTACAATGAAATCGTAACTTCTGTAACGTGTCTTTACGCGTCCTCTCCCGTATCTTTTTTTATAGAATTCCTCAATAAAAGGGTTAGAGCCGCTGAAGTGGTATTTTTAATAAAAAAGCATATATTATTAAAATGACGTATTATAAAAATGTAGAGAATTTATTAAAAAAGAAAAAAGTAATGGAGACGCAAGCAACGTCATTTTCACGTTACTCAAAATAAAAGAAACGTGCGAAAACGTTTCGATTCGTCGTTCGAAACCGCTTGCTTTCTTCCACAATGTTTCTCTTTCCGTCGATTGACAGTGGATCCTCGTGTTTTTCGCCAAAGCTATTAGCGCCCGACGGGTTTTCACGCATTTTATATGCACTCGTTCGCGCGAGTGCGCGGCTCTCGGTCCGAAATCCGTAATCCTTTTGATCTGGTTGAGTCGCTCTGGTTGCGCAAACACACACGCACCGTCGCCGGGGGGACGGTGCGTCTCTTTGAGGCGGTATACGAAAGAATATTCGGCGTGTGCTTTCCGAGGGGCACCCGCCACGGACCACCCTGTCTGAAAATATAACCGCGCCCGTGTCGCGCCAATGCCCGAACTTAATACGCGAGTCACGCGAAGTGACGAGACGCAAACCGTGTTTTCGTTGCGTCGCGCGAGATCCGATCTTCGCCGGGGTGACGTTTCGCACCTGGGTCAACTTCCTTCGCGAGGACCCCCCAAAACGCCAGTTAACCCCTTTGCCGCTTCTCTGTCTCCTCTCTTCCCTCCGCCTCCCGCTGTCTCTCCACGCTCGTCCTCTTTTTTTTTCCTTTGCTCGTGTCTTCCGGAGAGGGAAATCCTGTCCGCGTATTTTCTCATCTCTCGCATCTCTCATCTCTCCGTCGAACGTAGGAATGTTACACGTCGAACATGTCACCGAGGTATAATACACGAGAGAGAGAGGTACCTCTCCAAGTATCTCAGAATATATATAGATAAACTTTTTTATTTTAGGTGAGCTTTGCGCTTTTTAATTAATTAAATTTAATTGAATTAAATTTTAATTGAAAACGCGATATATTCAGTCTTGCTATGTGCATGGATAGCAACAGGATTACCTTGATTTCATCAACGCGGGAAGAAACGCTTTTTACAGTGGAAAGATCGCAAACATCTGAAATTACGCGGTAATTTCCCGCCGGCATGTGACAGTGTCGCGTGTTAAAAAGATTCCCGGATTCGTTATCTCCCTTCGTACTTTACAGTTGGGTGAATCTGCGAATTTCATGTTAACCATGAATGTACTGTCTGGCCTTGTATAATGAATGACGAAGGTGCGATCAGACTTATTGTCGACCGCGCGCGCACCGGTAGTGGGATTATTATGATTAATTTCCTGCCGATGTGCGAGAAAGGCCTAGTCACGATTTTTACTCAGCGGGCGAGCGCTGCTTTTCGCTCGTGTCTTTAAAGCGCGCAGATGTGTAACGGCGATCGATCATTTTGTACGTCGTAATACTTATTTGACGGTCGTTAAGTGCACTCGCCGTCACTCCTTCCTTGAAAAATAATGCGCGATCTTTTTTGCCGCGCCGAGACCGATTTTTCCTTCCACAGGCACGGCGATGTACGGTGTGATCCACACGTTACCGTTGCTCCACTCCCACTCCCGCGGCTTGGAGAAAGACGAGCAATTTTGCAGCAAGCGGAATGAATGATGAACGACGATCACTCGCATATTCGATAATGCCTGTTGATGTCCATTCATGCTAGATGATATCAAATAATGATTCGGTGGCATTGTAAATGTTGGCGCGTTAATAAGTTACGATAATGCGATAATGAATTGCAGAATGCGTGAATGCCACATCTGTTTGTGCGAAAACGGCCAAGAACGATACGATCTTTGTAACTTTCTTCTATCAGTAGTCAAGCATGATGAGCGTTATATTTTTTGCATAACTTTTTATAACACGTCGGCTGTCGAATGAGTTAACTCATAGTTGGCGACCTATAACGCCGGCTATTCGTCGATTCGATTTTTTTGAAAGGGGGAAATGAAAATTGTATTGTGAGTTTTGATGCAGAATGAACATAATTGGACAGTATATTTAAATAACATGCTGATATAAGAATACGAGAGACAAAGTTATCGAATTATACACAGTCAATGTGTTAATTGATATTAATAGTGTAAAGACTGTAAAGAAAAGATGGGATGCTTTTTTTACTCAGGGTGGGTGGTGGATTCTCTTCGCGGATTCTTAATAAGCCGAAAAACTGAAGAAATGTGTTTCGCTCTGTCGATTTGATACCCTGATATTGTAACATAGAAAATATAATTATCATTAGGTTTTATCGATGATGTACGAGTCAGATATCTCTTAAACCTTTCGATGGTGTACGAAAGGCTTCATAAAGTAACAGATGCGCCGTACGAAGATAAGCAGATAAAAAAACGCGTGTGTTTGCCTATCAACTTTTATCCGTTAGCCCGCATATCTCTCCGCGATCTCTGAGCAAAGAGGCTAGGCGCCGGTAGTGGCGGCTCTTCCAGAGATCATTTCCCTCGTTTCCCTCTTTTTCTCTTTAATGCCAACAATGCCAAAGATAAATGAGCTTTTTGTCGTTGAAGTAGGTACGTGAGCCGTGAGAGAATCGTATCCCGCTGTTGTTTCTCGCGCCGTACATGTGCGTGAACATGACGCGTATATAAATGCAAATAACGCATGTCGGACATACTTTTAATTAGTCATATTTTTACATCGATAATTCTAATTTTTGAAAGGTATATCTGATAAAGAGAAGAATTTTCATGCTGGGATATTATTAGTTTGTTTATGTAATGCTCTAATTTAATACATGAAAAAAAAATATTTTTTTAAGTACATATATTAAAAATATATGTATAAAGGTTTATTTAAACCGTAAACGTTTATATGCGAGGAACATATTAGGAGCTATTACAGACGAAAGGTCAGACGTATGACCGCAAAGTCAATCAATCGGAAAGAGAGGCCTCTCGGTCTCTCTTACCGAAGACTCTCGAAACTCGCGGTCGACGGTCGGGACCTGAGCGGCGACTCGTTACCGTCAACATAATTGCTAGAGAGGAAGCACCGTAAAAAGAATCAAGTACGCAAACACTCTTACTGATAATCTCGACGGTCGACGGGTCGCCAGAAGAAGGAACCTGTCGCGCGTTGAGGTCTATGCTGTCTTTCAATCGGGACGGAATCAAGCGAGCGATTCGCTTATGTTCGCGAATAAACGCTGTCCGAACGTTTAACCAAATCCCCTTGGTTTTGCTTTTGCCCGCACGATTTTGATGAAATGTTGAACCAGAAGATATTTGATCGTTCTTTGTATTCTTACAATATTAATTAAAAGTCTAAAAAAAGAGTGCAACGCTTGCTAAACTCGAACCGCTTATAAACTATATTTTTCTTAAATTTTTAAACGTTACATATTTTGATACAATAAGTTTGTTAATGTGCTAACTTTTAAATATATAGATCGCCAGAATTTGTAAAGATTAGAAAATTATCATGAAAATTTTGCATACGCAGGTCAAAGAAAACAGTTCGATGTTTCAAACGCTCAGTAACAACGTTGACATTGAGTTTGATTGACATTGTGCGCGAGCAGCTATGACGACACGATCCGAAAGAATCGTAGAAGTATAATGGAAGTATGCCAATTTGAAAATCGTTATGCTTCTTAAAGTGCCCATCTTCCCTGCGTGCGCCCGAGATAAATCACAGTTTGCACTGGTTAATTGAAACGGATGTAGGAGGAACTCGGTGCGATCTCGCTTTTTGTTTCTCTTCGCGGCGCGGGGATTAAATGGGCTTTCGATCAGCTTGTCGACGTCCACGGGCCTAAATTTTCCTTAGCCCGCCCGCGGCTTCCCGTGTCCCCCGTCTATTGTTATAAAGAATTAAAGGACTACGTCTTAATCGCGCGTAGAAACGACGCGCTTTCGCTGTCAGACGGGTGCTTTTAAGCCTATCACGTATTGAAAGATAACGTAGACGGGAGAATTGTCGCGTAATGCTCGGGAGTGTAAAGGCGGAGGTGTCGAGAAAATTTCGGTTACAAAATTAGAAGAACAGCGAAACGATTTCTCCTGTATATTTGTGTTGCTAAAAAGTTCCTAAAGTTTTTAAACCACTTATTGTGTATTATTATAATCTCTCGAAATAATCCTCTGGGTCAACAAATTCTATTCGTTATATTTTTAATAGACATCAAAAAGCTCGTTGAAAAAGTATATTCATTTCTTGCAAAGGTTAATGCGGATTTTAGATGGCCGTACACGCGAGATATCTTGGAGCATCTGCTCTTTAATATTTATGAGAGGTCGATTTGCGATATTAAAAGCTCTTATTAAAAAGAAAAAAATCTTGAGGCGAAATAAAATTGAAAATTATCAATCGTCACGGGTTTTCCGGAAGAAAAAAAATTAATCGGTATTCTCACAAGTCAATTTGCACTATTTGCAGCGATAATACGAAACTCTCCCTTCCTCTTTTTCTCCCTTAAGCCTCCCTATCTCCTTCCTTCCCTCCTCCTGCCTCTAACTTTCTATCTCCCTGTGTTTCTCGCTCTGTAGGCAAACGATTGGTCGCGTAACTATCGTAAAAATGATTTGCGACGACGTAATCGTCAGGCAACGGGCAATATCAAACTGACGCATTAATTAATGCGTAGCCTAGGCGAACGGCGCGCGGCTCGCGCATTTACTTAACGTAATAAGGTTCACGGGCGGCTTCTTCTCCTGCCTGCCTCCTCGCTCGCGCGAGGTAGGTAGATGGGTAGGTAGGTATAAGGTTTATTACGAAAATGAAAAGGCTACGTTTTAGTCGTGCAACCTGATTAAATCGGGAGTTGCGCGAAACGAGGTTAGACGCGAAACGACCTCGCGCCGGTCTCTTCCCCTTTGAAGAGCGGCGAGCGAAATCTATTTTATTAATATAACGGCGCTGCTGTTTGATCTGATAATTTAGTTTCACCGTTCTAAAGAGCATCTTCTCCCCCTCCACTCTCTCTCTCGCTCTCTCTCTCGCTCTCTCTCTTTTTTTCGTACCCGCCAAAGAACTGTCTGGATACTCGCGAGCGAATCTCGCACACCACACCGACATTTCCCCATGGGCATTTTCGGACTTCTTTCTCACCCCGCTGGGCCCTCCTCGCTCTCCGCCTTATCGATTTCATGCAAATAGATTCGGCGCGCGACCCTAACGCGCGATCGCGGCAAGAAAACATCAGCAAACGTCGATGCGCGGCAGGATTCCGTGTAATGGACTTCTGTACGTATTAGGCGGGGTACTCCCGTAAGTACTCCAATAATACGCACGGTCCACGTTATATTACGTTTCTCTTTTCTCTTTAACAGCTTTACGCGGAGGTCGTAATGCGTATCGTTAACCGGCTCCATCATCCGAAGAATCCGCCCACCAGTGGGTAAAGTGGAGGAGAAACGTAACGCACGGATGTTCTCGAACTCGCGATCGCAGGATATATCCGCGAATCTTTTCGAGAGATAAGGGGGTCACGAAGAAAGGTAGCTCGAGCTCTAATCGACGAAATCGACGCGTCGCCGACCAAAAACCGATAACGTTTTGGCGGCGGTCCAAACGGGTGCCGGAGTCGCGGGCACCTGCCACGTTCGTCGTCAGCGAGGGCGGCTTTTGGGCGAGTCTGAAAGCGCGAGGGTGGGCTCGGCGTAGACCGGCAAGATCATCGGCGGTCGCGGAAGAAAGGGGGAGAAGAAGAAAAAACATCGCGGGGGTGAATGAGCGAGGCGGGCTGGGTACGTAATCTGCTAATGGACTGCTCTCCTCCCCTCCGTCTCGTTCCCTCCTCCGCGCTCCCTCTCTGTTTCTCCTCGTCCAAATTCACCCTCGGCCGGTATATACCCCCCTCGTATCCTCCCAACCCTCCTTCGTACGGACTCGACTCATCCCTCCGACCCTCTCTCTTTTTCTTTCTCTCTCTTTCTCTCTGCCGAGCTATCGGCGACCTACGCGCAACACGCCCAGTCGTTTGCTATTCTTCGTATTTTCGTTGCGTTCCTTTTTTCTACGTGTTGCTCGCGGGATTGGTCGATACACCGCGAATCGGTTTAGCGTGCTCGTACACAGGGTGTTGAAAAATTACACGTACAAACTTTGAAATCGTATTGGAGATTCGAGGATGAGCAGAGAGGAGTGGAGTATCCGTAAACGCGCGAACACGGAAAGACTTCTTTTTCCGAATTAAATGATTGAAGGAGAGACGGGTTTTTTCACCAGGAATTATAGTCTCTGCAGATATACGTATGGGCTCCTTACGCTTCGTTAACTTTAATTAAACTTCATCTACGTGAAATTCTGGTTTGAAGCCTGCGCAAATGGAAACTATAAGGAAAGGCGTAATCTCGTTCACTTTCGTTGAAGAAAAATCGTTTCCAAACACGGCCGAAGAAGTTGTGGTTAGAAAAGCTTTCCTATGTATTATATTAAATTGAAATTTTTTCGCATCACTGAAGCAAGAAATTACTCGCTTCTCGAATGAATCTTTAACGATAATTTTGCAGATAATAATGGAACTGTCCTTTCGCAAAAGTACACGCGTTTAACGCAGCAATCGCAGCTCGTATTTAATTAACTTCTTTTCATGTTGGAATTCAGACATGCAAATAGCCAGCTAAATATTGCATCGAATTCGGGAATGGCAGGTGGTATCGTTCGCGCGCATAAATAATGATTTGAATTATTACCGACAATGCGCGCCGGCCGAATTAATTATGATGACATTGTATTTTATCTTGTAAACGTTACGCGCGCGCAAACGATAAGTCCTTCTCACTTTCCAATTATTATTAATTATCGGATCGATTGCATAATGCACGCGCCGTTTTATTTTAAAAGCGCGCACGGGTGTACAATTTTAACGACAAAAATTGGAGCGCGCGCTTTTTCTACAACGCGAATGTTTCTATACAAAGAGAATAATATCCCCTACGGATTTTACCGGCGATCATTAACCGCGCCCCTTTTTCAAATGGGATCAGATTTGAGCCGCGCGTTTTGAAAAACGTAGGTGCAAATTTAGTTTCCCAAATTCTGCTAGAATAGACGCGCCATTTATAACTACATCCCGTTATTATTTCAAAATTGCGCCTACTACTCTTACTACAGAAATAAATGGTTTTATTTTATAATTTTCGCACATTTGGTGTATTTTTCGATGCTAAATCGGCGCGCGCCATTTATAGCCATATCCTGTTATTATTTCAAAATTGTACTACTTAACTACAAAAATTTGCGATTTTATTTCGCTAATTTCGGCACACTTTCCGTTTACATCGCAAACTTGAACTTGCGTTAAGAAATTTACGTTGACGTTTGACCCATTTCATATTTCGCTGAGACGATTATCATCACGTTTGAGAGCTAACTGTTTTGGATCGCGTCGCGTCATAAATTTAAGGTAAATACTAGTTTGGCGATTCAGCGTCGGATAGACAGCAGATGCACTTGAAGCATCAGCTGGCAGTGCCGGGTGTTGGTCAGTGATTCATTTCCGAAGCCTTCCGCTCATGACTCGTTCCCAAAGCGCGCATCCCTTAATCTGCTCTTCGGACAGCGTTAAATGCTACGTTGCTCACTGATAATGACGTGACAGAATAATCAGAAAGTTCAGAAAAGTTGTTATACTTGATCAGAATAAGTCATAATTTCTGTAAGATGATGTACAACTAATGTCTGAAAAAAAATTTTATATTCGTCAGAAAAGAGGGGGGGGGGAACAGTCCCCTAATTTTGTTAATGTTTAAACTTGCGAACTTCCAGTTTTTACGATCCCGTGGCGAGAGGAGGGATCTTCAACAATAATAGTGCTGTCGACGACAGCGATGACAAGAGCGGCAATAGTAATGGGAACCGCGGGATTGGAGCCGAGTATTTGATCAGGCCGGGATAGGGGGCGCAAGTAGAAATAGGCAGAGCGGCTGTTCTTGTTCCCATTCTGCTAAGTGGCGAGCTTCAACGTTGTCTATTATTCTCCGCGTACTCACCCGGGCATAGGGCTAGCTTTAAACGGCGCCAGAAGAAATCCGGTGTTGACTCTGACATGGCGAGATACATTGTACCCTCGCAAGAGTAACGACCCTCTAGGAGCTTCTGCTGTCAATATATCCGCGATGGAAGTATCCTGAAAAATAATATACATCAGTAAAAAAGTATTTAAAAAACACAATTTTTGCATGCGCGATGTTCGTAAAAACAGGAGATTTGATCATTTATTATATATTACTGTTAGATATTTTCCATATCTTGACTTTCGTTAATTGCCGGAAACGATTTAAAAATAGATACGAGTTGAGAGAGAATATTGTAATTTTTTTATATTGATAAAGACAATTATATACGTATTAATAAGTTACGCTAATTGTTTAACTGTTAATGGTTTTTCGTTCAAGAAATTTCTGAAGGTTTCGCGCAAGTAGATCGATAACTAAATTAATTGAGCACGCCCTGTTTATTTTAGAAATATTTTTGCCTTTACCTCGTCTCTTACTTGGTATAGCCGATATATATATACCTTCTTGTATAAAAGCATGTTTTTATGTAAATACACTAGATGCGACCGCGGGCTGCCATTTTGTACCCGCGGCGTACGTATCTTCTCCTCGGCAATATTGAATTTCTGTAGGTAAACATAAATTATTTTTAGAAATTCTACTCCACGTATAAATACGCGCAAACGGGGTACTTCGCCGAAGCGCAGCGCGAATACATTTCGCTGGCATGTTCATAACATATTGAATATCGGTAAATGGTCTCCAGTCAACAGGGCTGCAATCGGTTATTAAAAAATTCAGGTTTACAGGAAACCGATGCGCGGATTTTGCGCTGCCGCTAATAATGGATGTTGGCGCGACATTTTTAGCAATTTCAAACAGTCATAAAGTTTTTTTCAGGAATCAAATAGAAATGTCAACATTATATCGTTACCGAAAAAAAGAGAAAAAAAAATATTATGCTCTCAAAACTCGATGTAGTACAGTGATGTCTTTACAATATGCAATATAATGATAATGATGCTTGTAACGTTTCGTTACAATAATTTGGCAATTATTTATATATCTCAATTCTGTTTTTCTTATTACGTCTTTATTATATCCCGCTGTTTTATCTAAACCTCTCGTTTCAGTTTCGATTTAGCTGTTTGATTTTTATAATTTCGGAATTATTTTCAAGTATTTTGCACAATCGTCGGTTTATCCTCGTTGAAATTTAGAGAAATTCCATAAAAATTCTCATATTTACTTTTATTCGCGCTTATTCGCGCATCGTTTGAGCGAATTTACAGTACGCTCGACACCGTCGCTATGCTCGGCCAAATCGCATAGAGTTAGCACTCTTCACCCTACGCTCACCCCTAGGCCCCGGCCGTACGTACGGAGTACCGTAGTGCGCTTCATCCCCCGCGCTATCCGAAATCCCAGCGCGAATGCATTACGCATCAACGAATTCGGAGTAGCAATATCCTGAGTTGCTGGATGTCAGAGCTCAGGATTATAATACATTACCAATTCGACGAAGACCACCCATTTGACCTTGTTTTAGGCTTTATTTCGCGTGCCGGCGTTCCCTTATTGGCATTTAATACAAACTCGTCCAAGTTCAGCGCGCGCACGATGGCGCTTCAAGTTTTAATAGTTCGAGATAAAGACGGTAGAATAATCGTGTCCTCTCGATGCCAGCCTATTCTTTTATATGATTGAAAAAACATGTGATTTATTTCATTTATCCCCCTAGATGTATAACTTTGCCGTTGTTATTGTAGGAAAAGTGTCGTTGACAATTTTTATGTACACACATTTTTCAATCGCGCCGCCTCGTTCGAGCCTTTTTTTTTTAACGTAAAATTAGAAAGAGTGTATCTATTTTGATGCGTACGATCGATAATGGAGAATCGAAATACCGAGCAAGATTGGCGACCGAGTGGCCGACCGCCGCACCCCGCGCCACCCCTTTTTTTCCGACTCAATGATACGCGACTGTCATTTACACACTTCTGCCATTTCGTTGCGCAAACACACCCTATTGTCGAAATAGCGAAATGGCACTTCTGCCAGGCGCGTTTGTCCGGGGCGCCGAAGAGGAATATTTCCACGAGCTGGGCTGGACCTGGAATTCTGTTATTCTTACTATGAACGTCATTCCTTCGACGAGCAATTTTCAAGTACAGTTTATATTAAATTTAGGTACGTTGAAATGGAGCGTATAGCAATTATTTCAAACCAACAATTGTTTTAAATATTCCGAAATTTTATATATATTATACATATATCATATAATAAACATGCAGCACTTTAGAGAACATATAGTATATATATGAATTTATATAATAATTTATATAATTAATTAGTATTCTACTGCATTGTTTTGATCAATTCAGTTGTATAATGAATAGCGCAACTATTCATTATATCCTTTATAGATTTATCCTTTTCCCTGGTATGCTAATATTCGTGCTGTCAGCTATATACGTACGTCGGGAATTACATTTTTGATTGATTTACAGCATTAATTCCGGAGTGTTACTCGGTTGACTCGCGCGCGTTCACGAAAAATTTGTTGCGGCGATTTTCAGCTAGATACGTTATTCGTATGGATTAACAGAAAAATTGTTTCCGCTTATTTTTATTCCGCCTCGTTTGTCGAAGTCACGTATTTTTTATCACCCATACGCGTCGCGCGTATACCGATATTACTCTAAATACATGTAGCACTTTGGTGAACAAATATTCTCCATATCGCCGAGAATATGTATTCTTGATGAACCCGCAAAAAAAAAATGGTACCGTTGTACCTTTTTGAAATTGCTGCCCTTGTTTCCTTTCTCGATTGTTCACACGTTTGAGGATCCAAATCAACTGTTTCCTGACTTTGACATTCTGTGATAGGATTCGTATTGTAACCCGTTGAAATTAAAGTGCGGGTTATGATACGAATCCTTCTGCAGAACGTTAACATACTGCAGAACAGTCGTCTGTATTGTCCGCGTTATTTTATTTGCAAATTAATACATATATCAAAGGTTTTATATTTTCATGGTTCTCATGTAATTGTAAAAAAGGAGTGATATCCGTACAAAACGTACCTTCTTAAAAGAGTTAATAAAATGCCACCTCTCTATCTTGCATTCGTGCACGTATTGTGAGTACGAAAGATGCTTGCGATTGTTCTCCAAATAGTCGAGTTACGCGCGACAGCGTAAACCGGATAGACGCGTATTTCCGCGCTCTCTGGTAATCCGGGCACGACATTACAAATTACGAGCCATCCGCGCGTTCGATTACCTTCCTCTTTAGGGGGGAAGCCCTACCCCCGTGGAGAACCTTTTTCCCGCCCGTAAGTGCACTCGCGCGGTGCAGCGCGCAAATCGCGTAAGCCACCGCCGGTTCCGTGGGTCGGGGGTGCGGGTTGGAAGCGCAAAGATATGCACCCTCGCGAGCTCGCTATGAAATAATCATATGGTTAGCTAATGGCGGCCTCCGGGGTAGCAGTATATACGGCCAGCCGTTCGCCACCCACCCTCTTCCCCCCCTCTTCCTCCTCGTCCTCCGCCGCGGATGCGTGCAGGGGGCGGGACGAGAGGATAATAAATAAATTCGATATATTTGCCTCGAGACTTCCCCCCCGCAAACATTCAATGATAGATCGCAATCTCAGGCCGGCGCGGGGTGACGCACCCCCCGAGGCGGACGTGCGTGAAGATCGGGACACGGGATCTTCCTGGTTGGCGCGAATCGCTTCGGTACCCTCGGTACGCGTGCGGTGGACTGAATGACAGATTGAGGGACATACATATTCGAAAAACAGAGTTCAATCGCCTTTCGCCTGACTGAATCGCTAATTGAAAACTAATAGCAAAATCTAATCTCGCACTCCGTTCTTGAGAAGATATATAACCGCTTTGCATTATCGCAGAGGTCGACCATAGATATTAACGAGGCAGTCCGTTTCTAACATAATACGCTGTTAAATATTAGAGGATGAAATTTAAACCAATACCTCGAGTTAAATAACGTTTTGTTATTTTTAACTACCATGTGTGCGTGCTGAAATTTATTATTTTAGCACAAAACAGTATTATTTTAACTCCGTCGGTTTAATTAAATTAACATTGTTTTTGGTAAATTGAAGATATTGAGTAGGAGCAGTGACGACCTGTAGGAATGGTTAAAAATGACTTAAATTCATGTATATAATTCTACACGAATTAACGAATTTAACAGTCTAATACTCAGAGCCTGTTCAAAGCATCGGCTTGAAATTTTGGCGAGTAAATACACAGAAAACATAGAAATGTCAAATCAAAACTTATATACTCGTATAGGTATACGCAACAATCTACAATCTTGAAATGAGATTATATTGCGAAGAAAACTTGTTTGAATAAATTCATTTATATTTTATATTGTTACTAGACATTACAGACGCGCGCGCTTCGCGCGCGCCATTTAGCTTTAACATTATGCTATTACTATTACACTATTAACCCTTGATACACACAACTGTCAAAATATACAATGACAGCTGCAAATAACTCGCACAACGCATCGAGATAACCAATCGGCATCGCGGAAAAGAGGCTTCAATTTTTCGATACAAACGAAATTCACTCAGTTAACACGCCTTTTTTTAAAGTGGAAACGAAGTTTCATATAGTTCAATCAAGAAAGAAAGTTGAAATAAAAATAAAACACGAAATTTCGTCGGCCTAACTGGCAGTAATTTTAATCTTAATAAAACAACGTTTCGACCTCTACTTTGGGTCCTTATCAAGTTATAAATAATTTATATATGTCGTTCTCCGGGCTTTGCACGGCACGGTCATGTCTCTAACGTTCGCTCTGTTATACCTCTTGACCACATAGTGTAACGATGATAATATGTTTCAAAACTTGACGCGCAGATTATTCAATGCTAAATTATTTATAACTTGATAAGGACCCAAAGTAGAGGTCGAAACGTTGTTTTATTAAGATTAAAATTACTGTCAGTTAGGCCGACGAAATTTCGTGTTTTATTATTTGATCACTGGCGAAGAATTATTTTATTGAATTTGAAATAAAAAGTTGAAATTCTTATAAGATTATATATCTTATGAGTATATAAGTCTTGATTTGTTTGATACTTCTTTTTTTTCCGTCTAACAAAAATTTTTCCTTTTAATTAATTTCAAGCGGAGCGTGTGACGAGGTCACAGTTCGAGACTCAATTACGAGAGTATTTAACGTTAAAATTTGGAAAGCGTCGGTAAAATAATGATCCCCCCCTCGACGTCGAGGAAGAGCCATCACCAAATTGACCGGACTGTGGTTGTAGGACTGATTCCGGGACACCCTCTCGGCCAGCGCATACCCCATCGCGATTACATGATTATGAAAGTATGATTCAATGTTTCGGGCCGCGAGTGAATAGCATCACCCGGATCGGAATTTATCCCTACTACGGGTTAAAGGATTAAGCGATCCGGCGCAGTGACTTTCACGGATGTAATCCCGGGCTACCGGTAGAGCGAAACGGAAGAGCGGGACGGTGAACCATTCGGGGAGGAAGGAGAGCCACTCGGCAGAATTATTGCATTCGAAGACGCAACGGCGGTACCCCTCGTCGTCCCCAACTGTCGTCCGTGTTGTTGCGGATTAAAGGGCGCGGAGGGGCTCTCTCGGCGTGTAATCGCGCGAGCACGTATAGCTGGCCGACGATTCTGATCCGCGCGGCGCGATCATTTCGCTGCATTTTATTAGCGAATTTACTCGGAACCCCGTCGCACACTGTTCGGCGTCGCGGTGACTCGTGTTCGCCCATTGTCGTATCTCTGGCTCCGACAGGCTTAACGGGCTCTCTCGTGAGCGTCCGTCGCGCTTATTGGGGGAACGAGTGCAGGACAAGAAGAAGAGAGAAAAAAAAGATCGTCGTCTCCACGGATGGCGAGACGCGACTCGGCAAACCGGATCCCGTGTTCCGTCTCGTGTCGACGACGAGCGGATTGTTAAAAAATTCATCTTCTGGAATTTCGCATTCTTTACAGCGTCGCTTTCGGGACGGGAATATCGGCGACGCGATCGACACAAGATATAACATTTCGAAAAATACGGCGCGATATCGCCAATCCTTTTTGCGCTACAATCGGCGAAGCTAGTGCGGCGGGATTAGCTCGCAGTTAGTTATGATTAGACGCGACAGTTGGCCTTCCACGGACGCGGCATCGAAGGGCGGCGCACCCTCTCTCTTTCTCTTTCTCTCTCTCTCTCTTTTTCACCGTGTATTATATATTCCAATACTCATTGACGCGCGGGGCCCCCGGAGTTTGTGTGCGTGTTTCCACCGAGGAGGGTCGAAGGGGGCGGCGATAATACGCGCTGACAGGCACGCACCCCCTCGGGCTTGCGCGGCCGCGGAAGGGGATGCTGCCTACGGGAGAAAGAAAAACGTATACATACAACAACCCGATAGAATGAGCATCGCGTGCGCCGCTCATTCGCAAACCCCCCTCAGTCCCCTTCGCTCTTCTCGCGTCCTGACCGCTCCTTCACCCTCTTTCGCCTCTCTCTTTCTCTCGGAATTACGCACTGATGTTATAATCCTCTCGTGTTACGCCGTCGCACATGCTGTCCTGTAAGCAATACATTGTTTTTTTTATCCGGTTCCATCTCCCCCCCACTGACGCCCATATGCACACTTCGCTGCCGTATGATCGCTCGGTGATCGACGAGCGCCGATTGCCGAAGTACCGAAGTGAGATCCTGCGTCGGCCCAGGGGTCGACGCGACGGCCCGTTTGAATATTGAATCGTTCGTTTCTCCGTTTAGAACAGGTGTCCCTGCACTTTCGCGTATCAACGAGACGCGTTCGTATTGTTCTACACCGCTGCGACAATGCTTTTTAAAATCTTTCGACCCTTACAGCGTACTTCCACTGTCCTGGATTGAAACAGCGAGGATCAACCTTTATATATTAGAAATTTTCAATTTAAAAGAGGAATATTTCGTAAATACTAACGTTACATGTAACTGGAATTTCATGAGCGAATTGATTCGAGTTTTCTTAACCCTTTGGCTACCACGCGCTACTGCTTTCTGCTAAAACGATCTTTGAAAATGAAACACTGTTAATAGTGGCTCTCTTTTATATCTTGATATTTCATCACTGCCAGGTAAAAATGTTCTTAAATTGTCTTGATCTGTATTTACTTCATTAAAAAAATGTTCTACAGCATTATTATACGAGATCGTTAAGAATTTAGTAGTCAGATCAAAAATTTTACAACTTATAATTAGCTACAGTTAATAGCTACATACAGTATGTATAAACTCATTATTATTCGTAACATTTTTTAAAATCATATTTTTACATCGATTGCACTACTAATATCATTCAGTTGCGTTTTGCAGCAGAGCCGTGCGTATAGCTTCGCGTCCAGCTCAGCCGTAAGTCAAAGAGATAAGATAATGACTTTCAAGTCAAATAACGTAGAAATTAGTAAATTTCAAAGAACTTCTCGAGCATGGGAATTCTCCTCGGCCATGACTCCAAGGGTATCGAGAATGTCGAGGGAAAAAAAGAAGCGCGGTTTCGTCGATCCGCGAGAGTATTATTATAATACGTGTCTCGATTCTTTTGTGCTTCAGATATCTGGTAGCCGGCGGCTTAGTGGATCGCGTGTCACGCCACAGCCGAGCCCTGATCGAGACGGATTTCTTTCTGGATCAGGAGCATGAGTCGCCGTTGCTGGTATCATCTTACGATCTTCTCGCGCGTATCTGCAGCCATCTGAGGAGGTCCGTCGATCAAGATACTGTCAGCGTGCACGGCGAGGGCGGCGGCGGCGGCGGTGGCGTCGAGCAAACGAGCAACGAGTCGCACTTGCTGTCGACTTTGTCGACGACCGAGGCGTCGAACGCGATCGGCGCTCTTTACGCGGCGGTCGCGTACACGCCGCAGAATCAGAAGGGTGCCTCGCCTACCCCCAATCAGACCTTCACAGCCGCCATACGAACTCTGGCCAGCCGCGGCCTCAAGCTTCTCAAATCGATCGCGGAACTCGATCTCCGAACGCTGCAGGTACGTAATTTAATCTCGTGGCTTTACAATCTCGACGAAATTTGTAATAAATTAAACAGCCATATTTTATTTTTTTAATATTAATTTTTACATACTCATTAATTACTTTTTAATTTCAAGGTATAGATTTATTAATTGTAGTTTAATCTCAACGCATTTACATTTTTTAAACCTTCTTCGTGTTATAATTTTATGAAACAAGACTGAGATACAAATAATTGCTGAATTGGACAGAAGCGTAAAGTAAAAGAAAATGTTATTTGGAAAAAAATGTGTCCATATGTAATACAAAGACAAAAGCGTGCAAGCAAAGCTTACAATTAATTATAAACGCACGGCTTGATGCGGTATTTACAGCGATTATCTTAAATAGATTATTACAGTTTTGAACTGCGCGCGTGCTATTACTTTAAATAATTCTCCCGAATTATCATTCCTCTGATTTTCATCGTCATAAAACGCGATGTCACGCGGTTCGTCCGTACTCGTATTATTCCTCTTCAATTTCGGTACTTTTCCTACACTATTCATGCTAAATTCATACCGTTTAATTCCGCAGTTTACTCGCTCAATCTTCGCCCAAACTTCGCGGAGATCATATCCAGTGTGTAAATATGGAGTCGACGTGGGACAGTCACAGTTTCATATTTAATTACGCGATATAAATATGCCACCTAACATTCGCGCAGCGTTAGTTTGTCCTATTTCAAGATCTCTCTCGATCGTCGAATACTCGATCTCGGTCTAACAAGCGACAGCTAGAATGCTCTATCCATTAGATCATCATAAGCTCCATTACTCTTTAATTCGCGACGGTTTTCACGATTCGGCATTACCGCGGGCCACCCCCGGTCGCCTCTCCAAATGGCAACGATGCCGCTTGTTGCCGCTAACAATGCAGCTTACCGTCGGGGGGGGGGGGGGGCGCCGGGCGTGATGGAGATATCATGTATCGCGGGGGTTCGGCCTGTCAAGACGTAAAGGCCTCCCGTGAAGTTCTCTCGCAGCGAGCCGACCGCGAATTGAATCGAGGCGGCCGCGCCTCGCGCCCTTCGCCCCGCAAAAAACCATAAGGGCTATCGTGTGCCCCGCGGGAGGGCCGTGCCCCGTCCCACGGGAGCGCCCGTCGATTACCAGATGAGCCCCGCGTGCATTTGCCGAAAAACCGACGGTTATTATCTATTCTCTTTGCGCCTCTCGCGACGCGGTTTCTCCACCGGCAGCAAATAAAGCTGACGTTTCGTTTTCGCCGGCCGATAATGCCCGTCTTAGATTTCAGCGGGCTTTGAGTGTCCGCCTTGTAGGGGATTCGGTGATTCAGGGTGAAAGAAGAGAGTCGAGAGCGGAATTATATCAATACCATTAAGTGCCGTTAAGCACGTTGTTCTACGAGCACATCAGGTTTATGCGTAAATCCGGTAAATCGATAGAACCATTATAAAAATGTTAATTGGTACACATAACTTTTTTTTTTGTATAGAAAACGCGCACGTTCTGTTACAGAGCTTCTTGGGCGCCGAGGGTACGAATCTGCAATGGCGGCTGATAGCGAGCCACCTGATAACCCGACTGTCCCGCGACTCTTTGTCGGACAAATCGGAGGTGGGATCTATGCCGAATACAAGCGGTATTCACATCCTCTCGGAATTGTTTGTGGTGCTCGGGTACTTCGCCCTAAACAATCCGGACAATCAGGTACGTTCCGTTCCCATATGGCAGCTTATGCGATCGAACACCTCAGAATTTGAAGGGGGCCTTTCTAATGAAACTTAGTTAAGCTCGTCGTGCGCTCACTTGCGTAAAATCTGAATTTGCTAAAGTCAAACTTCTTGTCTTTCCTAATCCGTCTGTAATCTTAAAAAATCGTAAAAGCACCTTCTTGATTTCGGTCTTCTACGAAATCAGAAAAAAGTCGAAGATTCCTCCGTTAATTCTGAGATCGTTAATTTTTGTTATCCTTTCTACGCGCGACAAAGCTATATGGACGCATTGGGAGTTTGACCTATTTCAAAAATATTACCTGCGTCTCGAATCTTTATCCGCGCGATGTAGATACGTCGGCGTCGTCAGGATTTTTACGAGAACGTACTTTATCGAGGATACTCGTTCGCTTTCGGCATTTTACTGCCCTAACAGCCCTTGATATCATTCGGATATTCGGTGCTTCTACAGAATGTACATACCTGAGAGCACACTTAATATACTGACAATGAGAACATCCCTCTAATATCGTATACTTTTGCGATACCCTCCAAACATTCTCATCTACATGTGCCGTTAGGGTGTACATACCGCGTGTACCGCTTTGAATTCTTCGAATCGGAGACTGCAGTGTCTCGAGTCACCCGGTACGTTCGGCGAGAAATGCACGCGCTGGATGGCGTACAGCGTGTTACTGGCGAGAAGAAGGAAGAGGCTGTTAGACACAACACACTCAGCGGACCTCCCATCAATATACGGCCGAATGCCGTTAAGATATATTTACGGCGTACGGTTCCGTGCGCTTCGGGGCGCGTGCACGCGTGCAACTCCGATCCATCAGTTCGCAAAATCGCGTGGACATTTATAATTGCGACGCGGAAAACGAAGGAATCTCCGAGAGCAAAATTAACCGTATCTAAAGGGGTAAAATAAAAATAATTGTTAATTAAAACGCAAAAGTTGCGAAATGCAAAAAATTATATTTAAAAGTAGTAATATTGCATAGCAGTAATAGATACTCAAAAGTATCTATCCCATCTCTATAGTAAATATTTTTAAATATCTAATAATACATTTTATGTATTTTTTCTCTATAAGTATTTATTAACCTTACGTTACTCGCGTGGTTTTTTTTTAACGTAATTACTCGCGGAGTGAATTTTACATCCTAATTTACATCTCGATTTTCGTATTGTTCTCTTTGTTAATTTACAATTACATAAAAGTCGGCAATATTCTATATATCTTTTAGATAAAGATAAGTGTAAGCATTCTTCTTTAATTGCGAAACAATTTGTGCATCATTCGATTGATAAGAAAGTTTTACTCGGTGAATCTAATAGATTCTTAAGGCTGGAAGAGCATATTTTATTGTACATCCTACACGAATTATGTAATTAATAAATTAATAGATTTTCAGTATCTATGTAATAGATACTTTTAAGTATCTATTTAAATATTTCAACTTTTCCTGTTACGGATTATTACAAAGTGATGATTTATAACGAAGTAATTAATACATCACAATCTCAATCATCAAGTACCTTTCTCAAATAAAACTGTGAATATATGTGCGGTGTTCCAAAATAGGAAGCGATATGAAGTATTATTACCTAATTATTAACTCTGAAATATTAACTTATTATTCTGGAATATAAACTACCAGCGTATTATTAACGCGAAAATTGTTTAAAGCAACTCGCGAGTATCTCTCGCGACTAAGTTTAGTATTCCTGAGGTTAACGAGATTTCCCAATTTAAGGAAATTGCTTCTCGCGAAGTTGCTACGATTTAACGCCACCGCTCGCACGTTGTCTGAGACCGAATCTGTGTCCACGTTGATTCCGTGAACGGGTGAATCGGAATGTGAACTGCTGAGTGCACCACCGATGTCGCGCATTCGTCTTTCAGCGCTTTTTTAAGGTCGCCGCTCTGAAGAGCGAGAACCGACCCTCCGAGAGTAGCTGCCTCGGAAAAATCGTTTTCCGCCAGACGAAGAGGAAGAAAGAAAGCGAGAGAGAAAAAATGTGTATATGTGTGTGTGTGTGTGTGTGTGTGTGTATGTGGGTGAGACGTGCATAAAACAGAAAGAGAGAAAGGGAGAGAAAGGGAGAAACGAGACGCTTTTAAGCTTCTACGAGCATCTGCGGCAGGCAGGGTTATCGCCAGCCCGGTACGACGGTATCACCTTCTCCGTCCGCGATCATAAACACGTCCATCTCCGTTTTTTGTCGACGGTCGTAACCGAATTCGAGAAATGGATTTTTTTGCGGTGGCGCCGCGGTGCGCGCGTTACCGCTTTCCGCTTATTTATTTTAAACCCGGGCCCGGCGTTAACTAGGGCCCCCTTGAGGTCACGCGCGTGTCGCTACACGCCGTTAATCGTGATACATTGTTTTTTTTTTTGCCAATCGATATTGAGAATGTCGCTTGCTTTACCGCGCCAGAACCGTGCAATTAAATAGCAATCAATCGGCTTTTTTCCGCCGACATCCGTGACACCCAGAAAGATTAACTTTCTTGATCTCGATTCAAGATTAACTCCAACGAAAGATTAACTTTCATAGCTAATTGTCCTTTCACTGACCATTCTGTGGAACTTAATGTGAACTCTCTAAGATTGTACGAGAACCTTGCTTTAGCGATAATTCGAAACGCGTCAAGCGACCTTGCGTTGGATTGATGAGGCTACTTTTATGGGACAGTTTTCACGATAAAATCTATTTTCGTGATGAGGAGAACCTCATATTTTTCGCGAAGCGACTGATTTCATCGCGAATCAATCATTACCGAGTTACGTTACATTACGTTGCGCGCGGAGTTATGTCAACCGTAACGGACGGACCGATATATTTAACGCATACGAAGCGCAATACGGGCCGCCTTGGCGCCGATGAGACAGGGATGCGTAAAATGTGGGCATTTCCTGCAAGAGTTTTGTGCAGGTGCACAGGAATACGACGTCCTGTTCACAGAGGCACTTGTCATGAGACGCAGATGTCCAGCGCGATCTTCTCGCGCTAAAGACACTCTCGTTTCCGTGACACCTGGGTCACCCAAGTTCTCACGCTCTTTAAAAAAATTGCTCGGCCGCTTTAATTAACCGTCCGCGTCGCAATTGAGAAACTCCGGTCGAACGTGCGATGCGGGTAATTTGCAATTACAAGAAGAGAATCTTCGTCCGGTATATCGATCTCCCCGTCTATTCGGCTGACAGATTCCTCCCGCGAAAAGCGATTCCCGAGAGAAACCTCAGAGAAATAATTTAATACTTCGTCGACGGGACGCGTGGAACTATGCTTTATATAGATATCAGGTATGACGTACACGAAAAAAAAAGTTGAATTAATAAGATTATTTTCAACTAGAGTTCTGTTAGCTGATGCTAGTTATTAACAACATCGATTGCTTCACTGGTGTAGATTAATTATTATTTATATCTGTTAACATGTAAAACTCTCGTTTACGATGACTTTTTTAAAAGTTAATGGATACACACATGCTTTAAAATATAAAAATTACAACGGCTTTTAAAAGCGTTTTTATTTGCGCGCGTGACTGGATTTGCTCGCTGCTGGCCAAAGTATCGATGTATTAACACCCGTCGATGAAATTAAGAATTTGTAGTCCCTAATCGATATATAGTTCACGTACGAAAACTCGAGAACGGATGAGAGAAGAATCACCGAAACCGATAGCTCTCGGTAGCGTGGCGATAATTTCCTTTTCAATAACTCCCAGCCGTTGCTTGCGCTGGCTTCTCTCCTCTTCTTTACGGATATCGCGGAATTACTGGAGAAGCTAAAGCAAATGAAATTACTTCCGTTGAAGAATAATAACGTTCATCGTTTGGGAAATCTGTTCCAGCTGGTTCTCCAATCGGCTGGCGCGGGCCCCAGCGTCCTCCAGCAGCTGTGTACCCTGCCGTTCCCGTTTTACGGAGATCCCAGATTGATACCGTACACGTTGCCGGCCCTTTTGGCCGCTACTCACCGCAATTCTGAGGCGATGGCGATATTGTCTTGCGAAATGTCGTACGAGGTAAGTCGATGATTACGGACGCAACTCGTTGTCATGCGCCTAACTTTTCGTATTGACACAAATTCAACATTTATTGAACGGATGCGTTATTAACACAAATCTGCGACGATACGCGAGATTTGTTGGAAAACAATTTTTTTTTTCTCTATTGGTGGTGCTCGCATTTCTCTGCGGTCGATTACATTTTATACGTGAATCGGTGAGACGTAATATCAGCGTTATAGTGTCGATTCCCGGTAACCACATTTAACGTGTTAATATACATGTTAATATGCGTGCATAAATATTCATAATTTTAACGTGTAAATAACAAAGTTGATTCTGTATCGCGCGCGATTCGATCAACCTTTCACGTGTACTGCAAAATGTTATAAACGCTTTAGACGCTTTAAGAATTTTCCTTATTCGATAACTACAATTATCTTAAATTGGCTGCATTGGTAAATAATACAATTTTTATGTTTTGATATTCACTCTCGGTCTCTGCTTTGATTAATAATTATTTTTTATTATTCACAATTACAGAATTATAATAATTGATTTCTCTCTAATATATGAACTTTTGTCTCCCAATCTCTATTATATTGTTTAACAAAAAATGATTTTTTTAGCACAAGAACGAGGGTAATCATCGTAGTTTTTTTGGTGAATACCATCCCGTTTACTAAATTTTTTTGCAACTTCAACTACAAATTTTTCCAAAGTTATAATAAAACAATTTGGTAAATGGAATCATATTTAATGCCTTTAAAAAACTACGGAAAACGATTACCTTCATTCTCATGCATTTTTTAATTGAATAATGTTATTAATTAATACGTTGCGCTACATAATAACGTTTAATGAATAAATTTGCTGATTGGCTTTGCAGTTGCTGGAGCAGTACAGAAATTCGGACGAAGGTAAATTAAATCCTTTGGTGCGTTTGCTGAAGGATAGCGCCTAGTCGTTGACTACGTTCAACTAAAGGTTTGAGTAGTTTAATTTCGTTTCTTAGAGCCTATTAGGCATTACAGTTTGCGCGTATCATTGACGGAATCGTTGATGGATCGTTATATAGCGAACGACCGCTTCTCCGAGAAGGGAGGAAAATAAAGATGAGAGATTGCATCGGATGCAATTCGTAGCCGTCTGTATCTGATTATCGCGCGATCGGAGATTGAATCTCGATAACGGTAATCTCATTCTCTAAGTGAATGTACGCGCACGTCTCTCTTCCCGGGAATGAAAGTCAATTTCAGAGTTAAATTTACTCAGAAGTAACGCGAACAAGACGAAGGTATGTGTTGCTTTAATTTAGACCAGTGCTTCCCGAACCATTTCGGTCGCCTATTTACGTCCGCGACATAGTGACGGAACACGCATGCATATTCTGCTTTACAGGCTTGCGGTATGCAACGTCTCGCTTCTACAAAGGATCTTCGGTGTCACTGAGATTTTTCAGCTATAAATATTTTCTGAACGAGATCTGATTATTTCAATCCTGCCGTACAATTCCAAAGTCACGCGTATTATATAATTGTTTGAGATACGTTTCGGGAAGTACTGATTCAAGGAGCGACGAGATGTCAGGCTAATTGTAAAAAGGAGAATATGCGCGCGTTTACCAAATCCGGTGCGGAGAACGATTTACGTTTCCGAGTAATCGCTCAGCTGAGGAAACCATTGTTGTTTTGTTGAACGTAACTGTACGCGGAATAATTTAGTCTCGCGCATTATAGTATAGCCGACTTACGGTCGAAATTACCTGTCGCCCCGCTGAACGAATGACGACGGTAAACATCACGACGATCGCTCCCCGGTACTTTAGGCTAGACTAAGTAGGTACTCGACCGAAGTTATCGCAATGCACTCGTGAGTTATCGTCTTGAATAATATATTTTTACGTACGTTCGGTAAGCTAGAAAATGCAGGCTTTCCTCAATTTTAATTTTTTTCCCCCGATATATATATATGAAGGAAAGCGATGCGCGCAGGCACTATTGTTCTAACTCTCTAGGATCGTTTCATTAGATAAATTTGACTTCCGTCGAATTTTGAGGGACAAGAGTGTAGGGAGGATACGCGACGGCGAGAGAGGAGTAATCGAGCGAGACGCGCGGACTATATCCGTGAATCTAGTCCTTTTAACGTTAGCAGATCTTTATATTTGCAATCAATGCGCTGTGTATCTCGTACCGTATTTTTTACTACCGTCCGTTTCCACGCGTGCCAATCTGTCGTGCAAAGAATGTGTCTTCAAATGGGCCTTTTGATATAGTTATCGTCGCGTGGCACGGCCGAATAGATGTAGGAAGATATTCGTGCGTATGTTAGCCACGTAAACTGTACCCGGGTATAACGGCCCTGTAGATTTTAGCGAATTTATGTTGCACCCGCCCGTTGCGTGTTCATTACGTGAATAATATTTTCAAGTGTTTCATGATGAAAGAGTCGAATTTAAGAGAATTTATTTCAAAAATGGTTATTATTTAAACAATATGTAAAGAATAGTTCATTGATTTATATATAATTATGTATAAAATATATGTTATCATGTATGTTTTCTTTTTGTTGTACAATCTCTGTTCGTATATATAAGAAAAGTAATAAAAAGAACAATTGAAAAGTAAATAGAAAAACTTTTGCATTGTTTTTTATAAAAAATAAAATTGGGATTAAATTATATAATATTCTGTATACATATAATCGTATATAATTATATTTTATATATGATTATTGCATTTATGTATGATTATACATGATTATGTATAATTATACATGAGCAATTTTTTCTCGTTTCTTCAAACTTAATTTTTTTATCAAAAAGAAAAGAATGCGAAAATTATCTTTTAAATTATTTTTTAATTCTTATTTTTTTATATATATATGAACAACGATTGCATAAGAGACAGAAAACTTGTATGGACTATATTTTATATATGTTTTTATATGAAAAATATTTTATTGTTTTTTTATCGGGTATTTATTTAGTACAGTATGGTACGAGTTTTCGTGGCTGCAACAAATGCATTCGTGCAATGTCCTGCCAATGCAATTTATATTTAAGTATTATATTGATGTATGGAAGGTCCCAAAAAAACGCAATAGCTTGGCAGTATTTTTCATCAAACTTATATTTCAATTTTATTGGAAGTCGGTTTTTGAAAAGCTTTGATTGTGAATTACACTCATTGTTTTTGCAATTTTCGACATCTAGATATCTTAGATATCGTCTTTTTCTTTTATATCTTACATTTTGTTTCGTAAAGATTAGATTTAATCCTAGTCGTTCATGAAATTTACTATCAATAAATATGATTGTAATAAAATGTTGGGTCCAAGACAAACTTTTAAATTTTAGAAGAAAGGTGTTCTCATAATTTGATAGAAAATATTGCCGTACTATTTTTATGTTGTTTTTTGGGGGGGACATACATACACACACACATATATATAACAGATATACAATATTCAGCAAATATTTAACATTAATAATAACATAGGGTCGAATGAAGACGAGAATCATAAATATCTCACGCGTTCGACCTCAAGTAAAATATAACGATAGTAATATATATATAATGATTACAATGTATTATTCCTGCGAAACTTTCGCCGTCCGAATGAACTTAGATTTTTCATTAGGAGTAAACAACGCTGGCGCGAAACTTTCGCACGAGGTTGATCGATGTCTCGCCTAGATACCGACGACTAGTAGCTGAAAATTAAATCGCGATGTTTTAACGAGGCTAGTATTAGCGTCGTTTTTGCCGGGTGCTGTCCTCGCGAGCGTAGCTCGCGTTCTAGAAACGAAGAAGAGAGAAGCGGTATTTTTCTACGGTAGCTCTTACATACATATAAATGCGCATACGCGATTGTAGATTTAAAACGGTCCTTTACGATAAATGCACGTCCCCGCGGGAATACATCTCTGCGAGATGGTCCCGTTAACTCGAATACGATCCGTACTTATGTACCTTCTCGCGTGTCCTCGCGTTTCACGAGAATTTCTCATGCGTATACCGGAGGATTCATCGTGAACGAAAACGACAGAATGGCGTTCCAGAAAGGCAGTCATGTACATAGATTCGTGCAATTCCGTTGACGAACTCGGCTAGGTTCAAATGGGGACAAAATAATCGACAAAATCGGACGGTGCGACGAATTTCGCACGGGGAGGCAGGGAGAGAAAAATTTAGAAAAAGGTGGTTGTCAAATTATTAATAGAGATAAATGGCGAGAGCGCGCGCATTTCAACCATCGCCAGAAGACGGTGACCACAAATGGCTGGTTGCTATTAATTTCATTCTTGAAGAATTATCGCGTCCATTTGTCGTTGTTACATCCCTAATTGACCATCGTCGTCTTGCGCGAGTGTTAGGAAAATGTTAGCCGCGTTAATTAAAGCGCTCATAGAAATGTACGTATAGGACATACACGAGTATTTTATCGCGGGGAGAAGGCAGAGTTCCGATATTCACGAACACGTTACGAGTGCCATGCGCGTGTATATTATATTTCGGCGCGCATCTATCTGGCGTACGCATACACAAAACACACACATACACACACATACAAACGAGCGTAAGCTAATATATTACATATGTAATATATTGCCCGTATTACACGTAATAAAGATAACATTCTTTTGCGACGTACACTTGTGTTGCGAAGTGGAATTCGTTTGATCCTTTTCTCCACTAGGCTAATCCGGCGCAAAGGCAGTAGCGTTTGGAAACGTGACAACTTTGCGAAATATTTACGTGTGAAATGGAAATTGAACAAATCTCCCTGGGAAGCTCTCCAACATATACATCTTCATAATTAAACTTCTTCGATTCAAATTTTCTCTAGGAAAAAATCACCGTCAAAATCGCTAGAGCGTATCGTCCTCGGAGGGAAGAAAGAAAAAGATGTCACGGTAAGCGGCGGGATAATGCATGATGTATATAAATCGCGAAGTATTCCGTCCCTTGACGCGTCCTCCGCGATGATCGAGGCGGGGAAGAGAGAAAGAGTGACGGCGCCTGTCATCGGATCGAAGAAAAAGGCGCCGACGAAGTGTTCCTCGCCATGAAAAACGCTCATCCCGCGCGCACCCGGCAAGAAATGACACGCTCTCGCATGCACGCGAGAGGAAAAAGAGAGAGAGAGAGAGAGAGAGAGAGAAAGAAAGAGGGAGGGAGAAACAGGCGAGGCGAGGCCGCGAGGATGACGTACGGGGGCCCATACGGTAATTTTTTTCCCTGAGGCGTTTTAGCGCGATGCGCCTCTACTTTTCCCGGCGCCGTAATCTATAGGCGCACTTAATACAGCCGCTCGTTTTGAGTAACCTCGCCCTCTCCTTTCTGCGCTTTCGCGCTCGCTCTCCTCTCCACCCTTCCCCATCTGTTTCTTTCTCTATTGCCCTGCTGGCATGCACTCGCTCAACGTGTGACGTCGTCCCCGTTCGTTCTTCACGCTCGTTCCCTCGCTCCCTCTTCCTCTTTCCCTCGCTGCTCTTCCGCTCGGCATCTCCTAGCTCCACTTAGCGAGACTGCATAATATATCACGCGTGTGGACTGCTTTTACATCGCACACGGAGCTACGAACGGTGTGCGGCAACGATGCAACGTTTACGTGCGTGCCGCCGCGGCCGTGGCGCGCGGTCACGTGCACGAGAACGCACCGCGCTCTTCGCCGCGAGCATAAATCATCTCCTTGTTCGCGACTATACAATGCGCAATCGGTAGCGGAAAGACATATATTATTAAGAGACTATATACACCTAAAAGGCACAAAAATACACTTTTTCGTACATTTTTTTATGACAAAATTTTACTTTTCATGTAAGTTTTTTGGCCAACGAAATATATTTAAGCAGAGAATAATATAAAATTTATTTGAAAAAGGTAAAAGAATAACAGCGATTCTCGACGGACGTGTGCTACAAGATAGGCGTATGCAGTATCTCAGGTATGTTCTTTCTATTTTCTTTTCTTATTTATCTGAAATAAAAGAATTCAAATTGATTCTTAAAGTAAATGAAAAAAAATGAAGAAATCTAGTCTTTGCCGATTAAAAAAAATTGATTTTTCACAAAATAGCAATTACTAGAAATTAAGATTTCGATCTTTTAACTGAAAAACTGTGTTTCTTTTATTATAAAAGCCAAGACGAATATAAAAAAATTCTACGACAAAGATGAGATTATTCTAAGAGACTACAGAAAATTTCAATGAAATCGATCGAACACTTTTCTGTAACTTTTTAAGGCGACCAGTTTTATCTCGAAATTCCTTTATTATTTCATTTCTGATTCGAACAACTTTTTATTTTACTTCCCATTTGTACAATATAAATCTCTCATCGATTCTTAAAATAACGTTTGTCTCTTGTATATCCTAAGTAATTCTGCGATAAGTAATGTTCTCGTGCGACATATTTCGCGTAGAAATAATTAGAATTGTTGCTACTATGTGTAATGCTGGTTTATTCGCAGAAAATATGTGTCATTTATATTAACTTGGCTACAGCCATCCATAAATTACTTTTTTTTTATAGTCGCATCACGCCTTGGATGTACTCGCTGATATAACTCAGTTGAATATCGTGCTAATTCCAGGGTTAATTTCATCATTGATATACTGCTTCCGCATATCAAGCGGGATGATATTCCCGCGAATGAAATCGCAAGAAACCAACAGAACAAGGAAAGTAACCATTCTGGGTTTTATCTGCCGGATAATAATACGATTTTCATAAATTCAAATCTCAAAAGTCTCTGCTATAAATTTAAATTCTCCCAAACACCATCGCGAGAATCATCGTGATTTCGGCGAGAATAACGTCGGGGAGGGGGAGGGGGAGGGGAGGGGGGACAAGCGTGGAAGAGCGTTCTCACGATTACAGGAAGCAACCCTTTGCCGCGCGAACGCGCCGCGAGGACCGAGGGCATGCGTGTGGCGGGGGTGCTATGTCCATTACGCTTATTACAACCTCCGACCGCCCGCCCGCCACCGCCGTCCTTTAACCATCCGCTCCCTCGACCCGCCGCCACCCACCCTTTTACGTGGATGAACATCGATCGACACACGACCTGGAATAGTCGGCCGCGCCAGTCAACGCGCCAGGTAACTAAATTGCCCTCGTTCTCGTCGTCCCGAATTTGGTTAGACCGAACATCGAAACTTCGATAATGTCCGGGCACTTCCTGGCGGGAACCGCCAGTCAGTCGATAGTCGGACACGTTCCCGCGGTTAGAAGCTACCTCTCCCTTCAGTTAATTTAACGGCAACTCTTTTTAACGTTAATTTCCGAGTTGTGCCGTCTTGTCTGCTCCGCGCAAAACGTCGCGAAGTTAATGCCAATTATGTATAAATCCATGTGGTATGCAAATTTTGTATATAAATTAGCATTAATGTAGCGACAGCATGTTCTAATTATTCCTAAGCGAAATAAGTTACGGGAAGATTCTATTTTTTTTCTTGTTAAACAAAATCATTTTAAAGACGTATAAAGAGCAAACATTATTTTGAGATTTGACAGGAGATCTATTCGAATGCAAGGTAAAAGATCGCGCGCATTCGACTAAAAATGAAACAAAGTAATTTTGGGACAAATCCTTTAATCATCCTAATGGCTTGGCTTATTTTACAGCTTATCAAGATATGGAAATATTACGAGATATGGAAATATTACTATTTAAAAATAATCCTATCGTAACAATATCCCGATTTGCTCTACGTCCCAGCCGTCGTTTCCCAGCCTTTTGCCTCTCCCTAAAATCGGATCGGTTTTCCCGACTGCAAAGAGCACCCTTTCGACTCCCAAGATCGACGCGAGTCGGAGACAGGCGGGAGAACCAGGAAGAAGAAAGCGGGCACGAAACCCGATCGTTGTTTACGCAGTGCGTCGTAACCCCCCCGTAAGCAAAGCCCCCATCCATCCATCCACCCATCCACCCATCCATCCATCTATCCATCCATCGCTCCGAGCAAACACACACCCCCGCTGCCGCCGGTATCCTAAAAGCGATATTTGGTTCCTGTATGCCGCGTCTTCCTGGAGTTGCGTTCGTAGGTAGATCCGAACGAGCGTACGTATCTCCCCCTCGTTTCTTCGAATGAAGATTCGACGTGAAGTCGCGAGAAGGCATTGTACGAAGCCAGTACAGAACGCAGTGCAGCCGTGTTGCGCGACGTAAACGGCAACGAACCTCGCGCACGAACCGATAGTTTATCCGTCGAGTATTTCGCACGAGTTACCGCGTAATCATTGTTCCCTATACGGCCAAGCGATCGCGCGTTGGGAAGAGATTAAGTTGGGAGTCGGGGAAAGTTGGTTCTTATTCCCCTGCGCCATTCGAGGAACGCGTCCTATCGAGTAAAAAGAGAGAAAGAAGAAGACAAAGAGAAAGGACGACGAGGAAAAGGGAAAAGAGAGGGAATAATAATTGCGAGGAGACGCGCGGAGATCCCGCTGGCAGGGGCGCGGCTCCTGATTGCTGTCGCATTGTGCACCGCCTTGTCTCACAACGAGGACCCGGGCAGCATTGTCGCGTACACCGTACGTCTGAATACGTCGGCAGGTCGGCTACGAATAACGTGGGAGGAACCGCGAGGAGAAAGACGCACGAGGAGGCACGGGAGGGTGTGCTGCAGGGTGCAGGATGACGACGCGGGGGAGGGGGTAAAAATTAAACCCCGGAGACAATGGGTCAAGCGTCCATAGAATCGGAAACACCAAACACGCCCTTGCCCTTCTGTCCTCTCTCGTTTTTTTTTTCTTCTCTCGGAGACCCCTCATCGTCCCGCCCGCGCCGTCCCGATTAAGTGGAGGTGAACGGAGCGACGTGGGTCGACATTGTCACCCGCGCGTATACGATGACGTTTAATATCGATATTGCGTTCGCGCGTTTCAGAGGCGGCAGGTGAGCCGAAGAGTATGCGAACTTTTGGAAAGCGAATTAATAAAGGCGCGTAATAAGATTCATCGATTGCGACGCGAATGACAATTTGTATCTATATTTCGCTCGTTGCCCTTTTCGCAAACAAAACGCGCTGTTTTTACGCGATGAATGAGTCTAAGTGATAACACATATCTGTATCGCATTTTCAAATGAGCTATTAATTCTTCTCACCGATGCGTTATTTACGTAGCTTTGGCAGCAGTTTGATTCCAGTGTGACTTTTTGGAGTTGAAACTAATTTAACACATTAGTGGTCAAACACCACTCTGGTGTCTGTCAGCTGCGAAATTGATGCCAATTCGAGACGATACGACACCAAAAGTACTCAAATTGTCTGTCGAGCTATGTTCAAACGTTGCTCGGTATGAGCTATTTAAATCTATCATTCGCGATGTGCTCAATGACGCAGATGCACCGACCCATTCACGTGCTACGTGTTATTTTATTTCATAGCCTCTCGCGCCCCTTATGGTGTCTCGCCCGTCGATGTGGCGTATTAAACACGAATGGACGGCGAGATCGGCGCGGCGCGTGGTGTAAATGGAACGGAGACAGGGAGAGGAGTGCGCAACGAAAGCTTCGCGTACATTATTGCAACGGTGATGAGGAAAGACAACCAGTAGGGACACGAGCACATACGTGCGTGCGTATCACACGCACACATACGCGTATTTCACTACGCGCAATGTGGACACAGTCAAGGTCCAGTGATCGGCTGATTGATTGTCTCTACGGGGGTCGCTATTTAGGGGTATCATCGTGAACCGGATGACAGAGGCGCTCGCTCGCCGTCCGGAGGGGCAAACCAGATCCATTGGAAATTTAACAAATGGCAAAGATAGAGGTCCACCGTCTTATTTGTTAAGTTACGTAACGACACGCGCGACGAGAATCTCGAGAATAAGTCGAGTCGCGTTTTCTATAAAGACACAAGAAAAATTATTTAAAAAAAAAGATCCATTGAAGCTATTGATCGTGATAAGTCCAGGTCTTTTTGGGAAAGATAGATTGTTTTAGGTAAGAATGTTACATTGCAGATATAAGCGTCACAAGCGCAACTACGTGCGCAGCGATTTGTCTGCAATTAACGCGCATGAAGGGTGACGCGGACGAAGATGTCATTTAGTCGACGACGACGACGACGACGACGATTGCCTCGGTCATCCAGTACTCAATTGGTGTCCCCCCACGTTTCCGATCACACGGAGGAAATCGCCCTCCTTTGGCTTTAAATCGGGTCACCGGATATGTACTCGAAGGACTATAATGGGGACGAAAGCTGAAGGGAGAATCGAGGAATGCGCGAAAGGAAAGAACTACGAAGGGTGAGAAGGAACACTCTGGCTGTCGGGCGAACATTTGGGGAAGAAAGTGTAGGATAATTTTGTAAAATTTCAAGGAATTTTTGGTGGGGGTGGTAAACAGGATGTATCAATTAGCTACGTGAACTCTATAGATTTCGCGTCATTTTATCTGGATTTGTTTCAAATGATATCGGGTCAAGTTATCAATAATTATCGCTAACCTTCATTGGAAATTATTGCAATTGCATTTTGGGAGATAATAACGCTAAATATTTAAAAACTTGATGATTGTAAAGATCGGATATTATTTATCTCTTCATCTTCGATTATTGTCTAGAATTCGTAGTTGTTCGTCAGCATTTGTCGTACAAATAACCGATACTGTGAAAATTACTTTCTCTTGAAAATCGTAGGTTAAAATGAAGCAATTTGCAGCACGGAACAAGAACAAAAAAAAAATACTGGCAGGAAGAACAACGCCCTTTCCGTAGAAGGCTAGATGACAGCCCTGATAGAGAGGGCGAGCGAAGAAAACGAGCGTTCCATCATCAGAAATTAATGCAGGGTGACACGGGGTGGCGTTGCTATTGTCCCGGATTCCTAGCTCGGTACCACCAGCAGCAGGCAGTCCGTACAGTTACCGAAGGGAGGAACGCGAATGCGAAAAAATTCAGATGTGAAATTTTCATTTCCGTCGCGGCCCACCAGCTCGGAAGAAATACTTCCTGGACGGGGTGAGATTCGCAGAAACGAGGGCGCGTAAATGTTGATGGTGCACTCACTCACTCACTCATTCTCTCTGTTTCTCTCTCTCTCTCTCTCTCTCTCTCTCTCTCTCTCGTTTTCTTTGCCTTCGTTGACATACATTGTAATCGCCTATGACTTTCGCATAAGAATGGATTCAAGATTCGCGAGAAGAGAGTTTTTTCCGACCGTTGATTCGAGGTAATTTTTGTCTTGTTACACGTAATTTTATAAAAAATAATAAATTTTGTCATTGTAAATTGTGTAATACCATCGTTGATTTAGAAACTTATCGAAAGGAGAATTTTAATTCGATGTATCTGCTTTCGAAATGACAAGATATAGCAAAATTGTGCATACATTATGCATGACACCCTTCAACAAATTTTTCTTCTATTATATATTTGATGAAAAAGATAATCCATAATATCTGAATATTCTCTACATTGCTGTTAATGAAAAATAATAATATAATCTTATGTTACATTTAAAAATAATATTCAACATAAATATAATCTTTAAATATATTTAATTTATTAATTTAATATAATTGAAACATTTATTGATAAATTAAAATTTATTTTATTATATTATATTATATTAATACCTATATATATATTTTCATAAGAGAGAAAATAAATGAGTCGGGTGGAATTGTGTTCGTTTGTCATTATTCTTAAAAACTACTCGTGAAAGATGATCAACTTTTAGTCGAAGCGAGCGACTCGTTCTTTCATAATTAATACATCGAAAATTAGCGTAAGTGTCCAGATTTTCATTATTAGGCAAGCTTACAATATCACATACTTGCATTTGTCGCCTCGCAACGAAGAGAAATTTTTGTCGACGCGGGTACCGGCGATGTTCCACGTCGTCCTGCGTGTCCCCCCGTTTGCGGCGGTATCCGGTGAAAACTTCGACTTGGGTAACTCGATGTAGCGGTTCGGCGCACCGTAGCGGCGGATCACCGGAAGCTTTTATTGTTTTACAAGTTTACTGCGATTGTCCCGGGATCGGCCGGCCCCACCGACGGCCGATTCGATTGCCTCGAGGACGACCACCGCATTTTCCGTCAAGACTTTTCGCGTGGCTGCCCTCGTACCGTCCCGAGGAGAACGGTCGCTTCAGACCGTACTCACATACGCCGATTTAAGAAAATGAAGAACCCTAAAATCTATCGGCCGACTCTATTTCGCGAGAGCATCTCTACGGCAAAACTTAAAACCGTTTTTGAAAAAAAAAAAAATGCAAGCTGTCTTAAAATATAAATATTTTTTTGTATGCAAACTGTCTTAAAACATAAATATGCTTTCTTTATTATTAGCGGTGAATTAAGGAGAATAATGACGATTTTACTATTGACACGTTGACAGCTGTTTAATTATATGTGGTTAGCAGCGATTTATAACACGTCCTATAGTGAGATTCACGCGCGCAAGACTCGTTAGAATCTTGAACATTCAAGAACCACGGAAAATAAACCTAACGTCGTTCCTCGCGATACGGCGCGCGCGTGTACGCTCTGCATAAATTATAGGCGTGATTAAATGAAGATAATATCGCGGAAACGCGACGCAAGAATGAGTAACGCGAGCGCGGGAGCGTCTTCCTGCCGTCTCGACTCCAGGATGTCGAGGCGGCACTCCCACGGGAGATCGTTAACGTGTATGTATATGGGGTTGACATACAAACATACGGATGGTGTTGTAATTAACCGCAATCATTGACGGTAAACATACAGCGGTTCGCCTCCCGCGGGACGTCGTTGACCGAGGCGAACCGGACGAGCACGCTCCCGGTTGCCGTGGCATAAGGAGCGCACCGTATTCGTGATCAATATTTATGACCGAAATCCAAGGGTGAATCCACGACGCCGCGCCGTGGGCATACAGCCCACATATCGCGTTTGTGTGCTCGCGCCGTTACGAGAACCGCGGTCAATATTTATGATTGGTAGCATCTCGATTGATATGTACGGTTGGCCGACGCGCGCGCATGTGCGCTCTTTAATGAGCGTTGCGCTCGTCAGGGAGCTTAACTCCGTCCTGTAATAAAATGTCGAGTACATCGGAGAATAATCGAGAGCTCTCGTAGACCGAGTGTCCGGTAATAACTTCTCTCATAAGCGGGTTTAAATAGAGAAGTCCTCTAACACTCAGTGATTTTCTCAATAATTAATAACAAGTTAATTAATAAAGCTCTGCGAATGAGCGTATAGGGCACGGTTGCTAGAAACGCGCTCCTCCTGACGCCGCGCGCGTAGCAATCGCAACTGGTGTTTAATGCTATCTTTTCTTAACCGTTGATTTGCAAATCTTTCTTAACTAATTTCTCATTAATTATTGAGAAAATCGCAAAACAGTAGAGAACTTTTCTATTCAGTTTAATCCGCTCAGATATATACGGTTGTTACTGGATCTCTGTAGGTCGAGAAGCATACGGAATTCCCTGGCGCGACGATACAATCTTGCGGAAACAGTGAGAAACTGATATTTTGATTCTGATACAAAATCAAAATATGAATATAATATAAATATAATAAATATAAATGTTATATTATAAAAAAATATGTATATTTGTAAAATGTAAATATCTAAATCGAGCTAGGGTACTTTTACCCTATAACACCATAAAAAAATACATGTAAGAAGCATCGGGCGAGCGAATTTCAAGAAAGGGTGATTTTTCCTCGGTTCCGCTCTCCCCCTCGTGCTCGCCCCGTGCGCGACGCCGCGACGTCGCCCAGCATCGCTCGCGTGTCGTCTTAACGCCGTCGCGTGGCATGTGCGCGCGAGTACGCGCTTCTGTAACACGGGCGATGCGTGTGCTCGGAAACGCACCCCGCCTCGCGCTAAAAGCATATCTGTGTCGTCTCGTGAGTACACGCGGGGTTAACGGCGGCGGGGGTGGGTGGGAGGAAGGGAGGAAGGGGACGCGAGGTCTCCCCCTCAAGGTTTTCGGTTCGGGTCGGCCGACGCTCACTTTTCCTCGCGCCGGGCGCGCCACTTGGCCAACTCGGCGGCGTGGATCGTCGAAGATCTAACGAAGACCGAAATGCGCTCCTCGTAAACGCGCGTTGCGATTCAATCCGGATGTATTCGTAAATACGGGACGTGTTAGCGCGTAATGTCTTAGCCTCTTGTAGCAGGATTCACAATCGAAAAAATGATTTAGTAAGATGATAAGAAGACAATCGGTTGTTTCGAGGCATGATAAATTTTTATTATTTTTTTCTAATGTAACGGCAAGTAGTAAGTTATTCATATGTGCAACTGTAGCCACATATCACGAAGGTAAACGTATACGAGGGGTACAACAATATTGGACGGAAAATGACTCTGACATCGGACTCGTAGAGATGATCGGACTGCAAAGGGATGTTTAATCTAATGTAATCTAAGATGCTTTCAGTCGTTCCCCCCGCTCTTAGGCAAGTGTGCGTATTCATCGAGCAGGGGGGAACGCGCGAGCACGAATCTGTCTCTGTCGCGAGTTCTCTCGGCGCCGATACTTGTATGCACGAGGGCGCATCGGTTCATGCCCATATGGCTGGTATACATGCCGATTATTACATTACGTATGTAGGACCGAAAATTATAGTCAAGGTGAGGGGACACTGATGCCAAGTTGGTCCCCGTACGAGTCAACCTAGGGAGATATTACTCTTTTGGACGCGTTGCTGTAACGAGACCGCGATATAAACGATATTCTCCCAATCAAGGCATATGCACGCTGAAAAAATAAAATGTCGGCAAACACGGATTTGTCGGTGAAGCAAAAATTGCCCGATAGATGAGAATTATGAATTTTTAACTTTAACACGTGGCCCCGCGATTTTATCTCAAACTACGAATCCATTATATCTACAAAATATATATGAAATAAAATATTTAAACAAAGGGCTTGCGAACTAGCAAGATATTTGTGCTGCTATAATATATTCTGAACATTACAGATAATCAACAACAAACGTTTCGGCCAGTACTGTGGCCAGAATATATTATAGCAGCACAAATATCTTGCTAGTTCGCAAGCCCTTTGTTTAAATATTTTGTTTATATTAAGCGAACACTATCTACCAATTGTTTATATATGAAATAGTTTGTGCTTTATCATAGTTAATAGGAAAAAAATTTTAAAGAATAGTAAAGGGTACAATTATAGATTTATCTTGTAAAATGGCACTCATTTTATTCCAATTTAAGTGAAAATTACTAACTTTAATGCTCCAGTAGAAAATCGCTTTAATTCATGAGGTAATAATATTAAAAAACATGTTCTCGGTTTTTTTCCCAGAAATATCATTGCGTTATTTTATACATATCGCAGCAAAAAAATATAAATTTTAACAGTCATTCCCTGCTCTAATAAGTACGAGTGATCTGTAATAAGTGGCATAACACACATCCATCTAACGCCGGCAAGATTGAATTCATTCGACCGCACTTTCCGCCCTTGTACGCTTACGCGTAGGGGGTGTCCGCGCAACATTGCCCGGAGAGTGTTCGAGAGTAGAATCGGTCGCGGAGAGAGGGGGAGGGGAACAGAAACATAAGAGAGAGAAGGAAGGAGGGGGAGAGAAAGAGAGAGAGAGAGAGAGATAGTACATCGTGATTCTGATTAAATCAGCATTAGAGCGTAGCCGCGGACTTTCCCGTCGCACCCTCTCTCACGAGTCGTCTCACGACAATGACACCAAATGTCGACCTCGAGACCTCGGACCCCCGCGGGACGGTGGAGCTTTAATCACGATTCTCCGGGCGCGCCGCGCAACGAGCGCGCGCTGTTACTCCAGCAGGTGCCCCGACCTGCCCCCTCCGGGCTCTCTCTCTCTCTCTCTCTCTCTCTCTCTCCCCCCCAGCTCGAGCTCCCGTTTTCTCCCCCTTACCTCTCCCCCTCTCGCTCTTCGCGCGCGGCTTCGATTTCAATTGGCACGAGGAGCATGTTGCACTTTGCGCCCGATCGCGGTGACAGCCGGCGGGCCGCTCTCCTCGATCGCCTTCGCTTTTGTGCGACGCGTCTGTATGCACGTGCGGAGAGACTTTTGATGTCGCGCGACTCTCGAGTGCCGAGAGATGATGACCGGGGATCGAGAGAATAATTGAGGTATTTCGGCAGCAAGAGGAGAGAGCGGCACGCGAAAAATAGCAGTCGAGAGGAGGCTCTCGTCTCTCAATTATCACGACTGAATTTTTTAAGCCATTTCCAAATTCTTTTCACAAATCGCGCGAAATATCTGTATCTCGAAGAATAAAATGATCTGCTGCTGATCTGAATGTTCATCTGACGAAGTTTAACTCCGTTACAAGAGCGAAGACAGAAGGAGAAAATATTGCAGACAAAGATGTACACATTAATGAACATAGTTAACGTTGTTAGAAAGATACTAACCCGGGAACGGGCACCTGATTTTTTTGCATAAATGGTCACCCTAATTAAAAGTCATTGTTATTAACTGCATAGATTTTGCATATTTTTGATTGTTCTATAATTTATTAGTATTTAAAGACAATGTGCATATAGATTTATTTCAACATTTTCTAAAAAATGTAAGAAAAAACCAAAAAATTATTTTAAAAGCGAAAGAAACACATTAAAATTACTATGACGTGTTTCATTTTTTCGATACTGGGATGTAAAAATCACCCAGGCACCCGTTACCGGGTTAAGATGTACTCTAATTGATATTTTAATTTCAATTTTACCTTTTTTATCGACAGACATTTCGATGTTCATTCCAGGAACACAATTATTACAAAAAGAACATTCTTTAAACTGTCAATAAGATCAATATAATTATCGTTCACATCTTCACACAGTGAGAAAAAGCCATCCGCTCGCAAACGAAAACGAAACGGCGAAAATTTGCACAGTCCCCCTTTTCGCCCTCATCCCTCTTGGAACGCTGCACCTTGCGCGCGAGGCGAGAAAGAGAAACAAAAATATTATTCCTACAAGCGCCGACCCCCATAGAGGACGTCGTCCCGAATTTTCGATCCCCTTATCCCGTCGATTCGATATCCCTCCCCGCGTAGCGTCACGCCGGCCGACTACGCTCGGTGATTCGGCGACGTGACGGTTTTACGTCGTGGCTCGTTGCGCCTCTGCGAGACGCCGAAATTGAATTTATTATCCGCCGCTACGCCACGGCATCGGCGCGGCGCGGCGACGGCGGCAGCGGCAGCGTGGCGACGTTTGCAGCGACTTAATCGAATCTAACCGGACGATAATCGAACCGGACCGGTTACTTTCGAGGGAGAGCCGAGCGGCTCCGCGGACGGCCACCGTACCCGTACGTTGCGATGACGCCGTAACCATTAAAATGTGTTTTACCCGGCGGGCTCGCTGCGGGGTCGCGGTCGCTGCCAATAAGAATTTCACCGCGTCGCGACGTCTCCCGCAAATTCGCCGAGGAAGTATCTGTCGCACAAGAATACTCGACTATCTGTCTTTTCGCCTCTCCTTTTTTTTTCTTCCATCAACGCCTTCTCGCGACTGTCTCGCGAAAGAAGAAGCTTAGTCCGAAAAGACGAGCGGGGACGATCATTTTGTTTTGTAAAAAAAAATCGACTTATCGAACGCCTATCCCTTAACACTCATCGGAGCATCTGTCCCGTACACTTTTCCGCAGTTGTCATTTTCCATCGAATTCTTTCTCCCTCGTTGTCTCTATCTTTCCAATACCTGCGAGTAATTTGTATAATTATGACAACTCTATCAGCGGCAGGATCGGCGTGCCGTTCGGCCCGCACTTTGCCCGGACGACGCTGATCCGATCGTTACCTAACTTCGACAGGACTGCGATGCGCGTTTAAGGTCTTACTTTCAGTAAATCTTCGAATTAGTAGTCGCCGTCGTGGCCGCGATGCAAGATAACGTGGATGTAGATGGCCAGGTAGATTGAGAGACCGACGAGACGCCGAGAGGACGAAAAGGGGGAAGGGGGGGAGGGGGGGACGTAGAAGAGGGCCAGGGCGTAGGGTACGAGCAGGGAAGAAGCGTATCCGGAAAGAGGAGAGAAGAGCGGCCGGTCGGGTGACGTGGCAGATGCGAGTCCTCGATACGTGGGACTACCCTCTTCTGCCGTCGCCTCTTCTCGGAATCTCCGACTAAAGGCCCGTCCGTCTCGTACGTCGGCGATGTCACGGAGGCTGGTGAGCGCGCGAGATCTTTCGAGATCTGACGCGAAGGGGACGGGTCCTGGGTGGCACCTTAGGTGACGTCCCGCATTTACCTCGGACCGTGCCGCGTTCTGACGAAAACACAATTCCGACAAATTCGTAGCAATTCGCTCGTTTCGTCGAGTCGCACTTAAAGGGGACGGAATAACGTGGCGTTCGGCACGCTTCATTTTCCGAAACACTCGATTTCAATAGTATTATACCACGCGGGAGACGAGAGGCACCGTTTGTATTCCGGAGATATTCTAGCGCGAAAATGTGGATACGCAAGTTGTGATAAAAATTAGACGTCTCGAGTCGTTAGAGATGTGCGAATCAAGGAGTTCTGATGTCGAATAGAATCGAATCGAATCGTTGAAATATAATTTTTAATTGACAATATAATTGTTGAGATTTAGATTCAGATTGAATTTTAACAGATAATAAGAGAATATTTTATATAGAAAAATAATATTGATTATAATGATTATATAATATATATATATATATGATTCGTGTTTGAACCATCTAGATTCGAAATTTTCGAATAGAGAGAGTTCAGATTCGAATCATAGAATAGTTTGCACATCTCCACGAAACGTACAAAAAAATACGATAATTTCCCTTTTTACTCTTCGAGCACTATTTATTGTAGCCCAAATTAACTGCGGGACACTTTCGTGGGTAATTTCTTCTGGTCTCTGACATAGTTTCTCCACCGTAACGTCAAGCTGGCACAAACTTCGGCGAGCTGTTGCGACTTCTAAACTTGAATATTAGCGCAAACGAAGAAAACTTTCGAGAAAAGTTTTATGAAAGTTAAAGAACGGTATATCAATATTCCCTATATCTCGGTAACTGTCAATCGGTTGTCGGTTAGCGCACGCAGCGTCGCACGTCGTCGCTTACGGTCCGCGTTCGGCCGCTCGTTCGTCGCGAGGAGCATAAATCAATCAATTTCATCGCGTTCCCTTACCCGATGCACTTCGCGTTTTCATTACCGTGGGCGCGATCGCAGCCGAGCTCGCTCGTGACGTGAGCCTCGCTGGAAGACGAGGCTTGCATAATAGAGGGATGCACTTAGCGTTTCGCCACGGGAAGCTCGCCGTGGCGAATCTCTTAACAAACACGCGGTAGTCTTCCATACGGCGCCCGGTATCATCTGGCGCTCCATTACGCGAGGCGTGGAATCGGCGAACAGGCGGAAGCTGTTGAGTCACTCGCGCATTGAACGCCTTTGCATATCGCTATCGTCGAGGTCCGATCGGGATTCCTCTTCCGAGACCGCCCATTCGTTCCGAATAATATTCGTGAATTCGAACATTAGACCGATTTGCGTCATCATTCGAACATTCGAATGGTTACAATTTGTCTCTTCAGACTTATACAATTGGCAATTAAAGCATCAGTCTTTATCATTGCAGTTAACAATGATTTTAAAAATTTTGAAAGACTCAAGAGAACACATCAGGATAAGTCCTAATTTATTCAGAAGTTATGTAAAAATGTATCAAAGTATTGTTTTAAGTATTATATGTAGATTTATACGCAACTTTCTCAGCGTATATTATACGTTTTTACATGAGATTACTCACGATGCGGTCTGCGGAAATTATGTGGTGACCGCGTCACGCGTTCGTCCTAGATGGTTTCGATTTCAAGTAGGGTGTTCCGGTGGGAAACTAAGTTGAATTGATCGCTATATGGTACGCGGGGGAGTACGCACAAAGGGTGCAGTAATAACGCGACATTATGCTGTCTAACATGGATCATATTCCACGCATCGTCACCCATTAGGAGCGATGGCTCGACCTGGACCGTGAGACTGCGGATGGATTCGGCCGCACCAAGATGATGCGCAGTTTTCTTCGCATTATCATAACCTCGATACCAAGCATCGTCGAGATCCGCTTCTTGCCACGAGTCTACATTCAGCAAATAGCGCGCGAGCGATTTTGGCAATTTTCTTCGCCTCAGATATATAATACGTCTTGTCGGGAAGATAAGTGCGATATACTTGTAAGATATGTATGGCGAAGGGCAGATTAATGGAATCTGCGAGATACAAACGCACGTTACTCGGGACAAGGTGAAAAATTGTATAAGCTTTGTTCAACGAGCACTTAACCCTGCTACGGACCAGCGGCGGATCGTCGATCATCGAGATTTATCATGTCTTGGTTCACCTGTAGGTAACCACTAAATAGCGGTACCATCATTTCATCCTTCTCGAACGAGAAATAATTCATTATCGCGGATTATTAATATTTTCCTCAATTTTGAGCGTCGATCATACTTTATCGCAAACTTTATATATCGTCTGCAGATTATGATCTCTATCGAAAGAGACGCACGTCAATGTAGATGTTTGCTATTTTTTTTTAAAGCGAAAAATGACGTGTTTCACCTCGCAGAGGCTTCGCGCGACATCGCCGTAAATGAAGGATTCTCGCTCCAGAATCGCGGGGATCTTTGCGATGAAAAAAATTTGAACGTCTCGTCCATTAGCGAATAAAAAGGATCTATCCCTGTCACGGTGAGTTCCATCAATCTGTCGGAGGCGCGGACGAGAGAGACCCGGCGTGCGTCTCTCGTCCGACAGGATGTACTCGCGCGCGCCAGTGACAGCGCAGTGTGAGGATCCTCGAGAGAGAGAGAACGGGAGAATCGTCGAGAGAGTCGTCTCTCATTGCGGACGCGAGGGATATCACTTAGTGCCATCGACCCCACTCCCTCCCCACCCGGCAACCCCTCGACCTCGGCGAGGAGAGAGGAAAAAAAAGAGGAGGCGGGGGTTCCAACCGCAGGGGTCGTTGTGGAAATAAAAATATTGATGGTTCGGTTCCGGCCCACGGACGGGACAATCGGCTAATTATTCACCGACCACGCGACCGCGCCGGATATTCAGGAACGTCCGCGCGTGCACGCGCGCGCGCACCTACACACGTGACGTCCCTAATTCTGTCGCTCGTGCCCCCCCCCCCCGCGAGCGCGACAGATCGGTCGTCGGATAACGCCCGTTACCCCGTCACCAAGTTTTCGCGTTCGCGCGCTGACTTTCGTACACGCTCGTGTATCTGCGAATTAATTCCGACCCCGCGATATGATCGACATTTATTGTCTTCGCGCTGGATCGCTCGAGATAAGGGGGATGTTCGCGAGTTGTCCTTTATTCCGCTTTCTATGAAATTCCGTAGATCTTTTTTTAGAAAAATACTCCGAAATAGCCAAATGCAGTCTTATTTCCGCTAAAGTTTCCGCGCGAGTTAAACGACGAAGCCACCCTTTCTAGGAAAGTTACAGCAACTCGGTAGCTCGGTACCATACCGCAAATAATGGAAGGCGAAAGGAGTGTTAAGAGCAAAGATACGTTTGAATCGATAAAGAAGATCGACATGCGAACGAGGAAACGCGTTTTTACTCGGAGCAATCGAACGATAAGGGAAAGGATAAAAATCAAGATAAGACTGACGGTGGGAGGAGGATGGCACCGATCGTTCGAGCGTTCGCGGCTTTTTCGGGGGGCGCAAGGCGACGTTAAAAACACGGCGGATTACACGCGCTGACGCGTACGTTTAGAGAGTACCGCCCCCGCGCCGTTGCGTGCACCGAAAAGTCGGCCAGCGACATACATACAACGGACGCGCAGCCACGTGACGTCACGGTAGCGTCAATTAGGCGTCGCGTGGCCGAACGGCGCCACGCGTCATTTGTCAGCGTCGTCCCCGGGAGAAGGAGACGACACGCACGACGTCGCCAACGCGACGTGCCCCACACAGACGTCTACGCGCAATGTCGAAACTCTCCACCTCTTCCTACGCGATCCGCCCTCTCTTCCTCTTCTCTTCGCTGTCCCTGGGAAACGAGCGGTCGGTTCCGGGACCACTTTGGACCGGCGACTTCCTCCGCCGAGAACGATCTCGGCGTGCCGCACGACCGCTCGTTTCGAGATCGCGTGCGCCTCGAGGGGCAGATCGCACCGAAATTAATATGAGAACGCGTTCCCATTCGACTTTGTGAGATGTTCGAGTACGTCTCGCTATTTACTTCGCGGTATTTAATGCGTAGCCATTCGATCGAGACATTTATGTACCCGCGTTTACTTAGTGTGAACACGTGATATACATACAGGTTGCCCCATCAAGACCGTAATAACGTTTAAAAAGATTCCTGAGATTATTTTAAGATAAAAATTCTAACACTAAAATGTCGAAACTATAAGAGTTTTTGAGTTATAAGTATTTAAAAGCTAGCGAATCGGAACGCGAAACTAAAGTTCGCGCACTCAGGACAGGTCGAGAGTCATGAGTGGCGTAGCGAATGGAAGTTTACTTGTTAAACAAGATTTAAACGCTCTCGATACGCGTGATGTCCCGCCGTTCGATCAAGCACGGCTATCGTTTATGAACGGAACGTCCCACTGAAACGTGTCGCCTGACAAAATTGTCGTTCAAGCCGTTGAGAAAATGCCCCAGTAGATGAATTTTTATCGCATCTTATTTTTACGAATGCATAAGAAAAGAATTGATTTATCTGCGAGTGATTACGATGAAGAGACTTAAATCTTAAACTGTTCAAAATAGCGCTAACGTTAATTCAGGCGCCGTCGTACGTCAACCGTCGCTCGTCGACGACGGTTGTGTGCAAGAACATTCACCAACACCACCAATCGACTCCGCAATGTCTGGCACAATGCCGGGTTGATTGGAAGTCACGTGTCGGCGGCAATGAATTCGTATGTCGGGGTCACGTGTCTCGCCCGGCGAGTTTCCGAGGAGTACGGCATAGCCAAAAGTCAGACGCGTTACGCGGCCCGCCCTTCCCTCCGCCGCCCTCCTACCCGCGGAGTGCCGAGCGATACTCTACACCCTGGTTTTTAGACCGAAATCGTTTCGGGGCGTTGCTCTTTTCGAAAAGCACGTTACAGCATCGAGCTGCTATACATATATCGAGACGTGGATTCGGTATTTTTCACTTCCGTACGTTTCCTCGATAAATAGAAATGTAGAGGATTAAACGAAATCGTTCGGATTCGGTTTTTATTTGAAGAGGTCATCGCTCGACTACGATGTGGTGAACTTGATCAATCTTTACCAATGTGAATTCATCTCGCTGCTCAACCGAGAACACGTCTCTTCGTCAAAACAATTCGCAAAAGAAGAGAAAAAGGAAACGGGTTCCAATTTCCTAGCAAACATCTTAGCGAAACTAAATAGATCGCAAAATACATACATCAGTTAGAATATCCGAACCGTAAATATGTTTTTCAAGAGAATAGAAAATTGAAGTATACAGCGCGGTATAAATAAAATCTCGTTGAGCCGATGCTTAATTGGTTGCCGTTCGTAATATATTGCGAGCTCAACGTCAACGATAAATAATTATAAAGTTTATTTGTTTTATGATATATATAATAATAAATAAATATACAATAATAAAATAAACATATTAGGGCGTTCGATAAGTGATGTCGTGTTTACTTTGTTTATATTAGACGTTCTGACATGTTTGTCAAAATGGAATTGAAAAATTGACTTCAAAGTGGTAGATAGCAGTGGAACAAAGTGTGGATTACATTTTGCATTAAGTTAAATTAATAAATGTAAATTTCATTCCTCAAAATCTTTTGAAAAATGCGACACTACTTATCGAACGACCTAATAATCGAGACTTTCTCAGTGACTAGATCTTGAGTACCAATAATAATTCTCATGAATCAATGGCAAATAACCAAAATGCACGAATATTAATCGCCCTATCTCTTCTATCGATCGTATGTTTCCTCGCATATACGATCGAAAATATGAAGGAAAATCTTAAATTTTTGGCGTGGTGCGTCATTCTGTTCAGCGCCACTAACAATTACTATCTCCAGCACGGAAGGGATCAGCGAGAATGGTAGGAAGGGTGGGAGAATAAGTGAAGAACGGGGTGGCGAAGGGCGGTAATGAATTAATTGCCTTGCGCTAGCGCGTGGCCGGACGTACGGCCGTTCGTCCTCGGCTTCCGGTCTCGGCGACTCCTTCCTTTTCCTCTTCTTCCGAGGTTTTCGTGGTTCCGATCGAAAGCCGCAGTGATAGCCGAAGGGAAGCGTGGGTTTAACGTCTCGTCCATTCTTCCGGAAAATATTTATCGTGTCCGCGTGCGACATGGTCGACGCACAAAGGGTAGTAAAACTGCCTTTCGTCAAATTCTCCGGTCTTTCCTTCCGGACCGATATAGGAGCAGGAGCTACCTTTGCAAGTACGACATATCGATTTTATTGCATACGCAAAAGCGCCTTTACTTGACCAGTGCTGCGCATTATGGACATGTTTACTTGATAAATATAATTCTGCAATTGTAGTTTTCTCGTTTGTTAAATAAGAGAGAGAGACAGAAAGGGAGAGAAAAGAGGTAGGAGGGAGGAGGAAGAAAAAAAGCGTTGATCTTGCTAAAAACAGAAGCCAGCCATCCATTTGAAACATTGCACGGAAAAAGCGAGGAAGCGTGCCGCAGATTTATTGACCATCGCGTCCGCACGGTGAACGGGAGAGACGATATGGCTTGTTCCGCGCTTATCGTTAGTATGATCTCTTATCGGATGCACGGTTGCGCGGGGGTGGACTCGACTCGTGTCGAGGGTAGGCGGAGTACGGTACGGTTGGTGCATGCCATATGGCCAGAAAGGGCAGCTGTTGATCGGATCGCGTGCTCATCATCTCTACTAAAGCCAGCTCATGCTTATATACTGTTTCTACTTGATTTGCAGATGGCACGATTATTTATGCGGTCATGCGACAGAGAAAGAGAGAGAATTTGGGCATCACTGAAAATCTTGAAAAACTCGACTGTTTTCAGCCAACCGATTTGAAATTCCAACTGGATCGTAAAATATAGGATTTCATGACTGTGTGAACCTTTTTCAAACGCTTTTTGAATAGACATTCTTTTCAATATCTTCTTGATGCCGACTCCGTATAATTCGAAATTTTTGAAATAAATAATTTGTTTTAAATCAAATACAATGTGTTGCACCTTGTACATTTAATAGTCAGATTTCTGAGTCCAAATATCCAACTGCGGATCTTTCACTTAAGGTAATGTTAAATAACGATTGCAAGTTTTTGAGCTTGCACGATCAAGTATGTTTATAATTTAAGTTTTGTTTATAAAGCGCTATCTCTCTCTCTCTCTGTTTAACGAAAATATTAACAGTTGTATAGTTCCGATAAAGCAGATAATGTCGCACACGTCGGAGTTAATAAAAATAAAAGACTCGATCAAAAGAGAGTGAGAAAAAAAAGAAAGAAAGAGAGAAAGAGAGAGAGAGAGAGAGAGAGAGAGAGAGAGAGAGAGAGAGAGAGAGAGAGAGAGAGAGAGAGAGAGGAGAGAGATAAAATGTAACGGGTATTCTGTTTGCACAGATAATCCTTTGGTCCCTTTTATGTTAGCAAACAAATCCGATCCCGATACGGTAGCGAGGCTTTGCAAACAGGTGACTCGAAAGCCGTTGTATTCTAAATTTTATCTGTAACGCGAATATTTAACCGTTTGCAAAGTTTCGATCTTTTGAAAATTTCACAGTCGACACTTTCGCTACCGTGTAAATCGTCCACGCCTATTCGATTCGTGTAACAGAATTCGTTTATAATAATATCCCGATGATAATGTAACGAATTAAAATCTTGTAAAAGTTAAAATCTCGTTTTAAAAATTTTGATATACGGAAAATAGAACAAGAAAATAATTTTTCGTATCAATAGAGAAGAAAAATATCGTCCTCGTTAATTTGGCACAGTTTATCTAATTGAATGGAGAGAGAGGTACCGGCTCTCTTCCAAAACCATGAGTGATCACGGCAGCGTTCCTTACAACGTACTGCGAGAATAAAGAAAGAAAGAAGATGAAAAATGCTTGTGCACATCGCGTTACCGCCGCGTTACCAACGAAGCGATAATCGCTCGCCTCGGTGGCTTATCGTCGCCGGATCATTTTTATTCGTCGCGACACGTGCCGCTCGTAATTAACGGAAAATCACCATGAACCGTGCATATGTGGATTCGGGGCTCGGACTTGGGCCTGATAGGCACGCGGCGATTACGCGATCGCGTGTTACGCGCTCATCCTAAGCGCGCCGCGCAGTCCTAACACACTCCCTTAACCGCCGACCTCGCTCTGTTCTCCGCTCCGACGACGGTAAGTCAATCGATCTACCTCAGGCGGAACACGCACGTATTGACTCCCGCGCGACGTGCGACGGAAGCGTGCGTTTACGGGAAGGGATACGACACGACCCGAAACGGCTGTCGTCGACGAGGCAAGAAGCATCCTGCCGGAAGAACGCGAGGTTGAACAGCGATCAAATTCAAACGCAGGTCCGTTTGAATTTTTAGTTTTGTAGTTACTTGAATCTCATTCGAAGAGTATATTAGATGTGATATTTTGAATAAAATTCTGTATCTTGAAACGCGTACGGTTCAATAGCCATATATTTCGATTAGGGATTTATCTAAATTGTATTTAACCGACAAGCGGAACGATTATATATTATTTATATATAAAACTTGAAAGACACTAAATATTAAAGTAGTGTTATGCGCCTTGAAAGTAATCTTTTTCAAAATCGACTAGTGAAATATCAATGACACGTGACGTGGCAAAAATACATCGAGACAATGTTAACATAGAAAAAGAAAAATTTTACATCTTTTGAAAAAAAAGTATAATATATTATGGCATTATAATATGAACTTTCTATAATACTATAATGTATATTATAATGTGTATTATGCAATATAATTATAGTATTATAATATATATATTATACTTAATTAAAACTGTGAGAAACTGTGTGTTTTGAAAACTTGAGAATTTTAATTATAAGATATACATATTTATTATAAGATTATAAGATATATTTAAGTATAATCTCTTCTCAAGTCACCTCCGAATCACACTCGATACACAGTTTTTTCCGACTCAAGACTTAGCTGATGCAAAATTCAAGGACCATTAATACGTATACGTGAAATCTTGTCTCTTCTCAAGACTTAACTATTGCGAAAAAGAGGATTCGGGCTAAATCTCAAGCCAAACTTCGTTTGAGTTTCCTGAATCGCGAATACGAATGTGACGTTATGAATGTCAGATTGATTCTTAAAGATCCATCTATCGAACTGTTTCACGTCTCAAAACTAGTTTCCAAAACTAGTTTCAGCTATATTTTTAAGCAAAAATTTGACTATAAATACGGGTTATAAAGAATCACATGATTCGACAGATAAAATCCTGTAGCGGTTCTCAGATATGTGTTCGTCTGTTAAAGAGGCAATATAAAATATCGTTCGTGCTTCTATAATTCTGGTTCCTCATTTTATCAAGATTTTGCTATTTGTTCAAATACATATTTTATATGTTAAAGCACACAGTTTTTTTTCATTCTTAGAATAATGTACGGATGTCTGTGAGAAATAGGATACGCTAGTCGCGGCGGGACATTCGACGGAGTGAGAAGTCAGTCCGAGCAGCGCGAGATGGAGGTTTCATTATTTCGCCATGCATGGCAGAAACCAGTTGCTCTGGTTCGCCCGACGGATGCAGGATGCAGCTGGGTAGAGGGAGGACGTACTTATATAGGTAAAGTAGTTATGTCTATATATCGTCCAGTCCCGCTCCAAGGGACTACCTTTCCTCTGACCGGCCGACAAAAGGGCAGCCACAGATAAATGCAAATATGTAACTATAAAAAAGAAAGAAGAGAAAAAAAGGGATAAATACTTACGGTCGAAAGTCAATATTGTGAGAGGAGTCCCCGTCGGTCCACGGCTTGCTCAAGATGGAAGCCGCGTTTGGGAAACTTGGCGCGTTTTTTTTCCCTTTGTTTCCTGGGAACGCGCGCGGCCGCCTTCCCTCGTTATGCGCATCGTTTAAGTTAGATTGTACTCGATCCCGTTGCTATTGTGCGATACAATTTGGAATAATCGCAATTTTCAACGCGTTAAATCGTTTCTCATCTCCGGAGTCGATAACGAACATTGTGAAAATACGTTATTGTAGAAAATTCGACATTTTCGCATATTGAGATAGAATAAACTGACATTTGATTGAGATAAATTATTTCCATCGATATATATATTTTATTACTTAGCTTTTTATATTTTCAATCATTTCGGTATAAATAATACATCCAATCTTTCAATCCAATTGACTCTTTCTATTAATCGAATAATACCTTCGTGCAATATTTGTGGAATTGTTTTCTGTTTGCGACAACAAACGAAATCTCGTTTTACCCCCGGCCGAGCGAATTTTTACGCTCTCTCCGGGGCGATTTCGGGCAGAACAGCTTTAACGTTGGGCCGCGAGGGGAGACAAATTGTCATCAACCCGGCGATATCCCCGTCTTTGATTTGGTATCGTTAATTCCGCTGCGATTCGCGCGCGTCATATGTCCGGCGCGGGATTCGCGGTCGCTAAAAATCACCCTCCTGCATAATGCAGGTATAACGATATAAGCGCGATCGGCGCCAAACTTTTACCACTAAAAGCTTTCGAATCGCTGGTAAATTTGTCACCGGGCAACAGCCCGTTCGACCGATAATGGCGCGCGGCGGCGGAAAATAATCGCCGGCTCGCATTACGGATCCATTACATACGGGATCGCGCGCCCAAACACATATTAACCCCCCGCGGCGTTTTGTACGCGGGATATCGCCCCGCCACGTCCCGCGTTCGGGCCCGGAGTATATCGAGCGCAAAAATGATCGATTATAGAGCCGTACACACGCGCCTCGTTCTCTTGCACGTCTCTCGATATGTAAAGTATCCGCCTTTCGGTAACGTTGCGATCGCGTATATCCCCGAACGTCGGACATTCCCGATGGTTAGTTCCCGATAGTTAAAATTGACCCGAAAAGTGTATTTATAAAATCTTCTTTTCCGATCAACTCGCATTCGATTGTTATGAACGCACGTCTGAACATTGACGTTTTCCGCGCTTGGAAAACGGCGTTTATGAATCCGTCATACGTATATTGTTTCACGTACAAATTTTTTTGATCCACTTGCAATCAGTATTTCTTTATTTCTCTTTTTTTGACGCATGTCAAAGTACTTATCTATATAATGTCACTCTTTAATCACGTCCGTCAGAAGCGCAGGAATTGTCTAACGTAATTAGAACGACGATGTTAAAACGAAATCTCTAGTATTGAATGCATTAACGCCGCGAACTCGAAACGCGAAAGGGATTTATACGTTATTGCCCTCCGGTTGTTTTACCTCCACGAAGGGATTAATATATCTCGGCACGGTGTTGTGTAACGGATACATCCAGTAGTGCCTAGAGGGGCTAATCATTGCTTTTCAACCAGATCCGTTGTGGAAAAACAACCTGCTTAAGCCCTTCTTCCAACAGTCCAAATGTACTCGTATTTTTTCGTTTTATCAATGTAAAGTGATATTATCTAATTAACGACACGAAATCTACGAAGCGAGACTGAACGCGAGAAAGTGTCTTTATGATATTATTGAGCGTTTGGACATCTTTTTTATAGTTTATATTTACTCTTACACACTCTTTTTTTTTTTTTTAGTTTTTTGCGTTACATGCAGGCAGAATCGCGCGATATTAAAGAACGTTTAGAAAGTATTCCTTTTATTAGGCAAGCTTTATTTGGCGCAACTGCCACGTCAAATAATTTTTCAATGTTTTTATCCCTTTTCCTCTTCGCATCCCCACTCAATTATACGCGAGTTTCGCTGAAAGTCTGCAGCTTCTTGTCTCGGGAAGACAAGCGCGCACAGCTCGGACGCTACCGCGTTGAAAAGGCTGACGAGGTTGACTAAGCGTTCGGGTTTCTCTTTCTCTCTTTCTCTTGGTCGTTTTACCGAAGGTTTTGTTTCATCTCGAGGAGAGAAACGGACGCGCGTGATAGCTGTATCACGCACACCGACATGCACATCGACGCGCGCCTCTCCCGCGCCTTCATCCCTTCTTTTCTTCGCTTCCTAATGATGGGTCGGTTTGCTAATTGAAACATTGATGCGTGTGTCGGCAATAGTATTGCTGCGAGTTCGTAACATAGTACCAATCGGGATGTCCTGCGGTAGTTTTACTCTCAATTGACACTCGCTGTCTGTACGTTGGTCTTTGAGATGCAAACGTCCGTCGGTACGGCCATTAAGTGCGTAACGAACTCTAATTTATGAAAGTTATCTTGAGAAGACGATAAGGATTTAATCGATAGAGTCTTCGGAATGTCATGAGCATGATATAACTACAGAATATTTACATTCATGAAAATTTTCAGTGTTTTTTGTTCGCACAAATATTCCAGTTTGCAAATGGAACGCCAAAGTGTATCGGACACGAGTGAATTAATATCGTCTTTATGTACAATTAACTAATTAACACATTCGCGATCGTATGTTACTAATAACGCGCGCCTTTGATATCTTTCTTTTATATGAGCGAATGTATATCGAAAGTTGAGCATTTATTTATGAAGATATCAACAAATTTTTATGAAAATTATTTGTAAATAATGTAAGAGGTTAATTAAAATAGCTTTATTAAAATTAAAATGTAATTAAGAATTGAAAATAAAAATTAATTTCTCTTTTAACAAAAATAATTTATGTATGATGATGGAATAAAATGGGGAACCAAAGAACATTTATTAACAAATTACAAAGAAAAATCTGAAAGAAGTAATTAACTTACTACTTTGATATATGTGTAGTATTACAATAAAAATATGTAAATTTATTTATTCTTATACTAATAAACAATTAGTAAGAGAGAAAGTAGTGAAATAAGAAGTAAAATTTTTCTTGGAATTGTAATAGTAATAACGTAATATTAATACACAATGGAATGTTTAATTTTAAGTTATTTTAGTTGAACAATTCATTATACAGATAACAAAAGAGAAATTAATCAAATAAACACAATGACACAAATTATTGCGTAGATAAGCATCAATTCGTTTTCTGTCACGAACAAAAGACGTAGTGCTACATCATCAGTCGCAAATATGTTAAAACGTTTACTCGGTAATCCAGTTTATCCGTTTCTTATTATTGCCGCGTATTTCTCATTCAGGTCGTTAATTCCGGACAACGATTAACATGCGGCTAAAACTTCTGCAATCATTTTATTGAATACCGAACGAAGATCTCGCAGCTAATAGCCACAGATACATAGATCCGCGTGCGGATACAAATCGGAGGTGCGTGCGATCCTGTTTATTATGAATAATAGAGAACCCGCCTGTTGGCCGATCGGAGCAGACGTGCCCGGGCCTTTATTTCTGCAGAATGCAGGCGCGTACGTTGCTCTCGCTAGACAGGATTCGGGGTCCACGGGAGAAAAGTGACGTTCTATCGTAGATCAAAGATCGACGCCGCGCCGCTGCGTCGCCCCGCGTCATTGCCGGGCGCGCGCGCACACACGAGTGTAACGTTATACAGGGTGTCTTGGAAACGACGAGTACCAATAAATATACAGGACTGGGACAACAGAAACGTTTTAATGCATGACTTTTGCGAAATACGCGGCAATAACGGATTCGCTCTTTTCATCTCGTTGCAACTTCGAATCGCAACTGTCCCACTCGACATTTACGTATGAATAACACGTGTTCGCGTAGCGCCCGATCTTTACGACAGTAAATGGTTCATAATTATGTTTCAATCAAACTGGATCGTAAAATATCGTGTCCTCGATTCGAAAAAAAAAAAAAAAATCGGGGCTCCTTTCTCTTTTCTAGGATAGCCACCCGTGGGAGCTATACCGCGTCGCGTAGCGTGTCGCGCGATTTTATTAGCGCGCGATGATTAATGTCGTTACCGCGGCGATCTAAACGGCCGGAAGACGCGAGCCATCGCGCGGCTCCCATCGGAATTCCGTTTTGCGGTGCTCGCCATTGAACCCATGAATTATTATACTCGGGCGTGAGTCGCGGGTTTAAGCGGCCCTGGAAACGGCAGATCGATATGGCGCGCCCGCGCAAGGCGCGTCCGCGGGACCGTCGCTTTTACCGCCCGCGTAAATGCGCGTAGACGCGTAGACGCGTACGGCGACCGCGGCGGCCGAAACCCCCCCTTACCCCCTACGTCCGTCCGATCCTGCTCCTCTCCCTCTTCTCCGCGTCCATGGAGACACGCACGCGCGCACACAGGGGCACGTCCACCTGTGTGTATATATACAGGATGTCCCGGACTCTCGCTACACCGCCGCGTCACCGTCGCGTCGCGGGAATACACAATCGAGGATATTTCCTTCGCCGCCAATATGGAGGCGATTCCTCGCACACGGGAAAGCGAAGGTGCTCGATCGTCCCTGAGTTACATGGGGGTCGAGGACGAAGGTTCCTGTTCCTGCGCCTTCAAAATATGACGTCAAGGAGGGCGGACGCGAACGAACGGAGCTCTCTCTGTTCGACGATTAATCTCGAGCGGGAGCGTTACCTCGACAGAATTTTTATTCCGACGTTTGATTCACGAGGATAGTTAAAATTTCAGCGCAGCTGAAGATCTAATAGATCCGAGATAGCAAAGGGAAAGCTGGCGGTTTTGATACGCCCTTTGTCCCTCTGAATATATACATTGTTAAATATTAAAAAAGATGAAATTTTAAACCAATACCTTGAGTTAAATAACATTTTATTGTTTTTAACTACCATGTGTGTCGAAATTTATTATTTTAACGCAAAACAATATTTTAACTCCATTGATCTAGTTGAATAAACATTTTTTTAGTTAATTGACACTACAAATTTAACAATGTAGACATTGATGAATCTGGAATTATAGAACACGCTGTAAAAATAACGCTCCTTATCAACCTCGATATTTCCTAAAATTAAATCCCGAGAATACAAATGCTTAGTAAAAGTCTTGCCTTTCTTTCTTATTAATGTTAATTTATCATTGTTTTAATTTGGATGAAGGAACGATCGTCGGGATATCACTTGACGAAAATACTTGAGATGAGGTCGCTGATCGAAATTTTGGCGAGACGTGACACGTGGGATCATTGCGATTGAAATAGTTAAACTGCGGGAGGAATACCGGGACACTCTGTACATGGGAAAATAGAAGCCGGGTTGTCCCGCGAGGGTGACTCGGTCTCTATCTCGTGATAATAGCTCCAACCACGTACTTTGAAAGTGCTTTCGACATCCGCGCAAAATCGATAATCGAGAATCTCAATGTATGTAACTCATTTACTTTACATACAATATTTGTTCGTTAACTATTATTATATTATTCGTATGGGTGTTTATGATACCTGCATCTTACGCATAATAAATGCCGATCTCTGGTCTATAAGTTACCGCGAAGCGAGATTAGCTACATTTTTAACACTATAACAATATAAGCCGTAACGGCACGTATTCAAGACATTGAGGCAAAATTCTGTGTTTTTTAACCGGAGACAAAGGCACGTCCAGGTGAAATAAAGCTTTTTTCCTAACTTGGGTCCTCAGATTTTCTCACACAATCTTCGTACTTTTCCATCCTCTAATCCCTCGATGGATGTTCTTGCGACTTATCGAAATTTTCAAACCTATTACCAAACTTCTCAGTTTTTTTGGTTTTCGTACGTCTTGGATTCCAGAGACTTTCGGGTTTTCGGATTATTTTTCAATGCGCGATCCGCGTTGAACTCTTGAAGTTTTACCAACATGTTCTATCACACACACATTTTACTACTCTAACCGTCAGATTACGAATGAGTAGAAGCGGAGACCTAATCGTCGATGTAGAATTATTTATTTAATCAACCTTAGTGCAATTTAGCTATAAGTCATTATTGCACGCCTAAAAAAGAGTAGTCTTCTAATATGCTCAAATATCGCGCGATTTTGCGCCTATAACGCATATAACGCTAAAGATAAAGAAAGAATATATGTAAAGATAAAGAGCTAAAAAAAATGTCCAATCATTAAACACTATCGTAAATATATTTTCTTATGATCCGTCTCTCCCTTTTGAACACTTCTTAATCGTTTCCTGACTTTCAAGTCGTTGTAATATAATATTGTTTTGTATTAATAAAAAAAAAGATACGAGAACATTTTTATCGAATGTTGGATTTATAGTCAAATCGTTCTGTCGCTATTCCGTCGTTGTTAACCGTATACGAGAGGGAACCGAGATACGGCTTGCCATGGACGTTAAGCGGCACAAGCGTAACAGTTCGAAGAAAAATTGGGACACGCGGGGGTACGACGTGCCGCAACATCGCGCCGCGCCGCGCCGTGCTGCGCTGCGCCGCGGCGTCGGCTAGGAGAAGGTTTCAGGCCCGTAGTAAGGGAACAGAAGGAGGGAGGTTGATGGGGAGAAGCTTTTAGCCAAGCTAGATGGTGCCGAGATAACGGCGCGTCGAAGTGCAGAGTGCGGCCATACCGCGCCGGTAGTATAGCATCCGTTTCTATACCAGCCTGCGCGCTCGCGCGTGTATCAACGCCGCGCTCACGCACACGCGTACGCACGCGGCTGCGCGAGTACGCGCAGAGCATGTATTTTTGGCGCCGATACAGGCACGCTCGCGGAAATCAACGTGCGCTCACTAAAGAGCGGCTGATTTCGCCACGCTAAAATAATACGTAACGCTTGAGGAATCGCGATTGGCGATGATAACGATATATTCGAAGTTTTGAAAAAAAAAAGTGACACGAACGAACTAGCTTTTTCCGACAACGATGAACGCGATGAAATCTGCGTCTCCGCAGCGACAAACATGCATAAAATATATTGTACGATAGCGAGAGAGAGGGAGGGGGGGGGGTAGTAATTATAAAATTGTATTCGAAATAATGCATTCTTTTTGCGCGATGCTCAAGTCCGTGTTAGCAGACAACAGGAGGAACAGGACTATCTATGGACGAAGTAGAGCTCGCTTATCGAGCATAAGTCGAACACAAGTGACTCGATGCACACGTACGTATGTACATGTACATGCCGTATAGGCTGGCGTTCAACGCCGTCGTTCGTATAAAATTCTAGCCGTCTTAAAATAAAATCCAACTTGCCCTAGAGCTACAGCCATCGTTCATCGTCGCCATACACAGATTGATTGATTCGCGAGTGGTGAAATTTTGTTTAATAAAAGACTACAAAAGCGTCAATCTCTCTATTCGTTTCTCTCTCTCGTCACCGATAGCTTCTCAGCTTCTCATCCGCTTGCCGATATGCATGAGAATGGCGAAAACTGCAAGATCCTTTTGTTTCCTTTTCGACAACACGGACGGGGATTTCGAGTAAGGTGACTCACACGTGAAATATGTACGCTCGAAAAATGTTTCCATGAAGGTGACAGCAGGATCACCGAACTACCTGGTCGTTAAGGGTGCACGAGACACGCGTCGTAAAGTCTGGCGCCAGAAGCAACGATACGAGACGCACTTAACGTTTACCATTGTACGGCAGCGTCAGGAGCAGCCTGTGAACCCTTCTCGGGGAAAGCGTCGCCCTTCTTACAATCTTACTTTAAATATTACTGGCTGCTCACGGAAATTTCTCGATAGCAAATGTACGTAATGATTCATTAAGACAGTTACAGCAACGTCAAAGAATTAGATGCAATTGACATTGTTTTAACCCTTTCCTTCTAGTATCGATGTGTTAAGTGACGGTTCAAAGGACAAGAAAATTTTGAAATTATGTACGAGATGTGGGAATTAAAAACATTGGAATTAATTAATTTAAGCTAAATATTAAATCCTTGAAAATTTTATGAACAATGGTTTTTAATTGTCGTTTAATAATGATTCTTACGCGAAGAATTTTGCTTCTGCCTGCAATATACATGTACATGTCACGCACAGACACGGTAAATTTCGATCAAAACATCGTGGAGAGACTGTTGAAAGATTGTGTCTCGGAATTTACGAGATTACCTGAGTTTCGTACATTTTCCAAAGTCTACCCTCATTAGTACTAATTTATCGATATTCGTCTGGAGAGACGTGATTGATGTTTTTGCAGATTTCGGTTTTCGAAATTTCACGGACGGTCCCGACACGTCGACAAATTTCAACAAGTACTAACTTTCTCTTTTTTCAGAAGAACAGTTCTGTGAACAAAAGACGTTTTTTTGCTTTGTATCGCTGAAATCAATCCTCAGTGTAACATGTCTTATGACAACGGGCACCAACATGAATATCATATCGCATGTTCTCATATTTTATTAAGAAATCTTTTTTTCCTATTCACTAACAATAAGAAGGAATGTCCTTCTTATTATTAACCTGTTATTGCGATAAATATACAGTGTCAGTGTTCGAATAAAGACGTTTGTCACGCAATGTGAAGAGACCCAGGTTTGAAACTTGGCTGGGTTAATATTTTTCGCAATAAATTCTTTACACTAATTTAATAAGAATGCTTATGAGTTAAATCAACAGTTAAATCAACTATCGATTTAAAGTATGTGGATTTACTGTTCCAACAAAGAGCTGCGTTTTAAAGACCGACAAAATATCGCGCGCGTAGTTTACTGAGTTTGGAAAAAAGTATACAAAATTCACACAGAAATATTATTATTAGGCTATCAAGATCCAGCCCGGACCGTAAATGGCATTTTCTCTAATTGATTAAGAAATCTATTGTATATAACTGTGCTACTTGATTTTCTATAAAGAACAATCCTAATCGCTCACTTTTACATAGAAAAAATGAAAGTTTATCCAGGACAATCAATTGAAGAGCACCTTAATAAAGATTGAAACTATTTTATACACAGTGAGTACAATCGAAAGGAACCGTTCGAAAGGTAAGCAAGCAATTAATTTATCATACATCCGCACTCGAGACTCGTTTTAGCCTCGAACAGAAATTATAGGAAGCAATTATTGTTTCCTTCGCGCTTTTTGCGAACACGACGCAGATATTTAACTTAACGAGAATTAGACGTTTGCTAGTTTTATGTCACTCGCTTATACATATGTTTGTCCAAAACGTTGGCCTCCTCTGCTTCAACGGGCCGTCGTTGGACTGATAAACCGCTGTCAGTGTTACTGTTTTATCTCGACGGTGTGGAACGCGCTTCTGTAGACTCGCCATCGGGATTCCAGACCTGGTTCTGTAAGGTAGCAGGAAAAAGAATAGCGAGTGGCGCCTTAACGCGCAGGGGACTGGCAGCCACGACTCGTTGTCGCTTCACGGAACTAAATCCTACCTACTTAAGCGGCTCAGAGCGGCTCCCGATACGACGGGTGGTCGTGAATATGGAGGTCAATCGGTGCCCTGAGGCGTCTTTCTCAGTGCGAAAGAAAGCCTTAATCCGTCCTAGGTTTTGCGCCCTCTCCGCAACGTCGTTCTCCTACCTCTCTCTCCCTCCTCACCCCTCCTTTGTCCCTCACCCTTAAATGCGTCCTTTGCCCCTGCTATGTAGATTTAAGTGTCGTAACAGCGAATAGTTCTGTGATTAAGCTCCGTGTCTCGCTCCCGACGACCAAACTCTTCCCGAGCGAAACGGAGCACGCTAGTTAAGTGAAACGTATACCAATCTCGGTTCTCTACGCGGAGAACTATATAAGGGTATTTCAGTAATTCTTTCTATATATCTATCTATACCTATCTCTATATCTATAATGAGAACGAAGAGAAAGGCATAATATATTTGTTATAAACTTAGTGAACAAAATTTTTTTTATAAACATCCTTTTATCTTCCTTTAATTCGCAATTCCACGAATATTAGTAGAAACGAAACCTCAAATCAAAGAGGAATAGTGAGAGACAGGAGAGAGGGAGAGAGAGAATTTCTCGTGAGCGTTGAGTTTCGTGTCAAATTACTATCTAGTTCGGGAAGTCGCGCCGAACACCCCGAAATAGAGGGGAGTAGAACGACGAATCTCCAGCAGTGGCGGCGGCTCGTTGTAAGCGTTTTGAAGTTCGCGTGAATTATTGCGGACCATCGGCATGCCTCGTGCATGCCTTCGAGAGGTTCAAGCGAGAAAGTTACGAAAGGGAGAAAAAGAGGGGGAGAGAGAAAAGGGGCTGGAGACGAGAGGCCGGAGAAAGAGGCACTGAAGAGAGAAGCATCTGCTCCGGGATGCATTCGGCGCTGATAGCTTTGTCGGCTTCCCGCATCTACACGCTCCTACGCGCTGAGCCGCTTAAGAAGCCTTCCTTTACGCTCCCACTTCACGAGACATCCCTGTCCCGCGTCCCGCGCCGCGTTCCCCATTGTAAAATCTCGTAATTTCGAAGCGCGCTGCGCTTTACCGGTCGCTAAGATGGACGATCTCCCGACACTCGATATCGCCGAGAAACGTTTTTCGATTCAGAATGGCGAGTCAGAAGGCGCCGGGGACTTTCGTCATTTTTCCGCACCGATTGCGGCGCATTAGAAAGAATCGAATCGAATCGTCATTTATCAGACGTTTTTGGACTACGTTCTTCAATTCAACATTAACAAATGTAAATTTAACTATACATATAGATATCACATTTAAATCATGAGAAATGATAATTAAATTAGTGCAGAAAATAATAATTAAATTATTTTCTCACTAGGAGCGTGTGCTCTATGTGTGTGTTTCTCTTTAATTACCTTAAAGATGAAAGCTATATTGTCGATTGTGTATGATAACTATATTGTCGATTCGCATTAAAAAAGACATATATGTAAATTTCGATGTAAATCGACCTAATGCCTCTTGATGGTAATGGTACTGACAGTTTTACGAGCACCACGAGGTGTACGTCACAAACATTTATAGTAAGTTGGAACGTATGTTATCGTGTCAAAATGTATCGCTCGTGACTTATCTTCCCGCTCGCACGTTTCCTAATCGTATCCCGAAAATTCGCGGTTTTATTCAATTTAGCTTACATGCGATTTTATAAACGCAATAAGACATTATATATACGTTCCCGTGAAACGTGGTACGGCCCTTGTACTATAGTAGCTGAACTCATCGTTGAACTCATCGAGATAATAAAAGCGTTCGGAAACGTTTACCTTCGCTCTAACGACGATTCCGTAATATTTTCGTGACATTCGAAGTATCAGTACAAGCATCTGGAATGCATAAAATCGTTCAAGCAACCTCCTCCGTAAGTGGAGGCCAAATGCGCGCTCGTTCGTCGACATTATCCGCAATAGAGGCTTATAAAAGAGCGTTTACAGAAATTCTTTCAGTCTCTTTGGTAAGAGACTCGCGCTGTATTGATTACAATTAAAATTGTTGTACAACTAAAACGATGTCGATTAAGTGTTTTTCTATATCAACGATTCAACCATCGGATCATAATTTTTCACTTTCTTTAATTTTTTATTATAATATTTCTGCTTATTTATTTAATTTCGATTCTTTCTAGTCTTTTAACATTAAAAAAAATCGTCCATAAGCTACGAAATAAAACATTTGACATACCAGATTCTAAAATTTCACAATTCTTTGAATTTTTCTCACAACGCTCGTTTCTGTTTACTCGTTTAAGTTTTACTTTTGTTAATACCTTTGCATTTAAAAAAAGTTCTCTACAGACTATGAGGTACACGTTTTGCACGACAAGCTGGGTCTTTTATCATCAAAATGGCCAGTCCCCGATATTGTATTCCTTTCGGCTCGTCGATCGACTCTGGCGCAGCGCGGATTAGCTAAATGCGCCGCAAGCGAACCGCGAAAGATCTTCCCGTTCTTTTTTTTGCCGTGCGAATCGCAGCACGCCACGCGAGGCCGCTGCTCTTTTTTCCACTTTTTTTGCGCAAGCTCCTTTCAGCCTCGGCTTCGAAGAAAGGAGCTTCCGCTTGAATCGCGCCGTTGTGTCGTGCGACACGCGAGCCGCGCCTATACATCACCGTCCGCGCGCGCGTTCAAGTTCGGACTATTCTTTTCGTCGCGGCTGAAAGGAGATCAATATTAATCCTGCGAAATCGGATAACGAACTCGGTTTTACCGGAAGAGATCGACAATATCGATCGGGGCACTTTCATCTCCAATTAGGGCTGCGTTTTGTATTAATTATGTAATTGCAGCCGTCCGATTTTGTTTGTGATTATACAAGCGTCGCGTTTCAGCAGTGTGAATACGGTATTAGAATACGTCGATATTGTTTAATTTAATTTATATACACTAAAGCGGCAAGGACAGCATCAATGGATAGCCGAGAGAGAACAGTTTTTATTGCAAATTACTGTAATGTTGAATATTTCACGCGAACGAGACGGTCACATTTAGCAAATGTACTATTGAGATATCTTATCTTTATATCCACTTTAAACTACAATAACGAGGTATAATGGCATTAGCTTTCACTTTCGTTAATATTTTCGATCGATCGATCGATAATTTTCTAGTAGTGCCGAACGGACTTTAGATATCAATTTTTACATTAATGCGCTTGTAAACGAATACACTTGTTTAAATATCGCGTACTTTCTCCAACTATATACAGACATTTTGACCACAGCCTCGATTTTCGTTCCCAACGTTCTCACAGAGAATCTACTCACATATTTTCGTAATTATTATAGCAATTATCAGAACACTTGAAATTATTTGTAGGAGAGTAGGTTTACATATTAATATCAATTTAAAAAAAAATGCAAATGATATTTACGTAAACGTTTCTGACATTCGAAACAAATGCAAGAAAATCTCTTCTGAAATTTCTACTTTTAATATTTAAGATAGTTTTATCGTCTTTAATTGTGTTACCAAACGATCCTGGAATTTGAATTTCATGCGGATATATAAAGTTCATATTGAGTGAAAAATTATAATTTACGAAAGGAATTAAAATAGGATTTTTTAATTTATAGTCGCCAACACACTTAATTCTGTGCTGCTCCATTTATTTTATAACTATCAAACGCATGTGTTTTATAATAAAATCTAATTGAAAGATTTCTGAAATTATTCTTTCGAAAGATCGCGCGATATTTGGTATACGTTTAGAAAAAAAGATGCTCTAATTAATCAGATAATGCCGTTTTTTTTCTGGTTGGAATACGAAAACGGTAAATGCCGCGATATTCAATCCGCCATTCAGCAGACGTAATCTTGTCAAACATTGATACAGCCATGCGGTCGACGTGTCTTATAGAGACCAGACGTTTTAACGAGAATTTTCGGGCAAAAAGCTCGCTCGTTGAATCATAATGTCGGATAATGTGGCGAGAATGAATCACACCGATCCGACGAGCGCGAAGGAAATATTTACTTCCGCGAGAAACACGCACGCGCTTCAAACTTTGGCCGAGCGAAAACGTCCGAACGAAAAACGTCGGACGAGCGAAAATTTTATTTTGTCATCCGACATCGTTCCCTATCGTCGATGATAAGGGCGAGATATCTGGTCTATTCCAACGACATTAAAATCGCTTCTCCGCTAATCGGACGAAAATGAATTAATCTGAAAAATTTAAGAGAATGTGTTATTATATACGCGACTGAGTTCGACGAACATGAACCTCTCCGCACTTTAGAGACTCCATATATTCGATTCAAATTCCTATTCAGTAAGTTAACTCGTTTTTCTATAACAGCGCTTCGATGCTTTTCAATTTTGGAACGGTAGCGCGTACATAACAATCCAAATCGCAGTGCGATTCTTCTTAAATGTTCCAGGAGGCAAAATTGCCGTAAAAGAAATTGTTATTACAGACGAGAACAAGCTGAACGTTTTGAAGACGGCAACCCCTAGAATCGCAACACGAACAAGCGATTCGACCCAATGTCGAGAGAATTATACATGTGCGAATTTAATTAAAAATTATTGCGTAAAAAACATTAAGATCGATATAACAATTTATTTCGCAAATATTTTATCGATAATGAATATTACCTTTAACTGAGAGAGAGAGAGAGAGAGAGAGAGAGAGAGAGAGAGAGAGAGAGAGAGGGGGGGGGGGAGAAGAGAGAAGCTTTTTAATAATATAGATAGTCATTGTGATTCCGATTCGAGATAAACCGCATTGTGATTCTAGGATTAAAATACAAATAACAAATATTTGTACTCAAGAGTAATTATAATTTACCCCTCTCGTCATTGTCCCCATACATTTGTTATCGTTACGTCGCTCCCATTTTCTTTCTTTTTTCTTAATTTCGTAATTGCCCCGTCACTTTTTATCTGAAATTAATAGACAAAATGCAGCCTAGATCCCCGCCGTTCGCACATGCCGAAGCTTTTCGATTTATCTTTAAAGATATCGGCCAAGTATACCTGAATTAAAAGGGGTGCTACGGTACATCCCCTTCTCTCATCCGATGGAATCCGAACCGAACTTTTCGCTGCGCGATGTTTCAAGCCTCTGTCGGACATTGCGCAGAAATCGACCTAATCGATACCTCGTGCGGCGGTAGGAAGAGTCCCGCCGTTCTCTACCAGAGACACGTTCGAAGTGTGTCCTCGAATATTCCTTTAAAGCGACAGTTTACTCAGAAAGGAAGACGGTGAGGCGAAGGAAAACAGTTCGAGAGCCCGAAACGTTTTCGTGATTTAAACGCGGAATAAAGGGAACAGGCGGGAGAGGGGGATTGTTGGGATGTCTGTCAATTTCGAAAAATTGCGCATCTCGCATATAAGTGGCCGCCATTAGCTTCATCCACGACGATGACGAACCGTATCTCTTCGGCCACGAATACGAGGCGACTACCGGTCCCAGTTTGCGTTAATGTATAGAAATCTAAACAATCTAGCCGTGTACTTCGCTCGTTCCATCACGAAATTATTTAACGGCTCGATTAACCCTACGAACAGAAAAAAAAAAGTATATAAGCGTGTGACTGGTTGTAACGATCGGGTCGCGAGTCACGTGAGATAGTGGACCGCGATAGGTATATCGGTACAGCGGAATCGTGAGACAGCCGGAGAGACAAACGAGAGGAAGAGAAAGAGAGAGTACGCGGTGAGAGGATATCGCGAGCTGCAGTCGAGCGGACACGGGCATAGCGTGCCATGAACACGACATAGATACCGGCCTTTGGTTACCGCTCATCGGGTAGCATCACGGCAGCGAGCAGATTAACGGAGAGAAAGAGCTAGAGTTGAGAGAGAGAGAGAGAGGGAGGGAGGGGAGGGGGAAAAGAGCGCGGAAGAGGGGCGAGAGGGAGAGAAACGATGGAAAATATGTCGGCGAAGACGAGTGGGTGAATACGACGATATATCGGCGGCGATGGAGAGAGAGAAAGAGAAGAGAGACAAGACAAAGGAACAACGAAGGGCAACCGGAGGCGTACAAAGGAGGGTAGCAGGAAGAAGGAAGGTGCAGGAGCGACGGAGGCGGAGGAGAGACGGAGGAGAGGCGGTGAGAAAGAGAAGGAAAGAGAGCGGGAGAAAGAGATAACGCGGCGTCAGCGTCGGTAGGAGGAGAGCGACGCGGTGGAGGTGGACGGCTACGAGGCGGAGGAGAAGGATGCGTGGAGTCGCGGAGGATAGGCAGGAGAGAGGATAGGCACACGCGCGAATCGATTAGGTGCGCGTCGGCCATTTTGTTGCCGGCTCGCCGGGAGGCCGCGGAGGCGTGGATCCCGGACGGCGTCGACTCCGCCGCGAGGACGAATCGTTCGCTGTCGCGCGCCGCTCTCTCGCGTTCGATAGGAACGCCCGAAGGTGGTAGGGAAAGTTATAGAGATCCACCAGCGCGGCCCGGGTGGGGATCGGGGGTCGCGGGACTGACAATGGGAGCGAGCGAGAGGGTGGAAGAGCGAGAGAGCGACGGAAGCGGACAGTGGGGAGGGAAGATCCGGCAGTGGGGTCCGGTTTAGGTTGGGTCGGATCCTCGAGCAGACTATAGCGAGACGCCTAACTGGCAGTCAGTGGCTCCCGGGGCCCCGCGTCGTCAGTCTCGTCGGGGTAGTTTCGTGCAACCGTGCCGTCTCTCTTCTTCTTTCTCTCTCTCTCTCTCTCTTTCTCTCTCTCTCTCTCTCTCCTCTCTCTCTCTTTCTCCCTCTCTCCCTTTCCGTCTATCTTTCTCTCGATGCCTGCCCTTTCTTTCTTTCTTCTCACCTGCTCCCCTCCCGTCCCACCGTCCCGTTGTCCCCTTCCTTCCTTTTCCGTGATGGTCTCTACCTTTCTCCAAACGTCACGTCCAGCTTCTGCCACAATAAACGTTTCTTTCGCTTGTCCTTGCCGCTGTCTGTTATCGTTCGACTCGTCTCCTCGAGGGCTTCAATAACGGGAATATTCGTCGCTACGTCGTCCCGCGCTGCTGATGAGTGAGAACGTAATCGTGTCGCGATCCCGGTGATCGTGGACCGAGAAATCGGCAAGTCGCCGATTTCGGAGCCAGTTGCTCTGGCAAGAACGACGAAACCGACCGGGGAGATCAAGAATGTTGTTGAAGTTTTGCGTCATCGTCGATCGTGTCTACGATCGTACTCGCGTTTGACAATCACGAGAAATCTCTCGCCGAACTCGTAAGATAAGTTTCGCGATATTCGGTGAGTGCGTATCGTATCGCGAGATAGTGCGGCGATTCGACGAAAATCCCGAGGAGGAATTAGAGCGGAAGAATCGAGCGAGGAGTCGCGAACCCGGCGAGAGAGAGAGAGAGGATTCAGTTGGAAGAGAGGAGAGAGAGTGAACCCGGGTGAACTGAGGGAACTCTCGACGAAGCGAGAGATCGTGAAAGTGTTGATCGAACTGGACAGGCTAACGACACAAAGCCGGAATAACAGATACATTGGAACGCCAATTACACCCGGTCGAGACTAATTTAACTCCAAAATTCATTAAAATTTGAAATTTCTGTGAAACTCAGTTTCAACTTAAAGTTTGCTTACTGAACGTTTCGATGAAATACAATAATGTAAGAGAGTCCCGACGGGGTACGTCGATATCGTGTGGTTTATTGAACAAAAGCTCCCCGCATGGTTCTCCGCTTTTTAAACGCGTGAGAATTGAGTTTTAATTACTTGAAATACGGAAAAGCAGCAGAAAAACCCAAAGCGACCCTTACGCATTGTATGTTTTCCTTGTCGGTGCCGATTCGACTCTCGGTGAGCCTCTCGTAACGTCTCGAAGGTAGCAGGACACGCCTGGCGGAAGTTTCACGAGTTTAAAGGGTACGGCCGGTGGTCGGCGTACGAAGGCTTCAAGATTGCTCGAAAACCGTCGCGCGAGGTGCGCAGGAGTGGCAGAGCTGCGGAAATAGGGGCTGCCGGCGTAATGCAGCGGGTGGGCGCAGCCGGGGGGCCCGGGCCCATCGGCTTTCAGGGCCCTCCGAGATCGCTGAAAATTTCACCGGTCAATATACAGGACGAGCCTGCCGATCCCACGCAGAGTGAGTATCTCAGCCTTTTCTTTCTTTCGTTTTTCACGCAGATTTAAGATATGTTAACGAGTTATCTCCCTCTTGGGAATGAAACGCAACTCTTTGTAAAGTCCTTAATTTCAATACCGGAGCAATACCTCATCAATTTTCTCTGCTTTCGATTTCATAGAGTTGACCAGTCTCACTTCCAAGAAGCTTAATCCCGCGGTCTACAGTAGACGTCTTAAGCCCTAAACCTTAAGAAATTGATCAATCACGGTCAAATTTGAAGAGAATAATCGACTATGATTGGTCAATTTCTTACGGCTTAAAGCGTAAAACATCTATGGTAAACCGGGACTTATACATGATAATAAATGATCTGAAGAAGAAGTTTCGCGACGCGTAGGAACCAGTTACCATCATGTTGCTCATAAGCCTAATAAAGACATAATATCTGTGCGAAGTAAGGTAGAAACGCTACTAGATGTCCACAATAATACTCATTATTTCACGCAGGCTCCAAATATAAAAATAATTAGACATTGATCACGAGATATGATATTTTCCGTTTCCCACCGATCTTCATTCGCAAAACTCGTGTGCGTATGCAACGAATTGCTCTAATTTTCGTCCAGCAAGTGACTGAACTTTGTCGTGAGTGTCTCAATTGATCCTACGGGCCTGAGCAGAATAGCTGACTTATAATTTTAAGACAGTGTTTTATGCTTTAGATCTTTGTTTTTAGCAACGCACAATACTGTCTTATGTCTCAAGTCTTACAATGTTGACACTTTGTACACTCGTTTAAGACTTGAGACACAAGACAGTATTGTGCGTTGCTAAAAACAAAGATTTAAAGCATAAAACACTGTCTTGAAATTATAAGTCAGCTATTCTGCTCAGACACTACATTGCAGATAATCTTGTTCGATTGATCCCTTTTTTAACGATAATGGTTTTTCTCTATCAATTAACGACGATTTGCATGGCTCGCTACATCGTTGCTGTTTAAACGTTTAAAAAACCCAATCACTCGGCAATTTGCTTAACGTGTCACTTCGTTGCGCACACGTCGCGTAATTAGATGGCCAAATAATCATCCTCTCGTATTCATTATTTTACCGCGTCCACGCTGGGTCAGCGTAAATCAGAGGACAAACACATTAAACATGGGCGATATACGTCCGTTGATATATACACATATATTATTATTTATACAGTTATAAAATGTAAATATAAACCATGTTTCTTCAAATATTTTTAAACTTTGTGGTTCGAATAATCGCGGAATCGAAGTCAGCAACGAAATGAATCGAAATCAATCAATTTTCGCCTATGCTTGGGAATGCGAACCTTCGGTTCAGAATGAACAATGTAGTTGTTTTTACGATATAATCTTGTCGGAGCATCGTGCGACGTGGAGCGTCGTATATTCGTTTGTAACTCCGGCTTCTGCTTCTAAATCACTTTCTTAGAGTCTTCGAGCATTCGTGCGGTTATCACGAGATATCCGAGTAACGCTTAATAATAACGCGCGACAATTTTACAACTATCTTTTACTAAATAGTAGATGCCTCTCAGGTTTGAAATCGCACAGAAAAGAGATCCAGTGGCAACGACATATATACGTCTCGAATGGTTAGATCGAGCGTTTAACGCGAACTGGACGTACAAACGACGCTAAATTATCACACCATAGCGACACACAGCATCTCAGATACTTTGGTCCGAGCGTGTAAGCATGCGAAACAGCTTCGCGGCGCGACGTCGTCGTTACAATGCCGTTGGCATTGAAATTACCGGGAAGTCGTCGTACGCGTGTCTAGTCATCGCAGGTGAATAAAATCTTTTTGTCGCATGATAAGCCGGCAGTTAAAGTCCGCGTGATTTATGGGCGACGACGCGCGTTGCGGCGCAAATCATAAAAAGATCGCGCTCAACCTTCGCGAGAGAGAAAAAAAGGAAAGAAAGAAAAAAAAATTCGCCGGTCTCGGATCCCGCGGATGCTTTTCGAGCAATTTACAATTAATGAAGTGCACTTGTGGTAAATAAACCTTGGAACGTCGTCCATTACCGAAGACGCGTTATCGTCCACGTATTTTCCGACGTAATATTGACGGTAAATCAAGGATAGACGGTCGCAAGAGCGGCAGGATTCGAGAAAAGGGTGAAACGAAACGTGAAACCTGTTAATGGGCCTGTGGAAATGCGCGATCGAGATCAATCGTTAATTATCTCGCTGCTTAAAGACGATTACAGAAATGCCACAACATGTCTAAGAGAACTTGGAACGTTTCTAGTGCATGTACATATACATATACATGTATATGTATGTCGACGCTATTCGTCTCTTTAAAATACTCATCGTTAATTTGGCAAAAACCTTCGTCGGCATGCAGCATACGCTAATACACTGCGTCAAGTCGCGTGCATAACGAACGATAATGTTAATCCAAGATGTAAATTACCGCGGCAAGTCGCGACACTTGTTTAGCAGCGAACGCGAGATTCTATCGTTTAATATATTTCCGTCGGAAAAGCTTGTCATAATATCTGACGACGACAAACGCTGCGGCTCTAAATTTTGTGATAATGATAAAATTAAAAATTAATCCGCGATCATATCATCTATCGAATTCTGGCATTCAGAGAAATATCGTCATACTACATGTCGAACATTACATCCAAATTACATTCTTCATGTAACCTCATTCTACAGAGATGGCAGAGAGAGGGAAGGGCAGAGAAAGGCAGAAATATCGCTAGTTATTGAGCGTTTTCTAGGATAGCGTCCTCTCAAGCGCGGAAATATTAAATTCATTGTTCTTAGCATGTCGCGCTACATTTAGAAACCAAGCTGATATAAGAATGATGAAAACTTACAAAAGGAAAAGATTAATTTAAGCAATTTAATAGATACATGTGCAATAGAATAAATGTGTGAGAGAAAGAGACGGAGAAAGAAGAAAGAGAACGAGAGCTTAATTCTCATTTCACCGATACATCACATCGCGACGATTCGCGATCTTGGGTGTAAAATTGGTGCTTACTACTGGATTCGGAATAGGAACGTGTCTGATAATACGTTACACAACCCGAGGAGCTTACCGTTGTACAGCGGAGTCAATGACGCCGCTCATGCAGGAGCTCGACGAGCCTTTTCCACGTGCAACCGGCGCTCGTGTGCTCATTTATTATTAACGCGAGTTATCGCATTTTCATAATCGGATACATGGAATATTCAACGGCGCGAAACGATTCGCCGATGATTTTCTGTAATTAAATGTTACAGTGTTGCGTTTAACACGTGTTTTTCGCGCGCGCGCGCGCGCGCTTGCACGCGCGCTCGTGCGAGCGCGTACGTGCGATCCAACGAAGTCGCAATTATCGCGGGGGCAACATTAATATCAACCGTGTTTATCGCTTATAATTATTGCGGCGCTATATTATTCGCGAGTAAGAATGGCGAGTGCGAGCGCGTCAACGATAAAATCGCGGATCTTTAATTTATGCTTGCGATTAATTCGATAATGTGTTCAATGAGGCGGATGAATAATTAAGTCGATGACCGCGATGCCAGGCACTGCCGCATGCCGAAAACAAAGAATAATTAAATTAACGTGGAATTGCGCGATCGTAGTAATGCGAGCTCGCGGTATAATCACGACGCGAGTTCGATTTTCGATGCGGTATGAAAAGGATATCGATGTGAAGAAAAATCCGTATTCCGATGCCTCTTTTGGCGAATAGGCATACTTAGTTCGTTAATCGAAACATCTACAAAACTTTGGCAAAATTTAATATCTAGTGGATATTATCCACTAGACATCTCGGTGATAACTCTGCGCCATGATAATAAAAAAGTTCAGATAATTCGATTGTTTTATTATGCAAAGAGTACTCGGTTTTACACTTTGGATGAGTTTGATTATCGGCTAGCGCGATTAGGTGACTGTGTTCGAAATTCCAGCGACTATTTGAAGCATCTAGATTCTAGACGATTAATTTACCCGGAATTCCGCGAATTTGTTCGATTCATTTATTTCTATCTAACCGCGGGACGTGTACTTCGATTTAGTCGCGCGATCGAAAATAATTAGCTCGGCCGGTTTTGCTCCACGCGCGCACTCTCCGCGTTTTGATAATGACCGCTTTCGGTAACCAAAATAGGGGAGAGAATATGTTACCTCAAGCCGTTTCCGAAGAATGTGAAACGTTTTCCCCTACATTCATGTATACATATACAAATTATTTTTAAGTAATTTCAAATGTAAGTAGATCACGTTTTTTGTTGTAGAAGCCATACCGTATGAAAAACATAATAAATAAAACAGTATATAATGAACAATGTTATGCACACGACATTATGCGCTTATAAAATACGTGCAAGTATATGCTGTATGATCATGTTAATTGGTCTTTCAATTTCTCTAGTTGAGAATTGCGTTGCAACGTGCAGTTTCTTCTGCTACATTTACGATCGACGGATTTTCAGAGCGAGAAGCGTTCGCTCGAAAACTGAGAAAAATTCACTCGCGTTACTTACCATAGCCGCAGTCGGGGAGATGCAAAAACCCGTCGATCTTCCACTCTCGCCTTCCCTCCTCGCGTCCCGCGGCGAGATACAGTTTACGTCGGTTTTAATTAACGGCTCATACATTTGCATGATTAGACCCTGAAACAGAGTTACGCGGTATCAGCATTCCGTGCATGGAAAACGACTGCGACGTTAACGCCGGGATTCCTCGCTCGCCGGCGCACATAACTCTGCCCCGCGACGTTAAACATTTAAATATCCGTCCTCCTCTTTTCTTTTCCTTCCATCTTCGAGGCGCGCGCGTGCGCTCGCATCTACATATCGCCGATTTATAATATTCTTAATATACAATGTGAGTCGCGCGGAGCAGATTCTAACGCAATTAGACCAAACGTGCGCGATGTAATGTGCTACAATACTTTGTGTATCTGGCGATTTCTTTCCCGACAAGGAGTCACGAAACAATGACCATTTCGACCGGTAGATATCTCCGAAAATGCCTAAGACAGGATTCTCTTTCCGAGATCCAAACGACTGACAGGTTCTGAAAATATTTTGGATATTTCTCTGAATGAGGGTGAAAAGGGATTATATTTAACACAGGAAAAAAAATTAGTTTTGTCGAGTGGGAAGAACTTTATGCTAGGTGAGAGGCTACAGGAGTGTAATAAAATTTCGTAAGAATTTTTAAGGTGGATAGGTTCAGTCGTAAAAAAAATAGTGGGACTTAGTTCGTAAAGAGCTTAACATATTCGTGCCAGCAGTACGTCTTTCCGCGAATTAAATTTTGTTCTGACGACATAGTACTCTACGTCTTTTGTATGACAGAAAGCAAACGTTTATCTACACTGCCGACCAAAAGCTTGAGACCATTAATTGAAAAATGTCTACAATATGAAATGAAATCAAACTTATGCATTATAATTTAACACATGTTCATTATCTTATTCATTGTCTTATAATTAAATGAAAAATAACATAAAATATTTGAAAGCGCTACAAAAGTTATATTTTAACACAATAAAAAGAAGAGTATTAGACACTGAAGAGTATTCGACATTTTTCTTGTCAAAATAGCCATCTTTACATTTAATCACTTTTTTTTTACTAATCTATAGGTAATCTAGTTATAAGTTTATTAATTTTTTTCTGACGGAAGACTCTTTTATCTATCTTCTAAAATAGTTCACAGCTCAGTTTCGGAAAAAAGGCTTTATGATCTTAGTCCGTTTTTTTTTAAATTAAACGATCTTAATCACATTGTGCTAGCAATGCTAACCACAGTGTAAATTAAACAATGTTAATCACAATTATGCTAAATATAATGCTTATTTACTTTAAAATCAAGAAAAAGATATTGAATAAGGCATGAATCGGATTTTTGAATAGTGGTTTACTGGAATATTTTTGAATTTTACATGTACTCTCTCTCTCTCTCTCTCTCCAACTTTTGCCAGCAGTGTACATATTAATTTGTGTCTATTTTATAAGTTTCTCTTCTGCAAGATCCGTGTAATAAATTTTTAATTCAAAATTGAAAATTCTATTAAATTAATATTCTATGTAAAAAAATTACTTTACTTTTATTACTTTCTTTTTTACTAATTGTTTTTGAGAATGAAAGAATAAAAATTATATAGCGTAATTCACATATATTTTTTATTATAATACTATATCAAAATATTATTTATAACTATTTTTTTAGATTCTTTTTTGTAATTTTATGCTAATAAATTCTTTAGTTTCTTATTTTATATGTCACTTTCATACACAAATTATTTTTAAAATTAAAATTATATTTCATGTTCAATTCTCAATTTTATATTTTAGTTTTATTATTTTACTGCGCCTGCTATTGTTTACAAATAATTTTCATAAAAATTTATTGATATCTTCATAAATAAGTGCAATGCCTAGTTCTCAAAGTATGTTCGCTCATATAAAGGAACCTCATCGAATATGTATACGATATTGCATAGTATACAGTATACGATCGCGAATATATTAATAAACCTTTTAAAATAAAAAACCAGTTTTGTGCGGTGCTTTTTCTCAAAATGACGACTATATCTACAACGACCGCGACGCCCAGTGTCTGCCGGATTAGAAAAACCAGTCTGCTGCTATCAACTGCGAAATAAAGATCCAGGCTCTCAACTCGCATCTCGCTAATCCCGATTGTTTGCCCCGCGAACGCTCATGCCGACGAACGATTTATTTCGTACGCGTGAGAGGAGAGACGCGTGCGCGTTAAGAAGCGGGGGATCGGCTTCGGTGGAAATCATCAGCCGATTAGAGTGCAGATGTTCTCATACGGAGATTACGAGCCGTTTCCACCCTCCGCGCGGTGCCATCATACGGGGTTAGGCCCGGCAGGGGCGGCGGAAAGTGGATATAACGTCATAGGGTAGGCTTGATTGAATTATCATGAGTGTTTGCGGAACGGCGGCCTGCAATTGAATTAGATGCGGGGCCTTTTCTATCGAAGCGCGTAGACATATATCAGTGTCTCGACGTGAGTCTCTCTGTCTTTTCGCCCCTTCTCTCGATCTCTCTCCTTTGGGAAAAAAATATAAAAAAAATTACTTATATTTATTTTTTAACCAGCCCTCTGTCACTTACGATATTTGAAAGAACGAAAGCAACCTGAATACATTTGTAGGATGAAACGTATAAAATGATAAGTGTATAAAAAATGTATTTTAAATTGAAAGAGGCTGTTGCGTCAAAATAGAATAAATTTGATATTTATATATAAAACTCTATTACGATAGTTTTATATTGGTTAAAAAATTAATATTTGTGTATATTTAAATTCATAGCAAGTTTAGAGAGATTAGAAAGCAGCAGGGCAGCAAGATAGGCGATCGCGCCGCGGAATTATATCTGGTTTGTTATCGGTGAAAATCAAAATCGACAACGGCGTGTTGTCGCGATGATACCACGATTCTCGGGATCCTGCATCGGACGGAGGGAGCCGAAAGCGTACGCAATCGTTCGGTACACAGAGTTATCGGCGATCGGACAGATTCTTCGCGGAGCATGTACAACGAAAAATCAATGCGTCCCGCGGATCAAAGGCGTGCCGCCCGGTGGGAAAAAGGCGTCGCGGACGCACGGTACAAGACGTGTGATAACGTTTCCGCGCATTATCGCGTGGTCGATTGATTAACCGGTCGACCGGTGCGATAAGGATCACGACATCGGTATCCGTCGTCGATGTGTGACGCATCTCGAAACCACGTAATTTTGGCGAGCTCGCACCTCGATGCGACGATAACGATCTAAATTCATTCTGTGGCGGTAAACGCGACAGAAACGAATCGAGATAAAAAGGCGTTCTAATGTATAGGACGGTACGATGATGACATATCGATCAAGTTATCGTTGTTGAAATAGGCGATGAAAAATCGTCTTGAAACTGATCACGGTCCCCCGATTCGTATTGTATATGTATAAGGACGAACGTCGACGTCACACGTCGCAGGGCCCGATCGTTCGCGCGAGGCGAGATTTAGCATCGGTGTACAGGATCGGTTTACAGGAAGCGGCGTGCGCGATTGTCACGTAAAAAGTACGTTTGCTGTGGTTTACGGTCACGGCCGTTCACGGGCCATTTGGTCATTGTTCTAGCCACGAGAAAGTCCAGAAGGCCCGGGGAGCGAAGCGGATCGGATCAGATCGGGCCGGACCGAAGATGTCCGGTCCTGGCTGTGGTCGGCGCCCGGCGCCAGACCCTCGGAGAGTCTCCGGTTTACAACACCGGACTATCGGACGTGGGGTCCTGTGTTTCCCGTCATTAGACCCCTCTAACGAGAGAGGGACCGCTGCCGCTGCAGAGGTTTCGAGAGGGCTTATCGCGCTCGGGTCGCTTATAAAGAAGCGTAATCGTCGCTCGGGCGCGGTACGGTATGTTCAATTTATCGTCGTTCCCGATCTCTCTCCCGGACGATTTTTCCTCCCGAGAAATCGCAACGGGACCTGCTATGGGTGGTCGTATAGGTCTGCGGCCACGTCTCGATATACGTGCACTTGTCGCGCGGCGAACGTACATGCACGTCTCTCGGACTGCGAGGAACGCAGACAGGCGTCGTCCGTCTGTTTACCTAAGCCTGCGAGGCACGTGTCCATTTCATCAGGTTTTAGCGAAGCGAAATTTGTACGGTAGGACGGCCACAAAGTGCCGGCCAATGTTTGACGAAGGGATTCCTCGGAGAATTTTTCGGTGGCTGTAAAAAATCTTTATACCCTTCGCACTTTTACGAGAGGCGAAACGATAATTGGGATAATAATTATTCCGTTCATCTTACAATTAGATCGCTAAATAGTTGCTTCTCGTCGTAAGATATTTTTAAAATAATTGCGCAATTCATACATATATAAGTTTGTGATACAGCGAGGCAGCGATAGCTTTATCTTCCTAATCCGGATATAAAAGAATTTGATTTATTCAGTTTCTTTGCAAGAACTAGGTACAGCTATATTATGCTACATTCCTTCTCGCTAGTCTATATTAGTACATGTATAAATCTGTTACGGATAAGAATATTTAGCCTTCCCTTGTGTCTAATTTCTTCGTAATAATCTGCCGATAAAAGAGAAGCCAGATATTTTTATCAAATGATTTAATGAGACAAATACAACGGACTTTCTTACGCGGAGGTCTTAGAAGAATGAATATGAATGAGAAATCCATTCGATAAAATTGACCCTCGCTGAGATCGTTTTTTAATTAATTGTTTGATATTGATTAATGTTGAGCAAAGGGTAAACGAGCGAAACTCTATGGAAATCAAAATCGAAATTCTGAAAGATAGAAGTGCAGACGCGGATAATCCTTCGGTTGCTTGTGTATGCTTTGTCTCCGTGCAAAAAGGTCGGCGCAGAGTGAACGTCGCATCTCAAGTGCGAGGAAAATTTATAAAAATAAATCGGTGCATTGTTTTGCGCCGGGTGCAGGGTGGATCACCGGAACAACAAGGGAGGGATGAGGTGCGACCGACTCGGAGAGTCGCACGAATTAGAACCTGCTCGGCGGCGACGTCGGGGCGCCGGGTGGACGCGCAGGAATGCCGGCCGGACTGATAAAAGCCACGGCCAACACCTACATAAATTTCAACGGGGGATATCTGAGGACTGGCCTTTTCGTTCATTTAAACGTACGCCCTAAATTTAGTGTCGACCGCGCGGTGCCCGCGGTATCGGCGGTGCGGCGCCGAGGATGCTGCGCCCGGTCCAGCGCGCTTGTCATCTCCGGCCGGACGTCGCCAGCGAGATCCCGCGTTGAATTCTGGACGATTAGGACCGTCGTTATTCCGGTAACTCAGGCAGGTCTCTCTCCCCGAGACTTCGTGCGCCTCAAACACATATATCTTGCGCGCGTCTTACATCTTTCCTAATTTATTTGTGAATAACTTTACTTGTCGAACAGCTGGTTTCTTCATCGTCCCGGCGGAAGATCGGCGGCAATAGACTTTTGCACGTACGTGCGCGACAGTCGACGGGACTTAAATCGTACCTTTGTACCTCCGAGAGAAAGCGTATCGAATTACTCGGTAACATTTTCTGGTCGTTGTCGTCGGGGCATCTATCACGAGTAGACAGGTGTAGCCGTGGATCCGCTCGACCAGACATCGCGAAGCGATTTTCTACATTTCTGCCGACGTGATACCGCTCGCAAATTTGCACGCTACTTCTCCCGTCCGCCGCGCCGACCCTTTCCTCTTCCTTTTTTTTTCTTGTCGCTAAAGACGGCCGACCGTACGCACTTACGCGGACGCATGCATGCATGTTGTCCGTGCGTGCGTGCGTGTTCGTGCGTACACGCATTCGCGTATATTTGCGTACATTCACCGGCTTGTACGCGCGTATCTTGGGCGGCCAGCTGCTCGAGAAGCGGACTCGAGAGAGGCGCGAGAGGAGGCCGCACCGAGCGGTCTTGTAAGGTGCATTCCCCGATTCCGCTACGAAACTGGCCGGTAAAAAAAGGGAAATAATTAGCGGAGGTGTTAATGAAATACCAAACGAACGCCGTGGGACACCGGGTCGGCGCCTCTGAACTGCCAACCAGACATCCTCGACACAAACCCCGGCGCCGCTTCCCCCTTCCCATCCTCCCGCGTAGTAGCAAGCTACTCCAAGATATCTCCTTGTTCCTCTTCTCTCTCTCCCTCTCTCTCTCTCTCTCTTCTTCCATCCACTCGTCCTTTTCCTCTTCGTCGCCTTCTTCTTCTTCTTCTTCTTCTTCTTCTTCTTCTTCAACGTCTTACATTTCTTTGCCGCATCCATCTACATCTGCCTTTTTTTATTTTTCTTTTTCTTGTCCCATAGAGCAATCTCCACATTTCTTTTTAATGTTTTCTTCTCTCTGCCTGAAAATAACGAGCTTGAAAACTCCGGGCTTTGCATATCGGCGACTTCTCGCATTTTGGGGGGACGAATCGTAGATTTTATTGTCTATTGCGAATAACGTTTAGGTATTGTATTATAAACAAATAACATTATCTCTCTGTTGCGTTATATGTTTATGTAATTTTTTAAAATTTATCGTCTCTTTCGTGAAAAAAAAAGAACAGCATAAAAAATATCGTGGCACTCGCCATCGCAAAATATATGATCCACAACTGAACGGAGGAACAACCCGCCACCCACATTCGGCCAGTAGCGAGTCGCTCCAAAATCGTTGCAATCGTAGCTCTCTTTTATCTGCCAGGAGAGGGAGGAGGGACGCGGCGGTGTGCAGAAGGGAGTGGACCACCTTGCCGCATGACATTACTATCCCTCGGCGTGTTCCGGAGATCGAATTTTGCCACCGATCAATCGTGACGAGGGCCAGGCAGCATTCTCCCCATCTTTATCGACGCGACTCCGCCACGCACTTCTCCCTTGAATAAATTATATCACGGCTCGGCCCGGTCCGACGGCGTGAACCGTACCGTTGATACGCTTTTAACTTTTTCTAGGCACTCTCGACGGTCAACGCTAAAAAAGACATCATATGCCCCGCATTTCTCCGAACTATACAGTCTCCGCACAATGCCCCCTTCAAAATTTCAGATTAGAAGCGCGCAAATGTTAAAAGCGTTACGAACAAAAACACATTCGTAAATAGATATCTCTTATTTTGCATTGACATTTGACGCCGTTTTATGAAACGAGATTCGGGATACGACGACAAGTGGACTCGTCTAGGATTAAATGTGTAAAATTGTACAAAATTGCATTGAACGTGATTAAGACTCGACGGCGTGACGTGCGGCAGAGCGCCGATATGGTAATATTTAATCGACGCGTCGTATGTGATTGCAACATTAACGGGAGATTAAGTTTCCATGTACCGAAAGATTTCCATCCACCATAATTGGACGGTAATCATGATTCCTGTCATATCGCGTGGAAGTTTTAAGTACGAATTGCAAATTACAATCGTAATCTGTCGCCCGGCTCATTATTACTCATTAATGTCAACGCAATGTGATCCGTGCCAATAATTGGCAATATTGGAAATGAGCGATAACGAAAAATTAACAGCTTTTCGGACGAGAGAGAGAGAGAGAGAGAGAGAGAGAGAGAGAGAGAGAGAGAGAGAGAGAGAGAGAATTGTCATGAGCTATAAAATGTCATAATTGTATTATACTTTAATACAGATTCGGCTAAAAATTGGAATCATCAGCGCTCAATTTATCATCTCATAATTGTTTTCCTCCTTTTATAATGGAGGAAGATTATTTTACCATTAAATGTGATCATTTTGTCATTTCATATAATCTCGGAACAACGCGACGAGCGTAATTTCTGAACCCCCCCCCCCCTTCACGGGAACGATTTGTCGAAATCACAGACCTTCTCTCTAACGGTTAACAACGCATTCGGGTCGGTTGAAATACGCTCCGCGTCCGGTAATTCCGGCATCGGCGGTATTAAATCATCCGCGCCCACGTGAGCGAGACGTGTAACGAAATAGCGACAAATACGCGATGGTATCTCCAGGATGATTTCGGAACAGGGGGAGAGGAGAGAGGAGGGAGGGAAGAGATCGAGCGAGCGCGCTCGCGTAGCGCCGAAGTGTGCGCTCGGCGCGTCGGGTCGTACGCTTTAGCTCCGAGGATCCGAGCCCGAGATACGAGAGGTGGTTGTCGTCTCTGGGAGCTAATGGGATGCCGCCGACACTCTCTTGCTCGTCCGAGTCCCTTTGATCCTGACCGACCTTGCCCGCGCGTCCCGGTTACTCCCGTTCCCGTCTTCGCTTCTCGCTCTCGCTCCTCTTTCCTCTTTCCTCTTTCTTTCTCTCGCGCGCGCACCACCCTGACCTTATCCACTGGCCGGTTGGGAATTTTCATGGTGGTCGCGAGATTCTCCCCGCGTCCACGCGTGAGTATACACGTCCGACGCGAATCCGTATATACCCGTGCTCCGTAAGTTCGCGGATCTCAGCGACGACCGTACGGCGCGGCGGTCGAACGCTCGGAAACGACGGAAATACAGTCTTTTGTTCCACGTTACCTCTACGATTTTCAAACTCGGTATCTTTGAGAAGACGAAGTTTCTGTAACTTTGACCTATTTTTGAAACCCACGCTCGTATCAGCGTTACTGCTGCAATGTCTACGAAAGACTCTATTACTTATACAACCTATTTCTATTGGATTATTGTCAACGATGAAATTCTTTGACGAAGCTGATTACTTTCTGATAATGAGAATTAGAATCCCATCAAAATGAAGTCTATTTGTAATTCAATGTAGAATAAGAATTTTTCATTATTCTTAATTCCTAGACTTTTGAGGTCATCCGCTTAGCTAATTAATTATTAAAGAAAAAGGACAGCGAAAACACTAATTCTTAAGAAATAATGTTTTTGATAAAAATACATTATTTCTTAAGAATTACTCTAAATTTTATCAATGTCTTTTATATTAGAATTTTTATCTACAATTTGCAGTGCATCGTTAATAATTTTACCATTAAGTTTTTGTTATTTTATTTTTTTAATTTACTCTCTCTATTAATTTTCCTTTTTCAAATGATCTATTGGTTTAAAACGAATGGTCGATTTTAGGGTATTTTATGTTAATTCAGCAAAAATTGATTTTTAAGCAAAATCCAGAATCTTGCCAAAAAATTGCCATTGATTGCGAGTGTGTAATTTAATGATTGCTATTAAAAAAATTCTTATTTATTAAAGCTGGCTTTTATTTAGTATTTATATGTGCGTGTTGTTCGCACAACCGTTTTACAGTTTAAAAAAAGACTATCACTTTTCTTGTACAGTAAAAAAATAATATTTTGATTCGTCATGTAGAAAATTTTTTTAAAATAAACTTTTTTATTCTTATAGTATATACTTAACCATGACCAAGGCGACTCTATCTTCGAGGACAGTTATTTTACACCAATTAGCGATTAGCGATAATTAACGTTTGATTATATTTATCAGCTGATAAACGGAATGACAATGCATGGCTAATTTTTATTTTCAGTGTACAACGAAAATATAAAAATATGAAAAAAATATGAAAGTTGTACAGTAGTGACAAACATGAGGTTTAAAATTAATGTGTTGTTATTTATGAATAACATTTAAAAATGAACTATAAAGAATAACCATAAAAATGCATGATAAAGAACGTTATACAATTATTTTTTTTGCTCTTGCTGGTATTTGTGGCGTTTTCCACAAATACAATTTTCTTCGTGGAATTAAGAAAATATTGACGTACAGATGCTAAAGATAAAAATATATTTATGGAAAGATATTTACGGACAGGAATAAGTATACATTTAACAGAGCTATATGCACACTGAATATTTAATATATTTACTAGCTGTAACTAGCTCTTTGTTTCTTTATCTCTAATTGTAAGTCAAGCGTTATTATTACAGTTTATTATAATTTACTTTTTGACGCGTATTAATGTACTGTATATATTTTCTCAGCACTTAAGCTCATTACTAATAGTCGAAATGCACACATATCTAAACGTAAGATACGTTTCAACGTAAAACCCTATTCTTAGAAATAGAGACGTACCACACTTCTACGACGCCGACCGTACATTTAAAAGAATATATCATATATTTAATATATTAATATCTCGTAATAATACCAATCAAATTTTATGAAAATTTCACGCGGGTTGCTATCGACGCCCCCCTCCCCCGCTCCCCGATACGCTCGAGGGATCAGCGTCGCGAGGAGGAAAAAAAAACGGACCGACGTCCATCGAGCGGACTCCGCGAATTCCCGGCCGCCGCACCGCGCCGCGTCAGGGCGCAGAATCCGGTGTGGCGGACGCCGCCGACTGCGGACGGTCTCGCCGTCGGAACTCTGGGCGGAGTTCCGGCGGCGAGACGTAGACGCGCGCCGCCCAGGCGTGTACGCCCCTGATGATCCTCGACGCGCCTTCGTTGGCGCACTCCTCTGCCTCTCTTCTCGTCGCCGCGCTCGCTCACGCACTCGCGTGACGACGCGACGCGCCGCGTCGCGTCGCGTCTCGAGGAAAAGCGTCACGCGTCGCGAGTCACGCCGCGCGGCCAACGGCACCCGATTTTCGATTTTCGAGCGCCCGGCCCTTCTCCCGGCGTCATAAATCGCAAGTAATATCGAGAGCTCTCTAATTTTTCTCGCGCCGCCGTCGGCAGCGCTTACGACCCGCTTCCCTTCGTGTTGCCGATTATGAATTATATTGTACTTTTGTTAAATGGATTAATTTAACCGCGAGCCAACCTCTTATTGCTGCCGATGATGCTTTTTTAAATGTAGCTCTCGCACGCGTACCGTCATGAGTATGAAAGTACGGATAATATATTGAATTGCTCTTTTCGAGGGACATTAAATATTTATGCAGAAAATTTATGCAAAATATATTTTGTATCGGCAATATTTATTCAAATGCGATAAATTGATCGTTTTAATTGTATTTTGCAGTTTAATTAAATGTCGTAACTCGGTATAAATGTATGTAACATTATGGAAAGCTGTAAATATTTACTGGGATAATTTCCGACATGTAAAACAAGTTTCTCATCATAGATTATGTTACATATAAATATATTCGTGGCCGAACTGTAATATTGCACGCAATTCGCTACTGTTTCTTTATGTGACCGAAAGCCGGGTACTTATTTACGAAAATATTAACAAAGTTTTATGAAAATTATCTGTAAACAATAGAAAATGCACTAAAATAACAAAAAATATAACTGAGAATTGAACATGGAATTTAATATCAATTCTAAAAATAACTTGTGTATAAAGATAAAATAAAATGAGGAACTAAAGGACATTTATTAACATTAAACTACAAAGAAAAATTTAAAAGAAATAGTTAATTTTAGTAATATCTTGATGTGCAGTATTATAATGATAAAAGATATACTGCCAGTCGGCGAAAGTTTAAAAAAGAGACCACAAGTATAAAATTTAAAATTATTCCAGTGAAGCACTACTTAAAAGTCTCATTCTTGCCGTACTCAATATTTGTTCTTAATTTGATAGGAAATAGACATTATATTTAACATAGTTGTGATTAACATAGCATGCATCGTTTAATTTCAAGAAAATGGACTACGATGGTCATGAAGCCTCTTTTTTTCAAAACTGAGCTGTGAACAGTTTTAGAAAATGAGTGGAAGAATCTTTCGTCAGAAAAAATAAATAAACTTCTAGCTAGATTACCTAGATTAGTAAAAAAAAGTGATTAAATTAAGGGTGGTTACTTTGACGAGAAAAATGTCCAATATTCTTTATTTTGTCTAACACTCTTTTCATCTTGTAAAACATATTTTTTATAGAACTTTCAAACATATTATATTATTTTTTATTTCATGAAACATTGAATAAGATAATGAAAACATGTAAAATTATAATGCAAGTTTGATTTTATTTCATATAGTAGATATCTTCAATTAATGGCTTTAAACTTTCGCTGGCAGTGTATGTAAATTAATTAAGCTAAAGAATAAGAATTCTTATATCAAACAATTAATAAAAGAGAAAATAGTGAAATAAAAAATAACATTCTTTACGCAGAATACAATGTTAATATACAATAAAAATTTCAATTTTAATAATTTATTACGCAGATCTTACAAAAGAGAAACTGATGAAATAAACGTAATAATAAAATAATACAAATTAACACACAGATAAGCATTTTTCTTCTGTTATAGACAAAAGTAGTACTCTCTACCATTTTTAATTCGCGAAAAGACGTAGTCACCAGTCGCGAATGTATTAATTAAAATAATGGTTTACACGTGCGTAATTATCCTTATCAAAATAAGAAAAATATGTTATCTTAAAATTAAAAAAAATCACATTTGATATTTGAGATATTTCCTGTTATAAAGAAACAGAGGATGTAAATTCTAAATTAACCGTTAAATTTTGGAGCTCCTATAAGTTTGAATTAAAACACTGGAGAACAAAATGGAAAAAATTTCCACGTTGTTGAAAAGGCGCGCGTCATATAAATTATTTGCTTTTAAAAATTTTTCCTAGATTATTCTTCCATAAAGTCTATCTTCTGATTGTATCTCTATTTAGATAAGATGTACGACTATTTAATAGTTCAGTGGATTAAGGTCTTATATGAAGTGGTATTACTAATTGTGTGAAGCTAATCTATTTCCCAAATTTAATAAATCCTCAGAATTGGTCAGCGATATTTGGCGATTATCTTTCTTCGATAACGCACTCGTCTGTTCTGATTTTACGAAAGGTGCGGCATCATCGTACAATTCAGAGACGTATACGAAAACGGGCGACAGAGGTTAATGTGCTTCCCTGAATTGAATTTCGCCGGGACGTGAATTTCTTGCCTTTGTTTTTAATTATGTACTAAAGAAAAAGAAGCAACACTAATTTTTCAATTTTATTTCAATATTCTTTTATTTCCATTTGCATTATTGTCTTGTATGACTTTCATGTTTTCTCCTACGTAATTAACCCTCCTACGTAACTAGCTTCCCACACTTCCAAATTTTTACGGGCTTTCCGCACTGGGGTACAGGTTACCCCACGTCGTATATTTAGCTAAAACTATATGAAAAAAATCAACTGATTTTAAGTCACTTTTTTTCCATCGATACGCCAGACATCAGGGAATATGCCTATGAATAAGAAAATATTCGCTTGTAAAGAAAAGGTAAATTCTCGAAGTAGCAAACTAGAGAATTTTACCTGGGGTTACAGGCACCCCAGTGGGAAAGCTAGGATTAATTGTAATATATATTAATTTATAAAAAAAAGGGGGAAAAAGATATCGTTCGTCGTTCAATTCACGATGCAAATGGATGCGTAAATACCCTCGCTATACCTCTCTGGTACGATTCCATTACGTAAGCTTTATCCACGAAATCACTGATAACGCGTTGGCGCGAAAGCGACGACAGGACAGATCGACGTATTGATTTTATTTTCGTTTGTCGGCGATTTCGCCGGGCGGGGATGTCGATCGCTATTTCGCGGCTAATACGTAACTAACGAGCGGTCGTTATGATCGACGATAAGATCGATCGATCGCACATTCCGTGTTTTAATTCGAGATCGCGTGTCATCCGTGAAATACGTACAAAATACGGCTTTCCCTTTGTGCTTTCACCGCGGACGTGTGCCTCGAGATAACACGATTATTGTTTTACGTTATTATCCAATATCAGGTTCTCTCTTCGAGGAAACGCACCGACGGGGATCTCTAGATCGGGCGCGATTTTCATCAAAAAGATCTTTAAAAATTTCGAAAATTAAAAATATTGTGTAAAAATGGCGATCTCGAATCGCATTGCATTCGGCATGGAAGATTATGCTTCTGATTGTAAAATTAAGATTTTTTTGAGGAAGCGACATTTGTTTCTCTCTCTCTCTCTCTCTCTTTCTATCTGTCTCTCTCTCTCTCTCTCTCTCTCTCTTTCTATCTGTCTCTCTCTCCCAAAATCGATCGATTGTTTGTGTTTCAGAAGGCAAAAGCTCGCACTGCGTTGGCTGCGGCGGTCGAATTCATGACCAGTGGATCCTGAGGGTAGCGCCTAATCTGGAATGGCACGCGGCTTGTTTAAAGTGTGCCGAGTGTCAACAGTTTCTGGACGAGAAATGCACCTGTTTCGTGCGGGACGGCAAAACTTACTGCAAGCGTGATTACGTTAGGTAAGTCACGTCGTCGCTTTTTTTTAAGGAACTTCGCTGTACGCTTCACTGGAAAGTCGGACAGGGAAACTTCTTTTGAAAGGTGGTTCAACCCTAGTAGCCGCAAAAAAAATAAATAAATAAAAGAAAGAATCTTCGGCGGTAGATTCCCAAGGAGCTATACGAGCGTTCGATTTTTCGACAGTTTTTTACGGCGCGCATCGAAAGAAACGAGGAAGGGTTGCTTTCGGATTGCATTCGACACTTTTTCGTTCGTTTGACGCCGTACAATTAATTCTTCGCGATTACGAGAGCGACGAAACCGCGCGATGACGTGGTACGTCAAGCGGACACCGTCTCATCGGCCGACGGTTAAGTGTCGCTCCTTAACGAACGAATTCCACGAAGAGGTGGAACAAGAGGCACTCGGGAGAGAGACCCCGGCCTCACGATCGCGGTGCAATATGGTAATTAATGCAAAACCGTGCCTCTTGTCACTGCGGCCGCTACATTCTCCGGCGACACGCGATACGCTCTTTCCGATACGCATTTGCAAACGCTCGGATTGGGAGGCGAGCAGGAGGGAAAAGAAAGAAAAAAAAAGGAAAAGAAAGAAAAAAGGAAGAGAGAGAGAGAGAGAAATGGTCGAGAGGCAGAAATTGGGGAAGGAGGGGGTGACAGGGTCGAGAAAGTCCGGGGTATTTTTATCCGACGTATACACGTGGAGTGCGGCGCACGAACGCACACGCACGCATGCACGTATGTCCGCACCGTCACTGTTACGACGTTGCGTGCGCTGGCGCGTGCAAAAGAAACCGTGCACGCAATTATGCTCGCGCTCGCGAGAGAACTCGCACTCGCGAGTCAACGCAACGAGGCGATGCGTGGCATTGATCGACATCACCTCGACACAGTGACGGTTATTACTGTCATTACTGACGATGCGATCGAAATAGTCGATCGCATTCGTAATAGCCGACGTAGCCGGTGCGTGGCATGGTCGATCATAGGAAACCACTAGAAGTATTCTCGACCGCGGATACCGTGGATAAAACTACGAGAAATAGGATCGAACACGACTTTTGATAGTTACGGAGTTAAGCGGCTTGAGGATTAAGTAACTTTTGCCGACTTAGTTTCGAAAATATGAACGAAGACTTTGTATATGAAACTTCTTTTTTCCATTAATCATCTTGGATTCGAGACAGACATAAAATTAACTTTCGATGATGTTGAGACTTGTGTATTTTAATAAGAATTTACTTTTTACGGATTTTGTAAATTATTCAGTAATTTGCAACTTTCTAATTTTTCTTAGAGAATAATACTTGAACATCATCAAGATAATTAATACGAATGCGTGTTAAGCGAAACGTCTATTATTATATTATTTTTCCTGAAGATTGTATTGCTCGATAATAATCTATTCCTTTTCTATGATTGGTTTTCTGTTCTTCGACAGTGACAGAATGACGGACATACCTTTAACGTGCTTGTAATCGAATCAATTATCATAATTGATTTTATAATGCTTACATTTAATTGAAGTGGGATACCACTAAATTAATTGAAGTTGTTGTATTCGTTTCGCTGTTACGTCACTTTCGATGTGGCAGAAATAGGAACGGGAATGTGCTAGAAATGAAAAAAAGACGCATCCCTCGCGTGGAGATTTCTCTCTTTCTCATTTCTTTCTTTTTTTTTCATCGTTCACGACGGTAATGCCGCCAAATAACCCATCGGCACGAATTCGACCTGGACCAAATATTTTTCCCTGTCGAGGCAGCGGGTTTATTTGCGCTGATCCGTCGAACGTCGGAACGTCGCCGTAACTCGAACAAGACTGGCGTATCCGGCCGCGGACTCGAGCGACAGCGATGACGGCCGTTTGTTGTTGCTGTCGCTTTCGTTCAAAAGTCCAAATTACCAAAGTAACTCCCTCCTCATACGTCCTTCTGGGTGTTCCCGGCGGTAGCCATTTCCGACAGGCAAACGCCAACAATCGCAAAAGTGCCACGATTATTACAAAATATAATCACGTAGTTGAATTATCAAAAGAATTCACTGTAATTGATTTACATGTACACACATACACATAAATGCATAATTACATGTTTATACATTGTAATTATATAGATACATATAATAATATTATAATATAAATTTAATGTATACAATATTATATTTTTCTAAATTCCACGTGATGTCCCGGAGCCGAAGTATTGGTTCTTTTAATTATATCCGTTTTGCAAAAGTAAAGACAATCAATTTTGGCTAAAGTTACGATTTCGCTTCAATTACGAGGATGCAGATAATTGCTCGCACATGTAAAAGTGCACCGAAATCTCTCGATGCGCGTGGAGAAAGTTTATCGACTTTGAAAAATAAGCAGTAGCGATGATAACAATAGAACCGTCTATTATACATCAACGCGGTCGTCAATTACGCGACGGGCAACCATTAATCCCGCGTTACACCGCCATCAATTTCACTCACATTACCGCAAACTTTTTTTTCCAATTTCACGATGTACATTGGACATTTCGTTATATCCCGTGCTGCACACATTAGCGTACGGTATATTTATTGAATTTATATATATTGTATACAATTTATATGTATATGTATAAACAAGCTGGCCCTCAATGTGTTGCGTACAGAAATAAATACACAACACGACAATAAAGTCACTTTAGCTCGATTTATGTTTCTCCACTTTGCATTTATCGAATTTAGAATAAACCTTTTATTTCCAGTTAACCGAAAATGTTTACAACTTGCGATGTAGTAAAATAGAAAGCAAACAAAGGATGGAAATTTATCAAAAAAAGAAAAAAAACAAATACTTAATGAAAAAATTAACATCGCGATTCATTCTGCTGGATAATATTAGATTGATACTGACACAAACGTTGTAGCAAAGAAACACTCAGTAGTTGCCTCACAATGAGAAATGTACATCAACAATTATCAACAATTTATCAGAATTGAATTTGCGCACTTTATACATATAAACTTCGTTAATATTGATTAATATTGAATTTTCTCCTAAATGTATCAATATAAATAAAATAATTAATTATTCAAGCCTAACTTGACCGACATATAAATCCACAAGTAAATTAGAAAATGCCATTTTATGTGAATTTATATATTTTTTTCACTTATAGCTATCGATTATTTATCGATCTTAAAACATAGTTTTTGTTAGAACAGTAAATTCAACATAATTAAATCGATAATCGATTTAACTTTCTGAAATAATAAGCATTCTTTAAATCACTGTAACAAATTTATTATGAAAAATATCCCAGCTAGGGTTCGAATTAGACTTCTCTTTCTAATCCGTGACGTCTTTACCAACTTGATCACTAACAATAAGTTATGTAAATAATCCTAATTTCAAATTATAAAGAAAATGAATCAAAGTAGTCCGAAAATGACAATTTTGGCCATATTTATATATCTATTGCAAATTATGTTTTACGTTTTTGCCTAACGGCATCTAAAAATATAATCTTTCCTCTTTAAAATGAGGATTTCCTCTTTAAATCTTTTTCTTCTATCTCTGTTTTCCACGTGCGTTTTTTTTTTATTGATCTACTAGACTTCAAGATTAGAGAATTCTCGTCATATTAGTAGTTTTTGTAGTAAAATGTGTGTTTATGACCAAAATCCTAATTTTTGAACTATTTTGTGCTATTTTCTTTTAAACTTGGTTTGGCAACAAAATCCTGAAATCAGATTCAGATTCAGTGCATCAAATTATTTCAAAAGCCAGTGCATATTCTAAAAAAAACATCTTCGCAGAGTTATGTAATTATTCTTTTTCTTCTACTTCTTATTATTATTTTCACGCGGAAATTGTTCCATTTTTTTCGACCACACTCGTTTCAATAGATAATTTTTCTCGATCTTACGAGAATTCCTCGTTCTAGTTAGATTTTCTACAAAATCGTCCAGAAAATTCAATTCAAGCTCTATTCGGAAATCCTCGCCTTGCAAGTTCGTTGTGTTTATTCGTCAGAATGGCGAATATATCTCTCTTTCATATGTGTTGCAGGTTGTTCGGCACGAAGTGCGACAAGTGTAGCCAGTGTTTTAGCAAAAATGACTATGTGATGAGAGCGAAAACTAAGATCTATCATGTGGAGTGCTTTCGTTGTTCCGCATGCATGAGGCGGCTCGAGACCGGCGACGAGTTCGCTCTGAGGCAGGACGGCCTCTTCTGTCGGCACGATCACGATGCCCTCGAGGGCGGAAAGCACTGCACCGGAGTTGTCGGTATACCCGGAAGCGAGAATAACAATAACGCCTCCCTGACGAACAACAATCATCATCTACACCCGAACGACGGCTCGATGTCAGGTAAGAGCACAATCGTCGAAGACTGAATTCTTTTTTTTTCTCTTTTCTCTCCTTTCGCCCGCGATACGTTTCGAATTGCGAAGATATTGGCGACATTGAAAAATGGCACCGTCATGAAATCTTATTTTAAGGTTTTTCAAAGAAGCGGAAAGTGTTCTGAGAGAGACAATACCGCCGCGGTTTCTGAATTTACACGCCGCGTTCATAAGTCATCATAAAGTCTACTTTCGTATCGTCTGTTGTTATTTCCGTTCCCCCGTCAGTTATCCTTAATTACCTTAATTGAACACAGTTATCGAGATTCTACGATTAAATAATCTTCGCGCCTGTGTGAAATGGGGAATCCGGCTTCTGACGTGCGTCATACGACGAGACGTGGGATATATCTGTGGATTATCAAGCACAGTCTATCCATGTTCCCAAAGACCAAATTTGCAAAAGGGCGCGCGCTCGAGGGTAAGCTCAAAGGACTCTCCTATGTTGTGTTAGGCTCACGACGTATAATTAGGTGTTGATAATTGAAGCCGTTAAGACCGTAAAGGCTTGACCACTACCCTCCTACACGTCAGGATTACACGGGCTTAATGTCCTGTAGCCTAGCATAACGCGCGCGTATACGTCCGACCGGCTGGACTGCTACCGAGCGAATTAACTCGACCGTGCGGGAGCCGAAATTCAGACACTAAATCCAGCCGTGTGTAAGATAGTACGGGATTGCACCGGCAGCAATTAGGTTTCGAGAGGAGAGGACGATTTGACAAATAATCAATGGGAGTTAATCCCAGGCGACTGATATTAACTCTTTTGACACCTCGTGTCGGAAGGCAGTCGCAATTACAACTCGCTAATTTGCCAAATCGGTTAGTGTGCCAATGACAAATGATTAAGTAAACGCCGGCGAAATACTACTGCAAACTACTTCAAGAGACCACTATACTTGATGTCAAAGAGCACCCTCGATTTTTCTTTCCTCGGATATAAGAGCCAGAGAAGAAACGAACGAACTTTTTAATGTGATACAGTACTTAATCGAGATGCGGAAAGAAAACGCGACGCGCGCACGATGATCGGCTACCGTTTTCCCCGTGGGTTCCCTCTCCACGCTCTTCCCTCTCAAAATGCAAAGGACAAACGTCGGCATAATTACCCGATATACTAATTTTCGTGCAAATAACTCGTGTGCGGCAGCGCGACGTGCACACGTCGTCCCGTGTTTGTCATTGTGATTCGTCATTGGAGATCGTCGCGCGTAAAACGTCGTTCTCTACGCACGAAAAAGTTGGACCACCTTGTGCCGACGGTAGTGGCCCCGACGTGTCTTCGGAACGTTGCCGAGGTGCCAAATGTAACACCACCCTGCCAACTACTGTCGCGCATAACTACGCACGATCTGTTTCCTCTTATTCGTATTTTCTTTATTAGCGCGCCGGGGATATCCCGCGGGACGGGACATCACGAAAACGTGTCGTCAAGTTATTAATAGCCCACGAATTACCGATCAGCTCTAATAAACTGTCCGCTTTCGATCTGCGAGAAATAACGATCGTTCTCGGTATCGGGAGATCTATATAGTAACATTTCACGCGACTCCAATCTTGTTTTATAACGTTAGAATAAAATAGATTTCTTTTTGTAGAGTTTATTTAATACCTGAGATAATTTTTCAAAAATTAGGGTAATTCTAATTTTGTCTTAAATCATTCTTTTTCTTAATGGGTTCTGTGAATTTATGCCCCGCGATTATATGAACGCTCGTCGCTCTCTAGGCGTTAAGAGGATCACATTTATTAGCGCACGGATTATTTACGTGTAAAGAAACAAATTTCCGACGCGGTCATTTGAACACGCACGCCACGAAATAGTCCATGTCGATCGATCATTAAAAGATCAATTGAGAGTATGCTTTTCAAAAGAATTTAATTTCTTGCTGATGTTACACTGTGATGAAATAACTTCCTCCTCAAACTAAGCGCTTCTTCGCCGCATACCTCTCATTCTTTCTCCGGAAGGTACTTCCAATCTATATGCGATATGATAGGTATATGATCTTACACGATCGTTTTTCGAAGGTCGAGAGTCTGTTCACTCTTCTTATCGTCGTGCCGCCGTGTCAACGCCGGTTTCATTCTCGCTTATGCCAACCAAGACCGCTATTTGGTTAGGACACAGAAATAGGATTTCGTTTGTTCTCTTGTAGTGTACTCTCGTTGACTTTCCGTCTTCCCGCTGGCGGATCTACTAGATTTCGAACGACACGACACCTAAAGCGTCGACGTTGCCTAGAATATATCAGTGAAATGGTCAAAATTATCGTTGGACATCTAGCTTCCTCTCTGAATGACGTGGAATGATTTTAAATGACTTCTGCTGACTTTATTTCCTCGTTCTCGTTACATCGGGAGGACTTCTTCAACATGCATTCTGTATTACATCTTCGTGTACGTAACGACAAAAGTCGAACCGTTTAGATAGGATACTTAAAATTTCGACTTATTACTCAGACTCTGATAAAATAATTAAAAAATTTTGTTAAAGTGTATATTATATTTCTCTTTTTTTAAAAGTATATTATTTAATTGGCAACGCTACGGTACATTGACAATCATCTCGATCACGAAACTGTTTGCGTTGATAAAGATTTACGTTTTACTGCCTTCTTTTTTTCTTTTAAGTAAATCTCAGGTGTATCTTCGAGGAAAGATTCCGCGACTCCGAGACGGACGGGCAGATTAAACAACGCAATACTTTTTGACAAAAAAAGTGGATAGCCTCTGTCGCCTTTTGCAAATAAAACATTGCGCGTTCGCGCGACCATGGCTCGCGAGTCACGAATGATTCGCGCTTAAACGTTCCGCGATTCATTCCAAGGTCGCTCGGCTGATCAAGGAATCGCATGAGCACGCGGGATCCGCGTTTGCCCATCGACAATATTGTCTCTTGACTGTTGTGTCGAGCGCTAGGTCCGCAGGCGATCGTCTCGCGTCGTCGGTACCTTTTGCTTCGCTCCCCGTTGGTCCGCCATGCTGAACCAGTATCCGGATCTCCCATTAGCCGGGCACGACCGTTTTGCAAGACCGGTTGGGAAGATATAGTCGCGGGTCCGGAATCGTATCGCGCGCGTATTCCCTTCTTCCGTAACCTCGTGTCCGGGATGTTTCGTCTCGCGAAACGCGACTCTCTCGCGGATAAATCTTCGCCGAGAGGCGGCAACCGCACGCTCGCCCTTTGTAACCGTCGAGAAAAACGTTAACGAAGAATCCGGAAGAGCTGGCGAGTGCCGAAAGATTTACGACCGCCTTGTATTCCGTGTTTCCCTCCCTTTCTACGATTTCGCAGTTGGAGCGAGTCGCGCGCTTACGTCAGTTTATTGCTACCATAAAAATGACAACATCTCTTCCTTAAGTCTGCCTATTAGATTAACTAATTAGCTTTTGCAGAAAACATTCCGTCGCGTTAATACATCTATTTTTTTCCGCAAACTATTAACACCTACTTACGCAAACGCAATTGTCACAATAATTCAGATTCGATCAATATTTTTTCTTATATTATTTATAGACATTACATTCTAGCTTACATTCTAGTTTTCTTCAAAAATACATATCTTGCATCCTTCAAAACGCGCGTTCTTCAAAATATCCCACAATTTGTTTATATATAATTCATATTTTACATTTGAAACACACGTATTCGTTTAGCTCAGCTTGATGGCCACCGCGAGGGAGAACTTTCGACGTTTATGCTTGCAGATTCCGGATCCGAGAGCGGATCGCATAAGGCGAGCGTCGGTGGCGTTCGCGGTTCCGGTGGCCACAAAAGTGGCGGCGGTTCCGACGGAAAGCCGACGAGGGTACGCACGGTTCTCAACGAGAAGCAGTTGCACACCCTCAGAACCTGCTACGCGGCGAATCCCCGCCCGGACGCCCTAATGAAGGAACAGCTCGTCGAAATGACGGGGCTGAGTCCACGCGTGATCAGGGTGTGGTTCCAGAACAAGAGGTGCAAAGACAAGAAGAAGACGATCGCCATGAAGCAGCAAATGCAGGAGAAGGTAACGAGCTACGACATCCCCTATATCAGCTGAAGCTAAACGTATTAGACTACTACGCATTGAAGATTAAAGATTGCGAATTAGAAATTTAAAATTCAAATAATTAAAACATGAATTAAAATTAATGTTATTTGATTGGTCAAATTCTCTAACATTTATTTCGTAATTCTCAGTCTCTAATGCGTAATCTGATACGGGCTTGATGAGCTTAATATCATTTTGACGATGAACGCGGTGCTAAATTTAGTGAATTTAATCTACCAAATGTATAATGAATAAATATTATAACGAATAAACGTGTTAGAATAGACTAGCTTATGGTTCGTGACAGAATTGTACAGAAATTTACTTTTATAAAAAAAGAAATTGTACTATCGAATTTCTATCGATAGTAACAATGAAAAGTCGCATTTATTTGACGACCACACTCAGAGAAGACAAAATAGTTCTGACAATTGTAATGTAATAACTCTGAAATTTAAATACCTCCCACTCCCCTCTTTCCAAAACTAATTTTATAAAATTATGAGAACGAAAATAGTACTGAGAAATATGAAGATATATAGTTACAGAAACAAATGTGATGTTGGATGTTAACATTGTTTCATCAGTTGTATGTAGCTATAAAATAGTAGTAAAATGACAAAATAACCATAATATTTTATAGTTACGTAAACTTCATACAACACATTATGACAATTATATTCTTTTCGATTAGACAAACATTTTTGTAAAACGAGTCATTGTGCCACACTTTTTGTATCGATAATATATTTGTTGTTAATAAAACTATTTTTTATATTATTATTTTCTTGTATTTTTGTTAACACTAACTGCAGCAAATCGCGTTTATTCGACAACCACACTTGGAGAAAACAAAATAGTTCTGTCAATTATAACTCTGAAATTTAAGTATACTCTTGCAACTAATTTTATAAGATCGTGAGAACGAAAATACTAAGAACTATGAAAATAGTCAGAAATAGTCACAAAAACAAATGTGATTAACATAGTTTCATTGTACGTAACTGTTAAATAATATATTGAAATGGTGAAATAACTGAAATATATATATGTAGTTATATAAACTTCATACAATAGATCATGATAATTATATATTCTTTCCGTTTAAATAAACATTTTATTGAAATCAGTTACATTATGCCATAATGGTACACATTTTGTATCAATAATATAGTTTTTGTTAATAAAAACATTTTACTACTTTCTTGTACTCCACTTTAGCGTATTCATTACAAATGATTAACATTATTATGTTTCTTTAGTTCATATCACTTATTCATTTTTCTTACCGCAGCTTCATTGTACACAGCCGAAGTGCTATTTTTCTTCAACTTTCTAGTTGCTGATGTTACTTTTTTCTCTGAGTGTAAAGTTAAATAAATTCTCAGATTCTTAAGCCTTTCTGTTTGCCACTAGCTTTGCGAGTTATAAATCGGATAAATGAATATACAGTTCTTATTTTAAATCACACTCCGAATATGTGGAAAGAAATATATTAAAAAATATATATTTCAGACAAAAGTTGTTTGGTTTTGAAGGAGAAAGAAGTTATGCCACCTATTTGATCATGGATGTGAAGATCATGTTAAGAAAATGGGAAATTTTCATTTCTAATCACTTTGGACATTTTTAAACGAGAATCCCTATTTTTTTTATTGTATATTCTTGTAATTGATGTCGAAACGTTTTCAAAACGCTAGTTTAACATCTTAAGTGGTAAAGTCTGCCAGGTAAAGTCTGTTGTTAATGTCGATGTATTTCGGAACAGTTCCGTGCTCATTGCACAATTTTATCCCGAAGATCTTCGTTTATTCCTAAGAGAGTCACAAGTAGTTCATAAGTTTAGTGAAAGATTTTCGTGATGTATTTTTGTATTTTTGTCATTTTAAATCACTATCAAAGAACTTAAAATCTCAGTCGAGTGAAAACTTCCCGTTAAGAGCTGTTAGTTTGAGAGTACATATCACTTTGAATACCTACCTAAATTATCTTAAAAGAAACACGTTATTAAAAAAAAATGTTTTAGAATTTAGATAAAACTTGTTTTGTTTTAAGGATAAAAACAGTTGATGTTATGAATGTGACTTTAAGAAGTAATGTCAAAGTACGTCAGATGAAAATCTTATTTTTTTTTTTAAATAAAAAACCTCTTTTTCTGTGTTACATATTTTCTTAGCTGATGACAAATCATTTTTAAGATGTTTAAGTACCGTCGACATTTTCTAAGATCATGTGAAGATTGCACACTCGGATTTGCATTTCTTGGTATATATGTGCGTATGTGCGTACGCGCGCACGTGTTCATAGCAAAAACCTTATGGCTTAGTCTTTCAGTAGTATTTCATGATTCCAAACCCTCTCTGCTGTATGTGTGAGTGAGTGTTACTGATAAGTATGATAAGTGGGTATTGCTCAATTTTTTTAAGTCTTCTCTTTACTCTTAAAAAATTTTTTTTTAATGTTATCCACTGTTCTCGAGACATTTTTAAAAGTCTAGTTTGTGAAATTCAGTCACTACAGACAGTAAAACTTCTCTAGGAATAGCTTCTACTACATGCATTCCTCAATGCGAGTTTTTATTTCTCCTGGTGTCATGGGCTTTTCTTTATAAATAATGCTTTTCAAGTAGTCTCACAGAAAAAGAAACGGTGAAGTCTGAATTTCTTGCAGGCCACCTTATCGGGCCATTGCGCCCAATTTACTTATCAGAACGTCTAACATCAATTCTGAACTCTTCGGACATTGTGTGCTAAAGCTTCGTTATGTTGAAATCATAATCTCTGTAATATCATTAAAGGAGTATCTTCTAAAAGTTCAGGAAATTTATTTTGTAACAGATTTTCAATTAAATATCTCTCTGTATTTGATTAACTTGATAATGAATTATATTATTAACAAAGGCAAGCCCGATAAGAGAAAATCGTTTACAATTCCACGTCAAACATTCGTTGTCCAACGATGCTGTCTGTTGATTTCGGAGCCAATATGGATTCTCAATCGATCAATAGTAACAATTGTGACGACTGAGTACCGCACTATTATAAAAAACAAAATTAAAAAAGTTTAGCTGCCTTACAATTTGTTCTAAAGCCCGCGTGTGCAATACTGCTGCCGCTGTATAAAATCTCTTTCATATAATTCTTGGTGAAGAATAATATAATATAGAAAATATTTAAATAATTTTATAATTCTACGGGCTGTTTCACGAATCAATAATTTTTAATTTTTCTGGTGTTGATTTTTGAATTTATATAAATCAAACCTATAACACTTTTATCATTAATTTAATTAATATCGAATTAATTTAGCTTTTTTTGATTAACTTGCCGACGTAAACAATTTTTAGTTTATAACTAACTAAATAGTTTGACAATCCGGATGCTATCGATCAAGATATTGTCTATGTACTACCGGCCAAAAATTTGAGACTAATTGGAAATGTCTATTATATGAAATAAAATGAAATAAAACTTGTACACTATAATTTAATACTATCAATATTTAGTGCATTTATTTAATAAAATGCATTGTTAGTAATCAGAGAAAAGATAGTTATTTTCAGTTATTAATTGCATTTGAATTAATTTAAGTCAATCAAGTAATTTGCATTTTTTATTGTTGCGGTTGGCTATAATACAATAACAATAACACACTCACGCCTCGCACGTAATATTAATAAAAGCATGTAATGTTAATAAAATCAGTTTACATAATGAGGCGCCTCTAATATATAATACTATTAATAAAATAACTAGCACACGAATAAACGCTGATATAGTATTAGTTATAAATAACTTTAAAATAACTAATCCATAATTGCCTCTATACTATTTTTCTCACAAAATAGGTGTTTAAACTTGCAAAATTCAATGTGCATTTCAGACATGCGTTAATGCATATACTTAACTATGGAAAAGGATATCTAATTATATCAAATTAATACATAAGAAAAGTTAATACGAAGAAACATTTAGTTGGTAAAACGGACTTTAGGATCCTCTTAACCATAAATTCTTCAAAATAACATTTCTTAGATAGTGTGTAGATTCTTTTGACATTTTTTTAGATAGTGTGTCTCTTTTAAGATAATTTAGGAAAGCATTTAGAATAATGTGTATACCTTTAAAACCTGAGAGTTCTTAACTCATTGTCAGTTGAGAAATAAATGGAAATTTAAATGGGACTTAAAACCAGTGTTTTGGAAATGTCTCGACGTCACAGAGTTACAGAGATATGCAATAAAAATGTACATTTCCATTTAAAAATTTCAACCTGTGTCTTTCAAATCAATATCCAGAAACTAATGTGAATGACATAACTTTTTCCCCCCTTCAAAATCAAACAACACATTTGTCTGAAATATTTTTTCGAAAATACCTTCCTTTCTAAATATTCATAGTGGGCATTTAAAATGGATCATCCTGTATAACGAGACGCTGATATTTCGATGAATGATCTAATGGAACCAAGCGCTTTTTATTTCAGGACGGTCGTAAATTGGGCTTCGGCGGCATGCATGGCATACCCATGGTTGCCAGCAGCCCCGTGAGACACGAGAGCCCTATCGGCATGACGCCTCTGGAAGTACAGGCTTATCAACCACCGTGGAAGGCGCTTTCGGAGTTTGCGCTTCATACGGACTTGGAACGGCTGGATCCCAACGCGCCGTCGTTCCACCATTTGGTGTCCCAGGTAACGCGTTACACTCGAAACGTTTAACTTTTTGTTTCTTCGTGAGATACCGTCGAGAGCGTAGCCTCGAACGGCGACTTTCGCGAGCATGATTTATCGAATGCGAGAGAATGATTTATATTTGTGGAAAAATGCTAGAAATTTGTCTTTACTCGGAAATTCGAGCTCAATTATTGGAATAATTGCAGATGCACGGCTACGACTTGCACGGAGGACCACCGGCGCAATTGGCACCCCCGCCGGGGATGCTCGGCGGACCGATGAGCGACGGTGGGGGCGGGCCGTTACCGCCCCCGGGGCCTCATCATCCGGGTGGCGGACCGGACATGGGCCAGCATCCCGACAGCACCGACAGCTACGTGACCTACGTCGAGAGTGACAGTGACTCGTTTCACCACGATACGGGAAGTCCATAGTGTCGTGCGAGGCATGAACGCAAAACTACCACGCCCCCGTCGTCCTTCGCTTTCGTAGCGACCCTCGTCGTGGTGCTCGCCATAACGGCGAGATGCTTGCAACGGAGGATATGAAGCGGCCACGGAGTCGGGGAATACACCGTGATACACAGATATAGGAGGGACAACACAGATACCAAAGGGCTGCGGCGTCTCATCGATCTTTCGACGATAATCAAACGGACTCGTACCGCTCTGCTACCAAAAGCGGCTCGGAAACGACCATGATGAACACGCTGAAAATGACACGAGTGATGGAGGAAAGAAAGGGGGAGAGGGGGCAACTGTCTTGGACGTACATAAATAACGCATTTTCGCTTCAATTCTAAAACGATTTCTTTGAAATGTTATCAGAGGAACGTTTACGAGAACAACCGTCTAATCATTAAGCATTACAGAAGTTTTTCGTGAATCTTGAAAAGTTTGAAGAACCTTTACATCCTGTATGTCGATCAGCTTATTGATAAGAAAACCAGATTCTGGTCAGACCGAGCGTTATGTTATTTCGATTCCCAACATTTTGGCTTCTGATAAAACCTGACGTTTCTGCGTGTCATTATATCGTTTTGCGTTACGTTATTACAGTGGAAATTCGCTGCCTGTGTAAAATTATAATATCAATTTCGCTGGAGATTTGTAAACGGCTTGTACGCATGTGTCGTTAACTGCCTGTATATAAAAGAAGGAGGATGCGATTCGATATCCAGTGCTGAAGATACACTGTACATAGTTGCTACTTGCTGTAAATCTAAGCAATGTTAAATCACGATGTACTCAGGCGCAAATTGTACCGTAGAATACGAATAACGGAATATACGCAGGGTGCGTATCGTAATATGTGGAATACACTTCAGGGACAAATTCAGAATCTAAATAACAAAAGAAGTTCATATAAACGTATGTCCGTAATCGCCTTGTTCCACTTGTTTAAGTGTATAGCCATTTTTGTACTTTTATATAAATCCGGATAGCCAATAAATGTTGAGAACAAATTTTGAAAGTATCTGCCACCAAATTTTGTCGATGGATGCCAGCAGAAATGTAACTGACTAACTGCAAAATTGAGCAGAATCTGTCGTTTTCGTTAAACCATTTAAACGATTATATGCCATTTAAATGTTTACGAAATGACAGATCAGACAGATTCTGTTAGATTTCTGTCGAAGCATAAAATGATAAGTAATAATCGAGTGGATTTAGGTCCGGAGAGCGAACAGGTCAGGCAATCGATCCAGCACGATCAATCCATTTATTGGAGAATCGATTATTCAAAAGGTTTCTTGCAATTCGATTAAAGTATGGCGAAGCAAGAAATAAAAATATCTATAACTTGAAAACAAATTTCCGATATTGGGCACATAAATTTTGGATTTGTATAAATTTTATTCGTTCTTTTAGGATCCTGAATTCGTGCTTGAAGTGTGTGCCACATATTATGGCACACCCTTGTATATATACAGATATATGTAGGCACACTAAATTTACATTGATAATTGCATTATTCCAGTTATGTTAAGTTTCGTAACGGCAGAGATATACTCGCAAAAGGATTGCAAATGCCATATAGCGTTTTATTTAATCATTTTCGGCGACAAAGTTGCCGTTATCGTCGTTGATATTCTGTGTTATCTCTCAAGTTTGTATGGATGGCGACTTTGTATTTGTATGACGCGCACGCCTTGGTTTGTTAAGAGATGGATTACGCTTAGTTACCGAAGAAGCACAAGGGAGCGGTGCTCCTTCGTTTATATTGGATATAAAGAAAATTACATTTCAATATGAATCGTGCAATCGATATCGCCTAGTAAGGAGCGAGCCAATTAAGACGAAAGATTAATAGGGGAATCAATTATATATAATATAATAATATTAATTATTATAATATATATAAATTCACATTCAATGATATTTTTATCAGAAATTCATCTAACTTCTATTATATATATTATATGTAATATGTATATTATATGTTCTATACTAGGCGACAAAGATTAGAAAAACTCATCTAATTTTTAATACATTTAAATATATATAGAAATTTATGTAATTTCTGATATATATGTATATGTGTATATTAGAAATTAGATGCATTTCTAATCTTTGAAACAACAAATCCAGATCCCTAAAATTGCTTTTATTTTCTTTCTACTTTTAAGCATTTTGCGCGAATCGGAAGAGTTAAAAATCATGTAAAAAATTTCGAAGATTAGGTTTTAAATTTCGAAGACTAAGTCTTGAATCTTATAAAGAAATACATTTATGTAAATCCGTTTTACAGGGCAGATCTTTACGTCAAAGCGTATTTTAATGATTCAATTTTAATGGCTCACGCATACACTTAAAATGTTAAACAGGCAAACGCCTGTTCAACTTTTGCACAGAACGACTACAAAGGGTTTCGTCGAACACAACGGATAGTTTTTGGAAATTTTCGAAAATGTTCCCAGTTTCAGTTTCTCGCAATATTGAATGTAGCGACCGTTTTTCAAGATTTTGCGCTCTGTCTAAAAACTAAATGACTCAAATGTGGTCCACCGCACACATTACTTTCACAAGCTTTTCTCTAGCCGCGCGTTTCAGAAATGTTTATAGTTAACCAAGTAGAACAAGTGGCCTGTTCTTTTTACCTGAACTTCTTACACGGTTCATGTTGGAGAAAAAAGATGAATCGTGCAAGAAGTTCAGCTAAAAAGAACAGGCTTTATAAGTCATGATGCCGTTAAAATGGCGTCAAAATGGTTCCAAAATGATTATTAAAAATCATTTTAACGCTACTTCAACGTCACCTTAACAACATCATCATGGCCCCTTCTGCTCGGATATATAACACTGATTATTGATTAGCTATTTATTAGAGGAAGCAGTGATGAAAATTTATCGCACACCACAGTATGCGTGACCAAGCCTTTCCGAATATAGGACTGTTGTACACCGCTCTCTTGTACGTACATGGTTTAAAAAAAAAAGAAGCGAGAGAAAGAGAAAGATGTAAATCTGATATTTCGTAATTCGTTCAAGCATCTTCGAATTTGTATGATATTTCTATACTGGCACAATGTATGTAATAAACTGTCGAACAAAAGCATCTTGACGAGGTTCCCTTATTCCGAATGCTTTATAGTTATTTTCACGAAACATACATTTCGCTAGCTTCTCATTCAGAAATTTTTGAGAGGCTTATTAATTATCGTTAAATATCTAGACAAGGTGATAATAATTTGTAGGAACGCGTTTTTGCAAAACTGTGAAGTTCTAACTAGAAAGTTAGTGGCTCTATATATGATAACAAAAGTAATTACAATTATTTGTTAAATGATTCTAATCTTGATCTCAATCTCATTTTTATTGTTTAATATTAATTTTGAAAGGAAATAAAATTTATATAGAACGTTGAAGAAAAATAACTTAAAATTTGAAAGTTTTTAGTGCTTACCAAACCGAATAATTTATCCAAAAGAGGAAGCTTAGAAAAAAAGCTGATTTATAGACCCAAATATATAACTAAACATTTATATAACTAAATGTTTATATAACTAAGCATTTTTTTTCGTGAACAATCATGTAATATACATATATTTAGCGATAGAGAAAGGCCAGAGGAACGAGCAAGTGAGGATGTAATTTAGTTTCAATATAATTTTATTAATAAAAACTAGAACGTTTCGTACTAGTGCATTCCGGTAAATGTATAAACAGCGATATAAAGCGAAATATTGTCAACATTATATGTATGTTATGTCTGATTTCTGATATGGTCTCTTTATGATCATATATATATATATATATATATATATATATATATATGGCTTTTATTTTTAATTTCACTACATTTATTCTTGTATTTTTATCACTTAACTTATACAACGTAATTATTCTTCCGTGTTATTATTCTATTTCTGTAATCTAATTTTGTAAATCTAATTGTTCACTTTTCTCGTACTAGCTGAAGATAATGAATACGAAACGTTCCATATTATTTATGATTCAATTATATGAAAACTAAATTATTATATTCTCACTTGCCAGTTCTTTTGACCATTGAACTTTCGCCACTGCTTTGCATAAAATGAGCTTGACTTATATATAAAAAAATCTTTGATACATATATATTTACATACTTGGTGACGATCGTGTGCATCTGTTGCATCTCGCAAAAACCGTCGATCGGCTACGAAACCGCGGATGAGGATTGCTGATACCTGTCAGGGTCTTCCACGTCGAATTGCGGAACTCAGAATGACCGTCATCGACCATCGACTGTCTCTGCGCGTAATATGACGCTCAACTACGATCGCACGGAGTCACTTCGAAATTCGCGAGCGAGATACGTATCGCGGTAACGAGTGCACGATAGTGAAGTACGACACAACGAACGCGTTCGACGCAGGAGAGACACTCTTGACGATTCTTGTGCGCGAGACGCGCTGCTTTAGAAATCGCGAAAAACGACTTGAACACCGTTCGGCGCGGCGCGGCGCGTTCTACGGCACGGCCGAGTGCGATTCGAAAACCTAGCGAGAATCGCAATCTCGAGATTGTCGATAGTCGCGACTGTAGCGCCGCGTGGCGTTCCGGCGATGAACCAAGGACCGAAAACCTGCAATTTACAATTTACGCTTTCTTTAGTTGGCTCTGATGCATTTCGGTGTGCGTTGAATTTTTGTGGGAGATTTTTCAGGATTATTTTTCTCGATTGTTAGTGAAGATAATCGTAAATATGGATAACGAGAAGAGTACTATGATCGCTGTTTTGCAGCTTTTGAAGAAGTATAATTTCAAGGTAAGTCAGAAGACGCTCGTTTACCTCCAGATCCAGACGCGCATCCTAACCTACGTTTGTCGGTGTTACTGTGTGAGAAATGTAAAGTTAGTTTTTTTTTTTATCGCTGCATTAGAACTTCTCTTCTCGCTTTCGCCAAATTTCAATATTTATTTCACTTCGAGTACACTAGTTCAGCTATTAAACATAGACCTCTAATATATAGATTTACACACACACACGTGATTGAAAACAAATACTATGTAATACTTGTTGCTTTATGTTTTTAGGGAACCGAGGAATTGTTTAGAAAGGAAGCTAATCTCACCGATGTCTCGATTGACGACGCTCAGCAATCTGATTCCGATGTGACCAGCGTCCTTTCCGCTTACAAGAGCGAGGGAGATCCTGCGCAATATGAGAAAGCATACATTGAATTGAAAAAGTTTGTAGAAGGAGCTTTGGACATTTATAAGGTAAGCTAAAGTTACCGTTGACACATATGAGCAAGTATCATATGTCAAGCGTGACAATATAGATATATGTATATATATAACTTTATTATATTTATTTTATATAATGTTGTTCTATAAAATAATGATTTATATTTATTAATATATATGTATATATAATGATAGCATGAGTTGGGAACCATATTGTATCCAGTTTTGGTGCACATGTATTTGGAATTGGTTTATAATAATCATTCCAAAGAGGCGAAGCAACTCATGGAGAAGTTCAGTGGAAATTTAGAAGAGTATTATCAGGAGGACTTGAAGAGATTGTCCAATGTAACAAAACGAGAGCAAATGGCAGGGAATGAATTAACTGACACTTTTAAGTAAGCATTGAAACGAGCGATATGTTCAACCTTGTGATTTAAACATATTATCTAACCATCTACTTTGCAGATCTAATCAGTTTATAATCAGAATGTCGAGGGATACCCTTTCAATACTAAAACGACATTTGCAAGAAAAGAAACATAGCGTTTTACTAAACATCATACAGGAGCATCTTTACTTTGATATGTATGAGGGCGTTGCTCGTAATAAACAACAGATAGAAGCAACGTCTGGAGCTCTAGTGGGAGAGGCTACCAGGCAAGGTAATGAAATGGTTTCATATCTCTAAGAGAAGAGTTATTCTTTATTTTTATGCTTTATCGAAAAAAATGTCTGTTAACAAAATTATTGAAATGTAGATAACAAGTCCAAAGTATTTTATGGACTTCTAAAGGAACCTGATATTCAGCCACCAGCCGAAGAAGAGGAAAAGTGTGATGACACAGGTGGTGGAGATGGAGACAAGCCGAAGAAGAAAAAAGTAAAGAAAGATCCTTTGTTTTCAAAGAAGACAAAATCTGACCCGAATGCACCACCGGTGGGCAGAATGCCGTTGCCTAATCTGTAAGATAGATATATTAATATAGCAAGTCCTTTAATGATCTTTTAACTTGCTTCTGTCGGTTTCTATCTTAAAGAATCAACAGGACGTTGCTTTTGTCTTTCACGCAATTTTTATCTTTTCAATTTAGGAAAGATGCGGATAAACTGGAAAAAATTAAGGCACTGAGGGAAGCATCAAAGAGAGTTGTTCTTGGACCTGACACATTACCATCTATATGTTTTTATACAATGTTGAACACTACTTATACGTAAGTATACGAAATGAAATTTTTTTTCTTCAATATATTTCTAGCCCTAAGATATTTCTTACAAATCTACTTTTGTAATATTTAGTATAACGGCGGCGGAAATAGCAGAAGACTCAAGTTTATTAGCTACCGGATTTAGTGATTCCGGCATAAAAGTATGGAGTCTACTTCCACAAAAACTGAGGGTGATGAAAACGGGCGAACAATTACAGGATATTACTAGAGAAGCAGGTAGCGCATAAAATCAAGATAGAGGTCAACTTTCTTGAGTTACATTGTTCTGAAATGCATATTATATATCTGTGAAAAACTTTACAGAGGACGTATTGGTTAGAATGATGGATGACCGAACATCTGAAACTGCAAGACATCTCTATGGTCATAGTGGGCCAATTTACAGTCTTTCATTTAGTCCAGATAGAAATTTACTGCTTTCATCATCGGAGGATACTACAAGTAAGACTTGTATTACTTAATGTTTCTTTATTCAATATATATGAATTTAAGTAATCTAATTAAATAATGATATACAGTTGTTATTTTAATGTGCATAAAGAATATTTTTCTTAATGTCTAATATTAATACAAAGAAATATAAAAAAAATTAGTGTAATTATTAATGTAATATTTAGTACACTAAATTAAATTAATATACTTATTAATGTGATAAAACGTTTTATTTATATAATAAAAAACTGATATAATTTTAGTATACTAATTGGTATAATAATTTTGATTGTTCAGTAAGGCTATGGTCACTGCACACATGGACATGCGTCGTCTGTTACAAAGGTCATCTATTTCCCGTATGGTGTGTAAGATTCTCACCGCATGGTTATTACTTTGCAAGCGCATCGAATGACAAAACTGCCAGATTATGGGCGACTGATTCTCACCAGCCATTACGAATATTTGCTGGCCATTACTCAGATGTTGATGTGAGTTAACATTTTCTGGCACTAAATTTTATTTGTTTAACCATTAGACAATCAACTGTTATTCCATTATTTTTATAGGTAATTCAATTTCATCCAAATTCGAATTATGTTGCAAGCGGTTCAAGCGACATGACTGTGAGATTATGGGATTGTGTAACTGGCAATCAAGTCCGATTGATGACTGGGCATAAAGAACCGATTTTTTCTTTAGCTTTCTCAATAGAGGGTCGATTTTTAGCTTCAGCCGGTGCGGATCATCGTGTCCTCATGTGGGATTTAGCACACGGCCACCTTGTCGCAGCCTTATCCGGCCACACGGCTAATATTCACTGTCTATCGTTTAGTCGAGATGGCAATATTCTAGTCTCAGGTATTTACATCATCCCCCATACATTTATGCAGATTAAATGGATTTAAAAAATATATCAAGCGATAATCGATTGTATCGTTTTGTCAGGTTCCTTAGATTACACACTAAAATTATGGGACTTCACCAAATTAGCGGAGGAGATGAGCTTGGAAGATGTCAATGTTTCGCACAATCCAGATGTAAAAAGTAACTCGGAATCTTATCTACTGCGTACCTTTCCGACGAAAAATTCGTCTGTCCTGGCGCTACATTTTTCACGTAGAAATTTACTGCTAGGCGTCGGCATGTTCGACTCGGGATAACCCGTGGCTTGGAGAGAGAGATTTACCATTTTATATACTTATTTATAGAATTTAAATTTATATATAAAGAGATTGAATCATTAAAATGTATCATAAAAGTTATCAATAAATTTTTCACAATTATTATCCCTACTGTTAATAAATATAACATACAAGACATTCAATTTTCCTTGGCAATGAAACGCGGTAAAGTTGGACAGAAGTTTTACTGAAATATTGACGGTCTCTGAAATCAGTTTATTCTTTTATTGTAGCTAATATTGCTTTCGATAAGCGTATCAAACGGAATGTTCTGCAAATTAAAGTCCGAGTAAGAGTCAAACCGAGTGGAACGATCGCATCGCGATCGATAATTCGCGCGAATTTGTAACTCGTGCGATAACGAGCAGGTGACTGGGTGAACGGCGGTAGCTCGATCAGCTCGATGCCGATCTTGCGGTAATAAGCGCCGGTCAGTGCGTCACTGCGTCAGTTACGGTGACCAGCGGTGACGCGGTGACGGTGACGGTGACGACGCGACGGTGTGATATATACCACACGCGCGCACCCCGAGAGACCGGTCGAGGCAAAAAAAAGCCATTGACGGAAGAAGGCAGGTAGGAGGGAAATGAGATGCCCGAGCGCGAACGAAAGTAAGTAGGCGGTCCTCCGGCGTTCCGGTTTTCACCTGGGCGTTGTCGCCGTCGGCACCGTCGCGTTTTCACTCTCGCTTTCGACGATGGACGATAACAACGCGGCGAGGTTAGGTAAGTGCGGCGTTCGTATTTATATCCCAAGTCGGGACGCATGTTTCCATACTTTTTGAGATATTTCCTTTTTCCTTGAACGGGCCCTCCCTTAAATTCGGCATACTTGCAGCTGCAGACAGCTACGAAATGGTCAAGGCCCTGTACGACTTCAAGGCCACGTTTGCCAAGACTCTCAGCTTCCGGGAGGGTGAATTTTTTATCCTGCTGCAGCGTAATGTCAAGCAGAAAAACTGGTGGCAAGTTGTAAACAGAGGGGGACGTCTGGGCTACATACCATCCAACTATATTACCTCCGTAAAGGTATGTGAGACTTGTTCCGAAGACATGTAAGAACATTTGTATTGTTAATTGTGATCTCACAGGCGCAGCCCCAGTTCCTGATTGACTTTTTGGAAGACTGTATACTGACTTTGGAGACGGAAATTAAGAAAGACGGCGACTCGGTGCAACCCGACAAACAGGATCTCTTAGCGAAGCTAGTGGAAAGGAAGAAACAAGTCGAATTGAGCAAAAAATCTAAAAGACAAGCGCCTAAACCACCAGAATTAGATTGCGGCATTGTTCCTAAAGAAACACATTCCGTGACTGCTTGCGACAATACAGAAGCGGATGTTAGATCGGCGCCAAGCAATGCTTCTTACGCAACGGCACAGACGACCCTTCGCGGCAATAACACGGATCACGTTGAAACAAATGCGCAATGTCAACGGCCAAACGGGGACGAGCAACGTGTGCAATCGCTTCCTCGTCAGTCGTCTTCGGACATTGTGCAGAAAATCCAGTTACCACCGATTACGGAAGTTCGTAAAAGCTCCTCCCAAGGTAGCATACAAAATGTATCCAGCAGCTCGTCAATTAAAAGCAATTCGCCCGCTAAGACCAGCTCGCCGACTAAGAGCAATTCCTTGCAAGCCATTAATTCGCGAAGCGCTTACCAACTGCTCGATCAAGTACGCAAAAATACTCAACTTAGTCATGAAATGTCAAAAGTAGCAGTCACAGTCGTAGTGTCTAGCCTGCGGCAGTTGCTGCCAGAAACTGTAAGTCATTATCTCGATGCTTTGCTGCATCAGCTACAAACACCATTGACCGTGTCAAAAATGAGTATAGAAGAAACTTACGATGCTAATAGGTTGAAAATTATTTTTACTGAATTGACTTCGTGCAAGGAAGATTCACAGCAAAGAAGTTGGATGCTTTACGAAGATGAATCCATAATCGTGGAATACATCAAAGAATTGACTGAAATATTGGTAGGTATATTTTTGTTTTAAACGGAGCAACTTGTATTGTATCAATATCACATGCTTAGTATTAAATTTGACTTTTAATATTATAGCTTTCAACTCTCTTCAATTAAAATTTTTCCCAAATTTATGTCGGTAAACGCATTTAAAAATGTATGATTGTCTACTTTTCTAGTTTCATGTTATACATTAAATATGCACAATATGATTGTTAATACTAAAAATGTGGTATAAAGATAATTCACTTATAGTTTTACTTATTATTAAATAATTAATATTTGTACATATCTTTTTTTCAGACTAATGCCGATGTAAATGTGTCGAGATATGTTTTAAGGCAAGATCGATACAATGGTGTAACAATATTGGTACAATATTATCAGATGGAGACGAGGTGGACCATTAGACAACTGTTGCTGCAATCATTTGGCGTTATGTGCAGTTTAGATCCAGTGGTTCTAACTATAATGTTAAATAGTATTTTACCAATGGAACTAGCGAGGTATTTAAGACATATTTAATATATAAAGCATACAATATTTAAATAATAACAAAAATTCTTGTTGCAGAGATATGAAGAGTAATCCCAGGAATGTATTAAGATTAAATTATTCTTCGTTACTGCTTACAATGATTTTTTCAATGGGCGAACCCATGCCAGTTACGCATTTAGGTGGATAAAATAGATCGTACATAATATCATTACTAAAAATAGAAAATAAAATATTTATTATTGTTATTTTGTTACAGAACAGCTTGGTACAGACTTTATATCATTCCTACTGGACCTAATAGAAACACCACCTGATACGGATCTAGAAGATCAAATCCCGGACTTGTTCATAAATTTGATATTATCCTACAACTTGCAATTTACAACGTCTGAGAATATTGTTCTAAACGCCTTACGTGAGCGAACTGTAGCTAAAACTTTCACTGAAAAAATCTTATTTCTTTTCAACAGAGAAGGTAAATTTAATGCAATATTATATATGATGCATACACTGCCAAGCAAAAGTTTAAGGCTATTAATTGAAAATTGTCTACTCTAAGAAATGAAATCGAACTTGTGCATTATAATTTAACATATTTTTATTATTTTATTCATTGTTTTATAAGAAAATGAAAAATAATAGAAAATGTTTGAAAGTTCTACAAAAAATATCTTACAAGATGAAAAGAATAATAGATACTTTTTTGTCAAAGTAGCCACCCTTATATTTAATTACTTTTTTTTACTAAGTAATCTAACTACAGATTTATTCATTTTTTCCCGACAGAAGACTTTTACTCATCTAAAATAATTTTAGTTTTGGAAAAAAGGCTTTATGATCGTAATCCATTTTCTTGAAATTAAACAATGCTATGTTAACCACAACTGTGCTAAATATAATGCCTACTTACTTTCACATTAAGAAAAAATATTGAATGAGGCATGAATCAGACTTTAAAGTAGTATTTCTGGAATAATTTTATATGTGGTTTCAAACTTTGGACTCGCAGTGTATGTATTACACATGTCGGAGATGACTGCTTGAACTAATCCTTAATTTACTACAGAGGATCCGGTACGGATATTTGATCATGAGCCACAACCGCCGCACTCTGTGCTGAAACTTTTTGTCGACTTGTTCAGTAATGATGCCATAGCAAGTCTCTTCTACACCAATGATGTGAAAGTTCTTATTGATATTATACTACGACAACTTTTCGATATGTTCCCGGGTGATAAGGTATTACATTACGCTGTGATAAAGAAAACTCATATTGGACCTATTAAAAATGTTTTAGATGTACATCTAATCTATATTTTTAATATGCAAAAACAGCGTAGACAGTATCTGGAGCTTTGCCGCCGTGTTCTACGCACGTCCAATTATAATGAGCATCGCCATCGATCTGGAGACTTATTAAAATGTTTTACAAGGTAAAGTGGCATGCTTTATTACAATTTATTATAAATATTTTCGTATAAAATTTATTTTATTATATGTATATCTTGTATTTTATGCTAGGATATTTTGCGAGGAGACAGCAGAGAGTCACGAAGACCAACAAGTAGTACGCGAAATTAGCAACGAATTTCCACATTTGTTCAGAATGTGACATTTAATTCCCCCGTCTGATCAAGATTTAGACGAAGATGACTTGCAAACTCTTGTTTAAGCGGATCTGAGAATTTGTCAACGGTAAAGAGGAATCAAATTCATGACAAATTTTGTTGATAGCCGTTATGGCTTTCGTATATTTCATCTAGTAAAGGGAAACGCACACAGCTTATGTTAGCTAAAGTAACGATGATATGTTTTACGACTGCCATAAATAATGTATTCATTCTGTTGGTGCTACAAGACGTCACTCTTTGTGTAAGTGAACTATTTAATAGGAAGGATATATAAAATTATTATATATATATACATATATATACGTAACATGAGATATAACAAAGAATTCCTTTTCATTCTTATTACGAGGACCATTGATATCTAAGAGCATTCCAACATTCGCATAGTTAAATGATATAATAATTATGTAATAGTTAATTGATAGTAATATATAAGTAAAATAATTTATACATAGAGATATATATTGAGATAAACTTTAATATATAAACACATACAGCTGATACATACATCTCTGTGTGTATTGTTAAAAGAGATGGAGAAATTATGTAAAAATTATTAGTATTGTTTCTCCATAAAGTGTAGTCTAGTCCACGTCTATATATGTCAGAACACAATATTCTAAGTCATAGGAATTATAAAAAAAATTCTAGCTTATATCTTGTTTTCCAGAGGGATACCAATACTTTCTTTAAATATCGTTATTTTGCGAATGTTTTGATCACGACAAAAAATTTCTAGATAAAAATTCGGACTTATAAGACTTACTAGGTGCCACTGCAATCCCTAAACTTGCTAGTCTATGATTAGTGACTATATTTTTTGAAGCATGTTATTCTACGTTATGTTTGCAACTATCAACATGTCAATTATAAAGTAATCTCAAATTTAATGTGATTGTAATTGAATGTTAAATAAATAAAAAGTTTAGCTCATAACTGTCATCATATGAAACCTTGTTTTTTCTCTTTCATTCCGTTATTAATAATTTTAAATCTATCTATTCAAGTAAACTAAATTTATAATATAAATATGATTATTGGCATTTTTACCAGTATCTTTATTATCTAACTAAAAATTGGTAGAAGCCGTAATCTAAAAACGAAGGATTTAATTATATATTGTATATTCCAAAAGGAAAAAAAATTAGAAAGAAAAAATATATATAAAATAAAAAATCTAGAGGAATAAATATTAAATTATATGACTTGGCTCTCCTCTACAAATAGGCTAATAAACGTTATTAAAAATTATTGTGTTGCGATAGCAGTACAACGCGCTTTGTATATTAGGCCCCCCTCGAAATAGAATGAAAAAAATTGCTCGGGTAGAGATATTTGAAAGAAAATGTTGGTCTCATGTCAGGTCAAGAAGTGGTGTAAATTTTTTGTTCGTATCATCATCTAAACACGGGGAAAGTGTGATATTTCATATTATTAAATAACAGAAGATATGAGACTTTTATCTTAGTTTTATTAACAATAAGTATACTGATTTCTCAATGAAAAAGTTTCCAAGCCTTATGTAAGTGTATGAAAGTAAAATTCATTGTTTCACATAATAAATATGACGCTTGTATAAAAGCTGGAAATAATTCATTCCGACGTAATGCGACGTTTATGGTGGGAATTTACTTCCAAGACTAATCACGAAATGTGGAAAATATCTCTGTGCGAAAAAATTCAATGTGCATTGATTCTTTATAAACACGTGAATGATTAGTTTCAAGATGTGATTGTATGGATTGCATAAGTGTCTTTAGATCCAAAAGCAGTTCACCAATTATTCAGGATAATTATTCACCGGTCATCATCTCCATAAACTCTGAAAAGGAAAAGAAATATATATTTGCAGCAAACGTTCCTTTTGTTTATACGTTACTTTATTTTAAACTGATAAGAAATTTAGACACAATAAATTTTCTTCTTTCGCAAACACATAACAATGTCACTAAACCATATTTCGTTGTAAGAATTCTGAAGATTTTAATTACTTGTAAAAAATACAAATTAGTACTAAAACTAATTCTTTAAATAATCGATAAGTTTTCTAATCGATAAATCTCATTAAAAGAAATTAGTTTTCTCTATAAAATTTTGTTCTATTTCCTTTCGTCGGTGAATAATAAAACAGAAATGAAAAATGGGCCAACTTCCAAGTTGATTTTACCTCTTCAGAGTGAAATCAGACAGCAAAAAAATAGCTTATTACCTAACAGGACGTCCTTTATGTGTTGCCAAAGTTTTATAATTTTTTGAATTTCCGAGTTGAGAGTCTTTTCTTGTAAAATTAAGGATCTAATTTAACATCTAACTTCCTCCTAAATCTTATTAATCCAACTGTTCCTTTAAGGGTTACGCTTTCTAATACAGAGTGGCGCACATAAAACCAGTCCAAAATGCAGTTGCAAAACACTGGAGCCGGTTTTATGTGCGCCACTCTATATTTTGGAACATTACACGCGAAATTCATCGGAAATTGGAACGGGCGTGTGATTTTGATGAATCGCTGCGATTTGTTAGGTACGAATATAAAAATAGGCAGAGTCGCGGGATCAGTGGCATCCTCGATCTGCCAACTCGCCCGGCGTATAAATAAACCGTTTGACTTTCCTCCGTTCAACTTGTGTGGCATACGTTGACACATACTGATTCTCCATAAGAATAAAACGTTGAATTTTTCAGTTCAATATCTTTTCGCGTTTTTACAGGTTTCACAATTGTTTTCTTCGAAAATATTAAAGTCGGTGGTATTAAAAAGAAAATGCCTTCTATGCCTGATAAAAAAGTTATCTTCTTCGATAAAACTGTTCTAAAATTTCTTACGTGTTTTATCTCATGGTTTCGTTTCAAATTACTTTCTCGCAAGTTGCAGTCAACTTACTGGATACCATACACTTGGTTGAGAGAGAAAGAAGAGAACTAAGAACGTACCGTCAAAATCAACTGTACCAGAACCATCAGAGTCGATTTCCTCGATCATCATGTCCAATTCCTCGTTCGTCAATTGATCGTCCAATTCTCTTAAAATTTCACGTAAGCATGTCGTTGGGATGTAGCCGTTACCTGGTGGAGCAAGGTGCGTGTATAGAGAATCACAGGCTCGAAGAATATTTAAGTAGCATATGGGACAAAATTATGATATGACTCGCGTAACATTTTTCAATAAAATTGATGTAATAATACCATCGTTTTCTACCCCAGACAGCACGCATGTCTACAAGACATCGTAGACATCTTTAAAATGTCTTTTAGACGTGTATGTCTAAAAGATGTCTTTATGACGCCTTTATGTCTTTATTGTCTAGAATGCTCGTGAAAATCTAAGAATATTGTTACAGGTGACCCTCGAATGTACTTGAATTGTACAGAGACTCGAATAACACGATAAAAAATTGTAACAATCCTACCTTTTAAAAGTTTTTTCGAATAATCTCTTGGAATCAAATGCCGATTTTATATGGATCTTAAATTACACAGTTTTCAATATAACACGGAACCAATTAATTGTGTTATTTGAGGGTTACTTATATTCTGCTTCATTATTTGTATATCTCTGAGAATCTATTCTGGCACGTAGTACTCATCTCTCTTTCACTTGACACAAATAGTAATTGCAAAATTTATCCGTCCCGCGATATTTATCTCCTCGGTGCCAGCCACATTAAAATACGTACGCTACACACCCTCGATATAATCGTAATTCATGAAAGACGTGTTACGACATCCTTGGCTCACGGCCGCCACGTGAGCTTCCTTCGTTGGGAATCTCCGGCTTATTTTTACGTTCGCGTATAACGAAACCGATGCGAACTTAATGCGCCTGTTTGTACAAACGTATTCTCAGATTTCCTCGTCGCATATGTCACGCTTGTCACGCCAAGTCTCTCCTCGCTGCGAAACTGATCCGTTTTACGAAGTAAAACATCTACCACTATATAAATCGCATTTCCATTTTAGGAACACATAAAAAACTATATATGTATATATAAGAAAGATGAGAAAAGTCGAAGGAAGATAATTTGGATTTGTAAAAAAATAGTCGTTATTATTCAAGTAATTATTAGCCATATCTTATCGAAAAAACTTCATGAATTATCTCGCTAACTAATGAGCTATGTCCGATAAACTGTTCACAAGCCTTATTACGAGATTCGCTATATACCTTCCTTGTCATAGAGCCTGAAGGCTTCCCGTAGCTCCTTTTCCAGCGCCTCCGCGTCTTCCTCAACAATAAATTTCGCCGCCAACGTGACGAATTCGTCAAACTCGAGCCGCCCAGATTCTGCAAGCGGAGTATTATGAGACAGCGCAAAAATATTCAACGAATTCCACAAATAGAATTACCGAGGCGCGTTACGGTAAATTAAATCGCACGAAATTTGACAACAACTCGGTAGAGACGCGACGCGCGTATGCATATCTGTAAACACTTCAGAAATAGAGAGATAAACAAGACATTGTTATGCTTGGTCAGTAATATTCTTTAAATAGGCCTCAAAATCCACCGTACACGTGTCGTAACCGTGTTGATGTCGCGCCGTTGTTAATTAGTACGAAGTACGATTAATGATATTTACTATCGGCGTCGACTTCGTCGATGAGCTCGTCCAAGATCTTCTTGTTGAACGGTTGCCCCATTAGCCGAAGGATATCGGCTACCATGTCAGTGGGAATGCTGCCGGTTTTGCCACTATCGAAGCTATCGAAAGCTTTGCGCAGAACTACAAGAGATCAAATATTTTTTATATAAAAAATGCTCTCGTTATCGCAAATCCCGCGATTCGAAATCTGAAGAAGATCATAGAAGGAATATGTTTATACATATTAGTCTCTCAAAGATAATCTACGAATAATATTCACGAAAATTGCAACGATAACGTTAATCCATAACGTTTGTTATGTTAACAGAGGATAGCAAAAATAAGGAGACTTCTGTCAAATAATTGTCATAGAGCATTCTGTCTGTTTTTTTTTTTAATTTAATATAGTCTTCTTTTAACTATTGGATGTAGCTGGCATCCGATGGCAAAGAGCTGGAAGCAGCTCTTGAAAAGAGAAACGAAAGATTCTCCTCTCCTTTCTAAACGGTTTCTTCTACAGCCAGTTTCGCTAACAATATAAAGTCCTTTCGGTTAAAGACATTAAACGTCGGGGCGATACGGATTTAGACCGTATGTTAACGTACTTCCGGGACGGCTGGCGCTGAGCTTATTTGGCCTGATACGCCATCGGCTCGTGCCGATGGGATGCGCGACATATTATTTATCGTTATTTGTCGAATTTATTCAATTAGGAACCGCGCGATTACACGGCTCACGCCTGCGACTACATATGTCCTCGAGTCTTATGACATTCCCAACGAATCTATTAAATTGCACTTAATTTAACTTGATTTAACTGCACCGATTTAACGCGCGATCCAGATTTTGAGAGTTCTTGACACGTTACCGGTATCGTATTACCGTACGATATCTTTCTACTCCATCTTCCTACGATATCTTCCTTATTTTTAACTCTTAACGCAAAATTATTCGGCGATAAGCCAATTCCGGTGTGGCAATCATGAGAAATATTAATGTATATGTTGTGTGTATTATTATCTAATATGTAACACGTGTATTGGGGGAGAGAGTGGAGTGGAGAGTAGGATATCGCGCTAGGTATATTAGCTCTTTTCCTCCATATATATAAATATAATAAAATTATCTAATATCATTTCATAATTATAATATATTATTAATATTATATATATATATATATATATATATATTATACATACAGTATTCAAAAATATCAAAAGTATTGCATTACTTATGGAAATAAGGAAGTTGTTACTTTAATGAAGAAAGACGTATGTACATAAGTTATCAAATTTTATTTTTTAGTACTGTTATTTTATCCTTTGATAGGAATGCTTTGGAAAAAAACAAGAACCTAATGATTTACTTTCGTTTTACTTAATATGTATAAAGATTTTAGAATGTTGGTTCGATCATCGTTGCCATTTACGTGGTCAATTAATCCCGTTATCAGCGAAGCGTGAAAAAATTACGTCTTCGGGATATTTTTGGTTATACGCTTCGTATCTCGTTCGAGGGCTATATTCGTAACTCACGGGAGTTATAAGTCTCGAATATTCCGCGTATTACTGCGTCTCGATTCAGCGGCGGAAGGCTGCGCGCGATTCCAGGCGTTCGTCTTAAAACCTCCGAGAGCGCGAATGTGCCCGGCGATCGCAAACGGTTGGAAAAACGTACGAGGCCTGTCTCTCCTTCCTCCCGGGGATATACTTCTTCTCCTTCCTCTTTTCTTTCTTCTCCTATCCTCATCGCGTTTTTTCCCTTCTATTTTCATTTCAATTTATATTCGTAGAATCGATCGTCGTCATCGTCGTCAAGCGAGATGCTGCTCTTTCGTTTCGTTCTGCGTAGCTATACATAGCCGCGCTCTCCGCAGCTGCCCCCGATCGGATCAAACTCGGCGAAAGCAATGAAAATTTATCCGTGCTCGATTGCCGTGTTCCGTTTGTAAAGGTATTCTACTTTTAATCCCGAGTAGGAACCACGTTCCCGTCGCGATGTCAAAAATGCTTCTGTATACCAGCATGATGTCTTCTTCATCGCGGATATATCGCAATTGAAATATATGTAAATACATATTTAGCAATTGTAGCCTACGCGTCTCGTCATATTTCAACGGATATCGAAACTGGCCGTATTATTAAATCGCAGAGATTTATCTTTTAACATGGACTTATCGAGAAAACGTTAATAACGATATCGCGATAGAATTCTCAGTGCGTAACTGTACGGTTTTTAATTCTAAACGATATATATGGACGAGCCCGAGTATAGCTTTATGTCTGTTCTTGGCTACTGCGCTCTACCTTTGTTTATTCCCTGGATTTTCTTGGAATATATGAATATCTATTTTTATATTACAGCAATTGGCAACAAAATCAATAGCTCCGATTAATTTCGCAGTCGCTTCGTTGACTGCCTTTGTAAATAGGATATTTGACTTTCGGGACAATTTATATGGAAATTTAAGGGAGATTGTTAGAAATAGTTAAAGAGAGTGTATCTAACAAAACTTGGGTAAAGTCACTTCATATTTTTTGCCATCGCTTATTAATTTATATTGGAATTATTGATACGACTTTATTGATAATTTTGCTAGAAATTAACAATATTTTGAACTGAGATACATACCGGCAATTTGTTCCGGCGGCAGCTCGTCAGCCTGCAAATCGCAAGTTACGATAAAGATGCGAGTTACAATTATCAATAATGATAAAAGATATTTTTCTAGATCTGTCTATGTCAAACATCGAAAATCTTTATCAGGCTTATCAATCAATAACTATTACACACAAATTAGTAAAGATTTTAAGTGAATTTATTTCCATATCGAACATCGAAAATCTTTATCATTCTTCTATTAATTGTAACCATTAGACACAAATTGTTAAAGGTTTTAAGTGAATTTATCGCGTCTAATTAAAAGTTGCTAGTTATTTTTGGAAGAAACATTCGTGCACTGTTAAAATTCATTAAACAAGTTCTATTTTTCAAAGTCTCCGTTAAACCATCGAATTTCTTCAAATTATGAATACAAATTATTTATTCTGTGATTTCAGAATATAATAGAAATATTTTATGCAAGATAGAATTTTCATGCGTGCAATTCCGAACTACATGTGTACTAAACAATTGAAACTCTTCGATAAAATGAAATATAATTCAGATTTATAAAAACTATAGAATTAATATTAACCAAACATTAAGTTTAGTTAATTAAATTTTTTAAATTTATTTTTTATGCAAATATATATAATTAAAAATAGTAAATATCGTAATTAAATTAATTTCTTACATAAATGAATTAAATGATAATATCCACTATTTTTAATGATTTTACAATGACAATGCATTTCATTATTGAAGAATCATTGTTCCATTTATCGAAAAGTCTTAATTACTCTATTCAACTACATCCGTTACAATTAATGAATCAAAATAGACTTTCTCGAACCGCCACTTTAAACGATCCGCCGTAACTTCGTTGCAACATAGCAGCAACGCAGGAAGAATACACTACTCTCGTTTTTTTGCTCAATATTATATTATACGCAAATATATTCGGAGTAATGAAATACATCTTCCTTCGGGAGAAAAAAATGACGGATTTGTTTTAAAGAAGCGGCCGAGTAAACTCGCCGTTTAAGAAACAATCACGTTTTTCCAGAATCTCATTCATCATGGTATCAAGATACATCTCTCTCAGCCGGAAGTGGCCGATCGGTTAGACACATTTTATCTAGGCGCGCTAGAAAATCCGAGCACGATATACACTGTTAATCGCTACTGAATCACGATGCATAAAAAATAAAACAGAATACGGTGCACAAACGAGATTTAGAGACAGATTAGAAAAGAGTGATTTACAATTAAATGCCCAGGTGGCACGTGCAAATAATTTTCGATGATATTAAAAAATATAGAAAGATAGGTAGATAGAAAGGAGAGGTAAAAAAAATAAAAAAATAAATGAGAGAGAGAAAGAGACTCGACGGTTAAAAAATACAACAAATAACTACGTAAGTATAGACAGTAGGAAAACGTGTGTGTTTACCAGGGCGACGACTTACAATATCATCGATAGAACATACCATGGTGGCGGCGCGAAATTCAACTGTTTTTTCTTTTCTCTTTTTTTTTAACTCTACTTAAGACACCGAGGTGTGTATTACTCGACCGGTCTCGACCCGGGTCTTCGCAGGAGCGCGCACGGCGTTAAGTCACGTCCGAAGAGGATTTTTGCGAAACGGAAAACGGCGGGACTCACAAAACCGTGCCCTCTGAAAACTTCTCGTCGCCTCGATTTGACGCACTGCTGCGAGGCGACGCGGCGCCGGGATAATATTCGAATGGGATGATATAGCGGTTGCGTGACCGATCGCGGACCGGCCGCGCCCCGGACCCTGGCTCCAGCCAATCGTCGAGGGCGCGTGTTCGGGTGCCTCTTTAGCGGGATCTCGAGGCTACCTCCGGGAAGGCGCTTGCGCTATTTCTGGGACGCGGTGTGTGTGTGTCAGCGAGACGGTCTCGAGGCGGCGGCGGCTCCTCCTCGTCTCGCGTTCACCCGCGGGATCCGGTGACCGCCGTCGCGCCGCGCCGGCGAGGAGACGCTGACGTATAGCGGCTCCCTGACGGATCAGACCGTGTTGTTCGAATCGAATATTATTTTTAATCCCGGGAACCCCGCGCTCTTCCCGACGTAGACATGAGATTATAAATGACTATAAAAGAGAAAGGAGAGAGGCTGTTGCGAGTGATTAAACTCGGGAAGATTGAGATTTGAAGGAAGAATGGGCGATTAAAAGTTTCAACTTCGAGAAAATGACATTTGATCGAAGATAGGGTAATATATTGATTAAAAAGGGAAATAAGTAATAAGAGGCAAAGATAAAATGGAGATAAAGCCTCGATGGATATGTTCAAGATAATAAATTGCCGTCATAAACCGTTGGTATTTGAGACACAAACGCAGTGCTCTAAACATGTTTTTATTAGATTCTCGCATTCGTGCGATTACAACCGTTCCTGCGCGCGAACGTGGCGTTATACTGCAGCGGTACGAAAATAGAGAATGAAAATCCCGCGGTTGGAGTAAGCGACAGTAAAATGTCGGTGCGTATGGTGCACCGGACGAATCGATGTCGGACTCGCTATTTAGAATCGAGACAAAAGACCTTCGCAACAATAGAAGCGAAAGCGATTCGGACGGCGTGGGGAAACAGCCGCAACGAGTTAAATCCTTCTCGCAAAAAGAATAACGTGATCACGAATTCTTGAAGCCGGAGAATATGCAATCATTTCGCAAACGATATTACTTAATTACGATATTTTACTTCCTTATAACAAAAAAAATTATGCTTTTTAGTCAGTTTCGAGCATTAAAAATTTCGGCTAATGTTCCACTGCAGTTAAACAAAAATGCACCAGAAAATGTATTTCTCGATATGATACGCAGTAAATTTGCTGTGTGTTAAATCCTTCTTGCAAAAGGAATGATCATGCATTAATAACATGAACAATCGTTTTGCGAAGTATTGATTGGAATATTTTACTTGCTTTGAAGAAAAAATAACAAATAAAAATCTGAATATATAATTATAAAGTGCGTTTGCAACCTCAAAAGTCTAGTTCAAAACACAAAAAGTTTAAAACATTTTTGCATATCTATCGTTTCTTACGCTTGGAAACATAAAAGTTAATTTTTTTCACTCCCTTAACATTTACAAGAAAATAACATGTCTCTTATTTCGATTTATACTATAAACATATTCAAAAGTTCATCAAAATCGAGAAAAGAATATATGTTTTATTATATTTTCTTATAAGTCACTTTTGAGCATTAAAGTTAGCATTTGAAGATCAATCGGTTAATATCTTACGATTAAACAAAGAATACATTAACATCAATAGAATACGCGTTTCTGTATCTTTGCGTACGTGTGCCAGACAGATCTTTCCGGACATCTCGACACATAGCGAGGCTGAAGGATGAGACGCAAGGGCACGAATGGACGTTTGCCAGACGCCAAAACCTCTACGCGGACAGTGCTCTGTGCGCGAAAACAATAAACAACCGTCCTATAGCTGAAATAAACCGAAGAACGAGCATTTATCGTCTTTTTTTTTTAGGATATGCTACAAGTCATGACAAATCGAAAGTTACGCGTTATATTCGCGCCAATACACTCAGAGTATTATTCATTTCTCGAGACGAAAACACAATGTTTATTTGCTGCGAAAATGATATGTTGTGCATTTCGATACGTTTAGTCACTTCAGTCATCTAGATCTCACTATTGCATGCGTACGCGACGTTGGCAAACCAGAATCCGCTCTCTTTTGCGGAATTCCAAACGACCTATGTACTTAAACGGTACCTAAACTTGTAGTAAGATTCAAAAGTTTCAAGCCACAGATATAAAAAAAGATTTATTTTTTAGAACAATGAATTAATTTTTCTATCACTAAAAAAATGTTCTAAATTTTTGTTCTTAAAATGATTTAACAATAAGGAGAAAATTATTTCTAAAAATTATTTATTATTTTTCAAAACTGAAGTCCAATTTGCGTGGGAAAAATTTACTAGTGATGAAGAAGTGATCTCCTCACAATCAGTGTTAACCTATTTTAAGAACAAAAATGCACAATATTTTTTTAGTGGTATAGAAAGATTAATTCATCGTTTTAAAAAATTTATAATTTTTTTCTATAATCTTTTTATTTGTTCAACAAGAAATTGATAATTCCATCCATAACGAAATAATATACATGTTACTTGACAAGGCCGAATGATCGATATCGCCCAGTTGTCTATAGACGGATCTACGAGAGCCAAGTGTAATTACATTAAATGTAATTAATTTGAGGAGTATCCATTTAATGGATATTCAGTAGATAGATTGGCAATAGATTCGGTATTACTGATGGAAGTGCTTTCGATTTTATCAGGCGCTCGTTCTTGGACGCGCACTCGTGGTCGAGATATTTGCGCTTCCAACAAGTTAGGTCATTCCAGTTTCAGATCGTCGCTTTATTAGTTTTTGAATGTGACATCGCGACATAAATCAGCCTCCTGGCACGTCTCGGCCTCGCGACACCTGTTTTCCTCGCGTAATCGCTGAGATGCTGATCCGATTAACATACTCGCGCTCACGTGCGGCTTTTAGTTATAAGAAATGATAAATCGCGCTTTTTCGTCCTCGATCAAGGTTTCATTTTCTTTTAGCTTATGACTTACTGCTCTATTACTTTTTATTAACAAAATCATATATTTTGAAAATTAAATAAAATGTCTCGATTGATGAATTTCTTTTGATAAAAATTTATTGGTTTACCTAATCATCGAGAAGGTATCAAGATTCGATCAAACTCTGATTAATTTAATCGGCTAATTTGTCAAGTTATACTTGTATTCTTTCATTATTGTTAACATATATAAACGGAATTATTAATTTTTTATTGTTTAACGTATATAGAGATTGGATTTAAAAAATTAAATTAGAGACACCGAATTATATATAATTCAATTTATAATTTTTTGTTGTTTAAGCAACATTGTCGGTTGAATTAATCGCCGATTAACACTTTACCGACCGTGCAAGTAGATCTACCTGTTATTTCCTATTACAAATGACTAATGTCAGTAATGTCTATTTCTATTAACGTAGATTAACTTAATCTCGGTTTAATTTACTTTTTATCTTTTAACACTTCTCTTGTCGGTGATTTTAATAAAGAAAAAGAAAAGAACAATGCAACAATCGACTAGTCGACACGGGATATCAATTTCAAAGAAAGAGCAATAGGTCGATTAATCGATTCGTCATCTTGCGGCATGTTCTTTATCACTGCATTGAACTGCACTTGAAACTTTCCTTCTCGCTTTCGCTAAACTTCAAATAGATATCTATTTCATTTTTTTTTAATACAACGAGTGTACATTAGTGCAGGTGCAGGTAAAGAACAGATCCTACTGACGACGTCGGTTAGCAGTATTTTGACGTTTCGTGTCGATATTTCGTTTACACGCCCTCGTATTTCGTGTTCACGACTTCTCGCGCGGCTGTAGATCACAGGTTGTCCGCGATTCGGAACAATCGCAACGTCGCAAACAGCGTCTGTTGTGAGTGTTGTGACAACAACGGGAGAGATGCCTGGAACCCCGATGGAGCGGGACGGCAACGTGTTGGAGAAGCTGCAGAACGAACGAGCGCAGGACGAACCGAAGTGCGAGTCCGTCGTGCGGGAGCGGGAGATAACGCAGACTGATCGGCTGAATAAGAAGCTACTCGTGTCGGTCTTGGAGCGGATGAAAAAGTCGGACGGGCAGTTCGACAAGTTTATGGAGGACGGGAAGGGTAGCTGTGAGTCGCAGGACGACAGCGAGTTTTAAGGAGACTGCGTCTCTGAACGCCTAAGTAAGCCCCTAACCTGTAATTTCAGATTCGTTTAATCATTTAGATTCAATACAGCTCGATATGAGATACTGTACCTTTCGCCTCGATTTTGTCGTGATAAAAAATGAACTATTGGCCCAAAATTATTATTTTTTAAGTGTCTGGGATAGGATTACTCTCATCATCGTCTCCAATTGATTGTTACAATTTTTTACACGAAATTCCTGTCCCCTCTTGGTCAGAGCTACATTAACCTTTCTCAGACGGTCTTATTGATTTTTCTTGTTAATTTGTACACTATTCTCAATGCATCCAAAATTAGGATCAGATTAGGTTAAATTGTTTAAAGCAGTGCTGCCCAAGATTTGTAATTCTGGGCGCTGGCTTGATGTGATGTACCTATGCTTTCCTTTTTCTTAATGGAAGTAGGAAAAGGAAGACAACAGACATAAACGCCAACACACTTCAATTCAATACTCAGAATTACAAATGTTGGACAACACTAATTTAAAGAATATATTGCAAGTCTAGGATTCTCCTCGGTTTGATAACTACAATTATCTCTAAATGAATAAATATTTTTTCAGGAATCTGCCTAAGCAGTGGTCAAACTGAATCAATAGACACTTCATACCATCATGGCGGATGTTCCGGATTACGAGGGTGACGACGATATCATAGAGCATTACGAGAATCAAGACTCTAACAACGAGCGTGACAGCCACGGGGAAGCGGGGGATGGGACTTCCGACAATGAGACGGGAACTGGGCGGAGAGTCGATCCATCAAAATCCAAGTCACACGTAGTGAGAAATCCTGTGCCCAAACTTAATACAGAAAGATTGAAAGGCCCGAATGGTATCCAAACCATCGAAAAGTACTTCGAAGGCTTCAAGTTCAACGGCAAGGGGCACGAAAGAACGGACCTTGACAGAATCATGAAGAGATTGGAACATTGGTCCTACCGATTGTTTCCCAAGTACCATTTCGATGATTTTCTCACGAGAGTCGAGCAACTGGGGACGAAGAAAGATCTGCAAGTGTTTATCAAGAGATATCGGCTGGATATGATTTGGTCGGATGATAATTTGATCACCCACGATGACATGGATAAAGATGATGAGGATCAACAGGAAAGCGCTCCTCTGGACGACTTTGATTTGCTGATAACAGAACAAATTCAAAAACAAAAGCAGGCTGAAACGCGAGCTTCCGTTCCTGGTCCGAGCACTTCAAGCGAGGATGCGTTCGACAAGCTTTTAATGCAATCCACTGATACGCAAAATTCACAAGTACCCCATACAAATGCCACTATTGCTAACGAATTGAGTGACGAAGTAAAACAAAGAATTGAGAGAAACAAGCAACTGGCTATTCAAAGAAGGCTCCAAAAGCAGAAAGAGCAGGAGGAAGAAGCTAAGAGAGCAAGGTTGATCGATGATACGAATATAGACACTCTAAACGAAGACGGTAATCTTACAGTCCATGACGAGACAGATTCATCCCAGATAGACAATATGCGACTACAAATAAATGAAAATGCAAATACGATCATTACTGAATCAAATGATACGGTGTCAAATGAAGAGCCGGTAGCAAACCATGAGTAAAATAAATCTTGTAGCAGTGTATTAAGTTTTCGCTATCCACAAAAGACATCGTATAGAAGCATTTATTATATGGTATAAAAATTGTCTCATCTGGAATTATTATATACTTAGAAGCACAAGTTATTAAAGATACATGTAAAGATGAATTTTTTTTTAAATGCTTATTAAATAAACATTTAGTTTTTATTTACTTATATGTCACGACTAATTCCTACGCTTTTGTGTACTAATGTACAGAACATTGTTCCCCCGTATAAAGGCATCCCCGTATTTATCCTTTAATTGTCCGTTAACGTACTCTTCTGTTTGTTCAAGTGCGATATTCATGTAACCATCTATACAAGCCAATACACCTGCAAATATTACATTGCATTAGACTATATCAAACGTTTATCTTTTTAAAGAAAACTTTAAAATTTAAAATTTGTAATATTCACTAATTGAATTAAAAAGACGTTCAACTGATACAGATAAAAACAATTGATTCTATCGGGAAAGTCTTGATTTTTTAATGGCCTAGTTTACACCAATCACTTGATACGCGTATTAAATAGTAAATAACTAGTAAATTAGTATGATTATTGGCTGATCAGCTCAAATATACTATTTGATACGTATCAAAAGATCGGTGTAAACTAGGCCAATATAGACAACTTAGTGAATGTTAATACATCAATGTTATGACTCGTCTACAATAGCCGCAGGAGTATGCAGTAAAACGTAAGCAGTAAGCTATTAACTATGGGATTTTTATAATTCAAGAATAATTGACTGTGGTTGATCAATAGCTTACTGGTTACGTCTTATTGCATCTACTCTTACGGCTATTGTAGACGAGCCATTACAGACAAATGTTGATATATGTCAACATTATGGGTAAACATCTACCTCTGTAATCGACACCGCTGTTCAGTTTTACAACGACAGGTCGTCCATGAATTTGCTGTATAAACTGAGACAATGCTTCCTTCCGGCTCATCTGTCACATGTAAAAACGACATTTAATACATTAAAGAAATTACGCAGTAGAAAAGAGTGAATAGTTGCACTTAAATCGTCACGTTATTTACATGCCACGATAATTTTAACAATTTTTAGTGAACGAAAGATGAGTACGATTGTCACCTTCTACGTACCTTTGTAAATAATACGGATAATCGCTTTCTTCGTGGATAGTCTCGATTCTAAACAATTTTAACCTAAATCTCTCTGTGACACACGGAAAACGCAAGTACGCAAGCGGCAAGCGCCGGCAAAACAGCTAACTTGCTCGCTGAGCGATTGAACATGATTGGCTCTTATCTACAGAGCCAACCAATCACATTCAACTCGGCAAGCAGGCTTATGACGTGATTTTAGCCGAGGAATTGCAACGATTTGAAATAATTAAAAATAGTGCTTAGAATAAAGAGAAAATTTTATTTTGCAACAACGAATTGTTAGGCAAAGGAAGTGCTTGTGCTCCGCGCGCGCCCGTCACTGTGCTTCGTGCTTCGTGCTGTTTTCTGAACGAGCTCGTTTCAGTGATTGGTATTCCTGCTTTCTCGTTTCGCGGGCAGCGGGAATAATCGCTACGCAAGTGTGTTCAACAATTTACGAGTGTATGTACGTATCAAGTGTTTTTCGAAATGAACGTGTCGTGCGAATCGCTCGCTCGAGACGTCGAAACGGAGACGGAGACGTCGAGCCGAAGGTATGTACGGCAATTGTAAACGATTTGCAATTTCGCTGTGATATTCGCGGGTGATAGTCGTTCGTCCCGCCATGTCTGGACTCGCGTGGCATTCATTTATCTCGTGTCGTGCTCGTGCTTTGAACGCTGTGCCGGAATTGTCGTGTGATTTATCGTGTCGTCCGATTTTCTCCGTATAGGGAAAAAGAGAGCTGAGTGATATCGTCGTACCGAGTGATTCGAGTAACGGAATACCGTGATACATCGCCCGTTCGTGAATGCTTCATAATCTCGATTCTCGTATATCTCGCGCGTCGCGTAAGTTAGCGGCCGGCAGTCACGGTATCTTTGATTCACGAAGTGCGTGTCTTTATTTTAACCGTCCGTTCGACTTGCGTAGTATCGCGCCAAGTTGCCGACATCTCAGAACATTTCGTCGCCCATTAACGTAACGCCGCGGGTAACGCGGTGATGAACGCGGAACGAATCGCGGCAATCGGCGTCGCGACTCCTTCAAATTTGCACGAAAAATTTATGTTACCTACTGCTTTTATATTACAGAGTAAAATACTTCCTTCCCATGGGTACGACCTTGGCGAGGTGGGAAGGCCCAGTACCCAGTACGAGGATTTTACCCAAGCAAAACTCTTGTTCTGCTTGGATAAACATCCAAAGACGGGGAAGCTAACGTACCCTCGTCCGCCGATTTAATTGAATGAACGAACCGTAGCCGGTTCGTCGCGTTTGCTTCGGGAGTGCCGTTCAAGTAATCGGACTAAAGGACTTTTTTAAACGGGAGTGCCGTAAAATATCGCGCGAGAAAGACTTTTACTGAAATTAGTCCGCGCGCGATTGTAGTTTATTATCCGCGAGTGTTTCTCGCGAGTGTCCTGTGCGGTGAGAGGAGGAGGCCTGACGTCTTGAGAGGAGGAGGAGGTCTGAGAGAGGCATCGGGCATCGGCGGAGCAACCTTGGGGTGAGTATCATCTCTTATCTGATAAAAATTAATAGTTCTTTTTTATTTATTCGAATTGTTATCTCGATAAATTAGAAATAATTACAAAAAGAGAAATTATTCAAAATTTTATGCTTGTAAAGATCTTTTTCGGTAAATAACTAAATTATTGCTAAATATCTCATTAAAAGACGAATTAGAGACGCGTAAAAATTATCTTTTGAAATGTTGATTATTTTGAGCATTTTTTAAATTTGAATCTTATGTTTGTATGTTACAGTATCATCGTAGCTACGTGGCTGTATAACTCCGTCCGTTGCGCATCGAGTTGGTGAGTCAAATTTTTTTTTTTTTTTAGGTAACGAATCTACGATTAATTAAATATAGAGCCATTGTATCTCATGTCGAATTACGACAATAAATTACGCTATAAAAATATTACATCAGTCACGCCATCTCAAAACTTACAAGTAGATTTGTTGCCTTAAAATGGATGGGCTAAAACTGCAGATTACGGAAAATATTTAATCTTGGTATCATTTGTTTATTGATGTACTGTGCGATTGTGCTTGAGAAAATACTCGCACACTTCGCACGCACGCAGCCATCAAAGAGCTTATCATCGTTCGAATTATGTTGACAAACTGCCGCGTTTTGTAGGTAACTTTTAAATAAAATTTTTAAGTACATTAAATTTTGGAAATTTTGTTACGTAGATTAATTCTGCTTACAATTAGATTAATAAATATTTTAGAAACACAAGAGAAACAAGATATAAAATAATACTCTGACAATTAGTACAAAGTATTGAATTTTGAAATATCAAATTTGTATTTAGATTCCTTTAAAGAATTATTTTTGACATTATTTTTCTTGAACAAAAGAGATAAGAATAAGATCGTGTTATAAAAAAAATATCTGTAGATAGGGAAAAATTATGAATTAGTTAGGATGTGTTCTATTTATACCCTTTATTTGTTCCTTTCCATATGTTCAGCCAAGATTAAATATTATATAAATCGATGAAAGGAAGCAATATATAGATATATTTAGAATATCGGTATGCATGAAGAAAAGCGTACAATATGCATAAATATAAATACATATGCATAAAAAGGGCAAGAAATATTTTGGTCTTATTATGCAAGTTATTTTATAGAAAACGTGATAATTGTTATTAATTAATTAACTAAAATTTATTGTATAACAAAGCATCGATTTTACCCTAATTTCTTGTAATCTATCCATCTATTTTTGATTGAGAAATTGGCTTTATGCCAGTCAAGTAATATATGACGTGAGATTCTAAATATTTGTCGAGAAACGCTGAAACTTTTAAAATTATTTTAGAATTGATCATATATGTATAGTACAATTATATATTCAATTTTACAGTAATATATATATGAATATATTGTATAAAAAATAATTTTGATAAAAAATGAAAAATATAACGATATATATATTTATATCGATATATAAGTTTGTAAATATTTGCAATTATGTTATATTACTTAATTATAATAACGCGATTAGTGATTAATTATAATATTTAATTATAATATCAATTGTGCGGGAATTTTCGGTTTTTTTTGGATCTTACGTCATTTACTTTATACATCTTACTTGATACATTTTCAAGATGCGTGTCGCATGAACAACATGCACAATCACGCAGCTTTGTATTTTCGCGGTCGGTTTTCGCGGTCGGTTTTTATCGAGAAATTTTCGAAGATGGATAATTACGCTGTAAAATAGCGACAAAATAACAAAAGGACTTTCAGTCATCATGCAACCGGATTTACAGACGGAGGCAGGACAGAGGGTCTTGATATACCGTCAGACTATTATAATCATTGGATTGCGCAACGTGATTAGTGATGAATTACATCGATTTGATGAGTATTCATTAGCGGTGAAAAATAGATGAGAAACCGGTATTTCCAACTAATCAAAACGGCATTAACTAGCGAATAACTATTAGATAGCTTATTAAATAAGCGAGGCAACATAACAGGCATTATGATTTCACGCAATCAGTACTTATGATGATTCGTCATATTCATATCTTTATCGAGAAATTATATCTCTTTAAAACGCTAGACGATCAAATGATTTAAGATTCAATTGACTATAATCAGAAATAGGAGCAGAAAACGCAATAAAAATGCAATTTTTATGACTAAAAACTAAAAAACGCCGTAGTTGATGAACGGGACAATAACATATACATATAATGTATTATTAAATCGTATATATTTTAAATAAGATACGAAAATAAATTGAACTTTTTCATTGCTGAAAGTAAATAACCAGGAAACAAATCACTTTAATTTGACATCACTTCAAGAGATTTTCCAAGTCATTTAGAAATACGATGATAAATGGTCGGAAGTATTTCCGAAGTCATTTGGACATTGGTCGCAGCGTTGATTGCCGAACGCAGAATAATGTATTTCCTTTGATTGGGACCAGGATACATCAATCAAACATTCAGGAGAATGTTATATAATTTCATGGATTTACTTTAGACGTCACAACACGCTCGACGCTCAGGAAATAAATAAATCGTAGACCTTGAGTTGTTGTATTATACGTTTATATCGAAATAGGTTTGTAATCACAGCTATGCATCTCCAGTCGTCGAGAAGATCTCTATCTAGCGGAGCAACAACCAATTTCCGTCCGATGTGAAAGTTAGGCGCGGTTTACGCCGGAATTTTACCGGCTTTAACGGAGTAAGCACCTTTACCGCTACCGTCTATGTTCGCAGCGCTGCTGCTGTAAACTCCTTTGGCACCTTCGACGGTACCGCTCTGGCTCGTGCCTTCGTCGGTGTCACCGATGCGGGAGAATAGACTACAAATAAAATCGAACGATTATCAAAAAGTTAATGTGTATTATAAAAATTGACTTGAAATGAGAATTTATTCCACATAATAAGCACTTCTAAATTTTTGGATGACAACTTCAAGCATGTTTCTTCTTTTTAACACTCTTTTTACTTTCTAATAGTTGCAGTAATATTAGTTTTATAGAAAAAAAGGGGCAACACTTTTTTAAATCATCAAAATGGACAAACTTTTTAATATTGAAAATTCTGTGTGCATAAAGTGCTTAAAAAAAATAGTGATTAGCATTTGCTATTTGAACTCGCTTTTGTCGACTTTATGCCTCATCAATATTTGCTCAATAAATTAACCATGTCTTGCCGATTTCCATAATCAACCGTAGGTTACGGAAACATTCGGTTTCACAAGAAACCTGTTCACCTTGAAATCTTCACTGTTGGGAAAACTCTAACAATAAGCGGACTGTTTCACCGCATACAAAGTTCTGATATCATTACACGATTGTCGAATCATTGTAATTATCTTTCTCGCAATATTCGGGGCCCCCAAATCCGAATTGAAAATCGATATTTTCTTCAGTCTCGTTTTACGATTTTTTATAAAAAAAATCGAGATATCAACATAAATTGTTTTCAAGTCATTATAGGCAAGTGAAATTGGAAATTAATGAAATATTCCTTAAATATAGTATATACTTGTGTATAGTTTGTTGGCAATACATACTCTACTCCCGGTCCGTGACCGCCAAGACCCGTGTGACCTCCATATCCTCCCCCGTGACTTCCAGCACCGGCATTGGCGCTTGCACTAGCTTGGGCATTAGCACTACCACCCCCGTGGCCAATACCGCATCCTCCACTAGCACATCCACCTAAGACATGAGACTACAACATGATCAAATCCATCTCTAACGATTAACATCGTCTAAATTGCTATTAAATTTTTATTCAAATCATTTAACCTGCACTTCCGCCATGTCCACCTAAACCTCCTCCATATCCACCGCTTAAACCTCCTCCATGTCCACCTAAACCTCCTCCATATCCACCGCCAAGTCCAGGACCTCCGCCAAATCCTCCTCCACCTAATTTACCAGCATCAGCATTAGCTTAATCTTTCAATATACTTTTTCCAAGATTGCCATCACTGTCTATGTCAAATTTACATAGAATTGTCTCAAAACTCGAAAAAGATATGGAGGTGCAAAAAATAAAATAATCTAAGTTTTCAGAATTATATTGGACAGGTCCACATTAAAATAACGAAAATATATAATTTAGAAAAGAGAAATATTTCGTATTTTAATTACAAAAATTCTAATGGCATAGACAGTTATATATATTTTCTAATGTTCACTTACTACTACCTCCAAAACCGCTGCCCGAACCGCCCGCGCCGGCACCACCGTAACCACCCGCGGTGCCATGACCACTTTCACCGAAACCCCCGATACTACCACTACCCCCGTGACTACCAGCACCTGCACTAGAACCAGCCCCGCCATAACCACCACCACTAGAGATACCATCACCATATCCTCCGAGGCCACTCCCGTGACCTCCGGAGCCACTTCCTACATGACTGCCAGTACCGGCGCTACTTCCACCGTAGCCGCCGGCGCTAGACCCACCATAACCACCTCCCAAACCTCCACTAATTTTACCAACTCCGCCTCCATCACCACCGTGGCCATCTAAAAATATGTATAGTGTATAAAAACTTTCTATATTAAAAGGTTCCTACTAGATTGTGAGAAGTTATTTTTGTTCTATTAGCAAAAGCTGAAAAAAAGAATTTGTTTTAAACTAACTACACCAAGTCTTTGATATTATCTTTGTTATATTATTATATCTCTTTTAGTATTATCTCTCTATTTAGCATTTGCATATTTATATTCTTTAAAAAGGGTTAATAAATTCAAATTAATTATGCGTGACTGTAACCGCTTATACTTATTTCTATGTTAACTTTTAGACTGCGTAAATTTTTTAGTGTATTTTTTTATGTGCTACTCTACTCTACTAAATTAGGATGCAAAAAAAGCGAAGCTAATATAAATTTAAAATATTACCAAGTATTAACTTCTAATTATTATTACACGTATCATTCTCTATATACATAAAATTTAAATTCTTTTATTTTGAACTTACCAGGATAGCCTCCGAGTCCTGAAAAAATTTGCGAAATATTAATTCTAAGTAAAGTATATAAATGAAATATTTGATAGGTTGTAATAAAACAAATTGTTCTTGATTAAATTGTTCAAAATTAATCAAAATAAAGAATTAATTACCATATCCACCGCTAGGGCCGTGTCCACCGCCAAATCCACCGCCACCTCCATGTCCGCCACCTCCATATCCGCCGCCACCTCCGTGTCCACCACCTCCGTGTCCACCACCTCCGTATCCGCCTCCGTGTCCGTCACTGCCACTTCCATATCCACCATGACTACCGCCACCTCCGAATCCTCCATGGCTACCGCCGTCTCCGTATCCGCCGTGACCACCTCCGCCGTGGCTACCGCCGCTACCGCCTCCGAATCCACCGTGTCCACCGCCGCTACCGCCTCCAAAACCACCGTGGCCACCGCCGCTACCGCCTCCAAAACCACCGTGGCCACCGCCTAAACCGCCGCCACCATCGCCGTAACCACCATGGCCACCCCCGAGTCCGCCATGTCCACCGCCACCCCCGTGACTACCGCCACCATATCCGCCGCTGCCACCGCCTCCATAACCGCCCTGACCACCGCCTCCGTATCCATCTGTCAGAGCCGAGGATTGTCCACCTGCTGTAGCACTGCCGATAGCTTGAGCATTAGATTTGGAGTAACTGCTACCACCAAACGAACCTGCGCTGGCCGAACTGCTAGCGCTGCTGGAAGCCAAACCTCCGCTATAACGCCTCGAACGCAATAATTCGACTTCTGCAACAAATTAAAAAGATTGTTTCCTTATAACTAATTGTAAGTTAAACTTAACTTGAAGCAAAAGAATCACTGAAAAAATAATTTCTAATAATTAATCACAAACACTCTCAGAATTACATGTACCTAAAATATTCATATTTTTTTTATAAATCTTCCTCCTTCATATTATAGACCAAAGATGTATAACTGTTTTAATGTTCACAAGAAATTAAAGTGTATTTAAGAGAAATGTTCAATTATCTTAGATCAGAGTTCAAGTACAAACTCAATTATCTACATACGACTGCAACAAATTTCGTATTTATAATAAAGATTTGTTATCGATTTCTCAGAAAAAATCTAAAACTTGCGACCGCTTCGTGTTTTTATATGCGCTTTCTTCGATCAAGAAGCAATCGTAAAGCTGATATCGTAGAATGGAAGGCACGCATTACACATTTACATATATTTATGAATGTTACGTCATGAGAAGATTATCGTAGTCTCACTAATGGTAAAATCTTGGAAACATAAACTGACATTTGCGTATTATATCTCATGGACTCTAAATATCAATTTTAAATCAGAATAATACGTATATCGTATTATTTATTATTTTGCTGTTTGCGATTTTTCTCTTTTTTTTGTTATGTAAAATCAAATATAAGTATATATGCTGTATTGCACACACACACACACACATTAAATTTTTATGTCAGGATGAGAAATGATACACTTAAATATTTAAGCTTTTTTTCTTTTATATATTCCTGACAAGAAAGTTTCTTTTTCTATAACAACTACACTTTTTATTTTATAACAATACACTATTTCTCATTAAAACAATAAGGACGATAACGGAAGCGAAATATATCTTACAATAATTAGTATAAAACATGAGACTGCTGATGATGACAAGTTAATGCTACAAGACGAAAGCAACTTACCTCGTGCTTGGACACATGCTGCAAATAATAAGGCCAAAAGGCCGATCGTCCGATACTGCCACATGACGATATCTGGTTTCTATCCCGATCGGCCGCCAAGTCTTTATATCTTGCCTCCCACCTCGACCGCTCATTCCTTCCTAAAACACTGGCTGCTTCGTTGGACGCAGGTCGGACTGAGGAGCAATGAAAGCAAGAAAATGCGTTGGATGCGTGGCCAAGGTTAAGATAATCGGCGCTTATTATCGGGAATCCACCCAAGTCTGTCATCGTATTTTCTTGTGCTCCTGTTTCCGATCGACGTCGATGAATTTGGCACTTTGTAACAAAACACAATGTAAACGAATTTGTCTTTAAAAAGTATTTTAAGACAAACGAAATGAAATTATTGTAATTCTAAAAATAAATCGCCCAAATGAACTCAGAATCGTATAGAAAAAGATGACGCCAAGTATATTCAAATAAAAATCCTCTTGAGAATAATTTATGCTAAAACAATAATTTGTACCGCATAGATTATATCTACCTTTTCAGAGAAATATGGAAAATAAAGGAATTTTTCACTTTAGTTATTTATAGTAAAAATGTATGTGTTATCCCACATAGCATGCATATCAAAAAGACGTCCAGAAGATATCCCGAAGATATATTTAGGAGATAGGATATCTTCGGGATATCTTCTGGACGTCTTTTTGATATGCATGCTATGTGAGATACACGATTCAAGTGAATGCATGAGTTTCTAGAAGGCCAAAAGCAGTATGTCGGAATAAGAAATTTAATCACGATGTCGATCACAACAGCTAACACTAAGAGAGTTATATAATAAAGACACTGTCTCTTCCAATTAACTAAATTTTTTTCTAATATATCGTCGCGATTTATTATTGCTGTAAACATGATGTGCTAAATTGACTTTAAATATGTGCTTGGTCATTGACATTGTCAATGGTTTAACGATTACCCCGCTTCAAACAGCTACAAGGTATGACACATCTAACAATAAGCCGATAATGTAAAATATTTACGAAGGTCATTTGCAGCCTTCAGCTCGGATTTATCTCGATGAATCTTAATGTTATTTCACAGATTTATCACTTGTGTCAATCGTTAATAATACGTAATAAGAGGTATATTCACTTTGTCAATAATAATTGTGATTTTTCTATTTTCACAAATTATTGTATAAGGAAACAGATGTATAATTATAATCTCTCGAAAGAAAAGTTAAAAATATTAATACAGAATTCAGTATTGTTTTTAAGATTCTAATGTTTTTTAATATCCGAGAAATATTGAACGAGTAATTATATATGTGTATTTTAAACGTGCTAATGCAAAAGTATAAATATTAGGAACAAATTTTATAGTATTTAGTAGATTACTGTAATCTAGGACTTGGAAATACATAGGCGATAGAGGAAACGATTACAACGATTGATATTTATTACATGTTATGTAGTTCTAGAATAGAATAGATGTGGTATGCATGTAAAACAGACTAGTTCTGTGTGTGGCATGAAATACCTATGAGTCAATATTGAAAAAATTATAATTCCCATTTTCCCGTAAGTTACAAGGCAAGAACAAAACATAATTTCTTAATAATTACTAATTTGCATTCTTAACGTATTCTTACTTCATTGCCCATCGAGGCGTATTATAAATAATGAGGCAATTATGTTTATTTATAGATCTGTATTAATCACGATATGTGTATAAGAAAAGAAAACAATTAATGTTATAATATTAATGTTAACAGCATCAGTTTAACTGTATATAATCTTGTTAAGTTAATAACGATATTAATAAAACAAATAAAAAACATTTTATTAAAACATTTTATTTTATAAAAAAGTATGACATATTTGTTACATTAATATTATTATTGAATTATCAAGATTATATTTTCTCCCAGATAGATTCCCTACATCTTTCCTTTCCGTGTACATATGTGGTTCCATGAAATGCATATTCTGCGAAGAACAAATCAATAAGATGCGTTATGTAAATTAAAAAATTATAGGAAACTTATAAGAAAAATATTAAATATAAAATGCAATCTTTTATATCCATGATAGATAAAATATTCTTATTATTTATGCTAAAAGGACTATCATGGTTCTATTAGAACCGCAAATTTCTCGAAATTAATTTGTCTTTATCTCTGTTTTTATAAAACGCTATTCTCAGCAATTCCGTGACTTGCACAGCATGAAGTAGCCATGAATTAATGTCTTAAATTAGGAAATATAATATTTTGCCTGAACAGTTTTGGGTTTTTTAGATTGTCATTTTCTGAGAATTTCGAACGCGTTGTGTTTTTACATTTTCACATCATTGCGATTAAATTAAACGGGGAAGTACATACAAGGAATCCTCTAATCGGCTTAAAAGATTAAAGCGACGCGTATAATCGAAATAGTCAAATGAGATAGTTCGTGGCGTCATCATCGGGGTGACTTTTTAATATTTTCTCGACGCAATGATTTATAACTTGCATACTTAGCACAAAATGAACGATACACAAGAACAAATATTTATTTCATGAACTAATCTCACGAGCGCTCGTCTGATTGTATAAGTTGTCGCTTAGATAAAAAAAATTACGATTATTTCCACGTAATTTGAATTTCCGTATAATGCAAATAATAAAAAAATTGGAATACAAAGATAAATAAATCATTTTGTGCAAGACGATTCATAAAATGCATAATTATAAATTTTTTATCTATAATTAAAGAGTTATCCGCGTTTGTCGCTACGTCGCTTCGTGCGAGCGTTTTCTCTCATCGACTTATCCTAAGCATCTTGAGGAATATATGCTTCCTGCAAACTTGCTTTCACAAATGCGACAAGTTTCTTCTTCTACTATTTAAAAATGTTTAATTTCGTCTCCCTGATTACAAAATATGTTCTCCCGTCGGAGATCGAATTTATTTAAGAGCAATTCCACTGCAATAAAGATTAAAGGAAACGCGTATCAGTATAAACACCGACTACTTAATTAACGACAGATTTACAAATAAAAAGAAAAGTGCCGTTATCTAATTTTTTCAAAAGTCGATTTATTTGATAGCAGAACGAGGAAAGCTGGAACTCATGAGACAAACGGCCTTCTTCTTGCGATAAACATTTCGCGGGCTTCTATCCCGCGCGTCAGGTTTCAATGGTTATTCATGAGCACGTGAACGGCTCATTAAATCTCCGCTCGGCGATCCTCCACATTTGCTATGAGATCGTAATCACGGAAAGAAGCGCACTTACGATACCAAAACTCATTAAGTTCATTACTGACTCGTAGAGCGGACCAGAAACGTTTCAGCATATATTACGAGCTGGCTTTTTTCTCACGCTTGACGCATTATACACGTGATTTACACCGCCGTCATTGCGTATTTTCGATCGTGAAGCTACTTGTAAAGATAAACACGCGGCTACATCAGTGGGATTATTATGACTTTTTATTTTCCTTACCTTGTTTATAGGTATCGTCTGTGCGGAAAGACCAACTCTCATGAATCGTCGTGGAAAGACGTTATTTCTCGAGAGATTAATCTTCAATTTTAATATACGGAGTGTTCCGGCACTACCGGATATCCTCTCGTAGTTTACGATCATATTACTTATTTTTTTCTTGGCAAAATTAAGAGAGATAGTCGAATGTATAGTAATTACGTAATATAGAACCACGGTTACAAAAACTAACTTTTTTATCTTATCCGCTTGAGACAAAAAAACGTCGCAAGAAAAATTCTGCTATGGCATTATATCAAAAGTAAAAGTCATTTAAACAATTTTGTATAAAAAAAAAATTTTAGTTATATATAAAATATGTCCAAATATTTTTTTTCTCTTATGTAATTTCTATCTGTATATAAGACATAATAAGCCAAATGCGGCGATAAAAGAAACTTTATACTCCAACAGTGGCGCGAAAAAAAATGTACACTAACGGCAGTTGATTAAAAAATGCATACCCTAAGTGTGGCGAGAGTAATAATTCATATCCCACAAGTGCGGCGCGAAGAAAAATTTATACCCCAAGTGCAACGCGAATAAAAATTCATACTTTAAATGCGGCGCGAATAAAAATTTATACTTCAAGTGCGGTGAGAATAAAAGTTTATACCTCAAGTGCGGCGTAAATAAAAATTCAAACCTGACTCGTAGAGCGGACCAAAAATGTTTTAGCATACATTACGAACTGGTTTTTTGTTTTATGTTTGACTCATACACGCGATTTATGAGCAACGTGACGCCGCCGCCGTCGTGTATTTTCGATCGTATTTGTAAAGATAAACTCGAGGCTACATTAGCAGAATCATTACTTTTTATTTTCTTTAATTTACCTTGTTATAGGTATCATCCGTGCGGAAAGACCGCCTCTCACGAATCATCGTTAAGAGACGTTATTTCCTGAGAAATTAATCTTCATTTTTAATATACTCGACGCTACCGAATAGCCTTTCGCAGTTTTACGCCGGCCGTATTATTATTTTTTTTTTGCGAAATTGAAAGAGATCGCCGTTTATTACTTAAAATCGCACTTTCCAATATTTTTGGCATTCTCTATCCGAGAAAAAATTTTTTATATTTAATTATATATATGTATATATAATATGTCCATACATGTTTTCTTTCTTTTGTATAATCGCTGTTCGTATAATAACAAAAATAATTAAAAAATAATTTAAAAAATAACTTCAATTTTTTCTCGTTTCCTCAAATTTCACTTTTAAAGAAACAAATTCAGTTCAACAGTGAAAACAAATTCAAATTCAACAGTGAAATTATTCTTTTAATTATATTTTTAATTTTCTTTAAATTATTTTCCTGTATACAAGAACAGAGAGATTGTGTAAGAGAAAGAAAACATATATGGACACATATTGATTTAATATATAATTACACATATTTATGCATATTTTTATACGAAAATTTTTTTACCAGGTATTGACTTGCGTTCCATCTTAATGATTTGTCAACATAAGTAGAATCACAGTGCGTATTATATAAACATAGAAAGCATATAAAGCAATTTAGCATGTAAATATTCTTTTGTAAATTTTGCTTTGCATAGTATATGTTAAATACGTTATGTTAAATACGTTCAAGGAAAACCATCGATGAATCGGTTTGATCGAGAAAGATTCTGTGATGCTGCGGTACATATATTTCACGAGATTAATTAAAAAACGACCAATACGTACTGCCGACTTCGTAATTTCCATCTCTTTCTAATGTCTCCCAGAAAATAACTGTTATTATGAGTAAGAAAAAAATGTAGGCGCAATCGCACTGATATATGGTTTATTGCAGCAAAACATGATAATACATAATTATGACATTCACTTATTACATTCGCTTGTTTATCTTAGCTGCAAGAAATAATTTAAGGAAGATGTATTCGAAATATACGATGTAGGTGAATAGCTGAAATAGATGGGCTATTTATTTCGATACCGGAATCGACGGATTAAACCAAGAAGTAATTAAGATCGAAAGATTGAAAAAATGGGTATACAGAGGGTAAATCTGTTATGACAAACGCTACTTACTTATATAACTTACGCTCTGATATGAATTGTGTAATGCACTTTAATCTGATTAGAATGTGATCTCGGTCTTTTCTACTTTCAACCTCATTGTTGAATCTAAACGTTACAATATCGCAACTTCTTATCATTGTAGATACATTATAACATTGTCCTTTCGGAGTTGCACTCTTTGCGCTTAAAATGAGTCAAATATTTACGCTTTAATATGCTAATATTCGAGTTTGTCTTTATTTTATTTGCGAACGTATATGTATCTATTAGATTGTTGAACACTCAGAAAGTATTGTACATCAGACGCTTAACGAGGCAAAGATAATGGTTTGGGGACCAGTCTATGATTTACTTTTAACAAATTTCTACGCAGATATTTCATAGTGTCAGCTAAGTTTTCATTTTACTTATTTCCAGCCTGGCAGTATATATATAACTAATTCTCTTTCCATGTTCTCGTTCTCTCTCTCTCTCTCTTTTGATGTTATACAGTGTCGGCCGAAATACGTAATACAATCAGGAAGTGTGATTCTGCGACTCAAAATAAACCGAAATGGTAGAATAAATTTTTTTCGAACAAGGTCTCGTTTTCGAGAAGAAGGACTTTGAAAGTTAATCGAGTGCTTTACTGATTTTAACATAACGGTTTAACCAGTATTTTGGCCCACCTTGTATATTAATTATATGATTTAAATTATACAATAAACAACCTTCTCAAACGGCACAAATCCGAGAGATGTCTTTTTAAATGTTATCTGACTAATAAAGAGTAATTCAATAAATCAATACATTCTCATGATATCTATTTTAGACTTGTATGTAGTCTAAATACATTAAGCAAGCTTAACAATTAACTTAATGATTATTCGTCTCTTTGATTCATTATTCAGGCAGAGGTACAGCTTAGAGATTATAAATTCTGTTAGTTAAATAGCCGCTCAACATAGAGATAATAAAAATATATTATTATATAGCGCATATATATAGCCATCTTATAAGAGAACTTCAAATCTCTCTTTGTGCAGAAACTATATCATAGATTGGTTCTAAAAAGCGCAATGGCACCATTTACTAAAACTCAGAAGCATTTTCTTAGATCTATGATTTATAACATAAATATTTTCCCATTTTATACATTTTGCTAATATGAATTAGATCACACAAGAAAGAAAAACATTAACAAAAATTATTGTCTTATTTGAAAATCATTATAAGCAGATTTGATTGTAAAATTGGTCCGATATTAATACGCATAATTTTTCGTGATTTTCATTGAGTTTCGCTTACGTTATAACAGAATGTGACCCAAAAACGCGCTATTAGTGTAAATATATCTGGATATATTTCTAACATTATGTATTATATCCATTTTATACTGGATGATAATCGCGCTATAGCAATCAATTATTTTTAATGAGTAAATTACATAAAAAGAACATTTGTTCTTAAAAGGTAATATTAAAAAATATATTACTTAATATTGTATTGCTATGACACTACAACTTATCATCTGCGCGACTGTCGCTCAATAAAGAACAGATATAAAAAAAGTTTTATTAAAAAACTTCTAAACGCGAACAATTAATATATGTGTAAATACCATATTTACATATTTTTATATTTATACATATATATAGATTCATCTCTTTCTTTTTCTACGAATAACAATTTCCATAAACTTGACATAATATCGAGATTCCAGTCACTCGTTTATATACATTGTAATGCCATTTTTTAAGTTTATATTAAAAGCATAAATCACATATCAAAAAGTCCTGCGACTTGTATAAAAAAGTTTCTTTTTATATTTTCATCTCTAAATAATTTTCTATACTTTTCGTTATATTTTTATATATCACTTGCATACGATTTTTGTCTTCAAAATTATCAAGTTTTCTTTGGAAGAATGACTTAAGTCTGAAAACACAGTACTTAAAAATCATGATTAAATATTTAAGTAAATGCTTGCAATATTTTACTAGCAGAATAGTAGAGTAGAGTAATAGCTTAAGAGTAAAAAACAGTGTGATTGAAAATAAGTTGTTCTTCCAGAAAACTGTATACAATCATTTTTTATTAGACATACTATCCAAGATATCACCAATTACGATCTCTTTTGATTTCATATATAAGGCCAAAGATTTAGATTTTCTTATTATATATCATTTTATAATCATACTTTGTAGCATGATTCCATAATCTTAATAATTACTTCTTCTTAACACAATTATTCCATTATTTCGTAGATTTCGTTTAGTACTCTTCTTTTCCATTCATACTAGCGGGTACATGACTCTGTTGAGTTGCACTTCGAATTACTTCAATCCACCTAAAAATAAAATGTATCATTGTATTTCTCATAAATCTTAGCTCTTCAACATTACATAGACTCTCTGTATATTTACCTTCCAAAAGTATAATCACTTTCCGCTCGAAAGAAATATACATGGTTCTTGAATTGTAACTTGAATACAAAGTCCTTGTTGATCCCATCTTTTTCTGATGGTGTAGAAACAGTATATCCTAATAATGGCAAACTAGCTAATGGGAAGTCGTCTTGATGAGATTTGTAGAAGAATAAGCAGAAGTTAGTAAATACGACCCAAAGCTTTTGCCAACCGTTGCTATTCTTGAATTTCCGTAGAAGAAATCCGCTAAGCTGGTTCTGAAACAGTGAAGAAACGTAACAAACACATCATTAATCAGTTTCTATGTAAGGTATATCCAAGTATATCAACCAAGGCAACAATGATTTACCAATATTATTCGAAACTTTAACATACTTGAAATGCTCGTAGTTGATCGCTGTAACTAATACTTGTATTACGATGCCAACAAACGTGAACTGCAGTATTGCTACGTTGTGAGGCCTTTGCACCACCGCAACTAGTTCGATCTACTTCGAATCCTACACTATCTCCCATTTCGTCAGCTGAACCTAGAACTTTTGCACAAAAAAAAAAACTTAGAAGAAATCTTCTTTTATTAAAAAAGGAAGCTGAGAAGATTTTTTCGCTCGGTACAGATATTGTGATATACTTTGTATTACTTAACAGTTACTTACTACAAGACTTTAAACTTAAATACGGCATTTTTGCGTCCGCATCGATCTGTGTTATAGCCATGTTCAAATCTTCTATCCACCTCTCTTTTTCTTCCTCGTTGCTCGCTGCAACTGTCAATGACCTACAAAAATAAAATTATTTAAATTTTATGTTTTCTTTTTTAGCTTCTGTCATATTTTTAACTTTAATAATATAACACTAAAAATATTTGCTTTAAATTTCAATATAATTTCTGTCCCTTAAAATGTCTTCACTTTAACACGACGAATTCATATTCGTCCAAGTTGAGGTCACAATCGTACTGATGGCTGTCATTAATAGCACACATGCTTCAATAAAATCAGTTTAGCTAGTTGACTCCTCAATAACGATATGACCTTTTAACAACCACTTAGTATCTTTTAGTGTATTTTTACACTTTGCTATTATTTCCGTAATAATATACAATGTAATTCGAAGAATTTGATATTTACTGATTTCCTTGTCCGTCGACAATGAAAGCGAAATCTGTTCCAGTCTTATTATCCGCGTCTTGAATCTTCATTCCTTTTAACGGTAATTGGCCATGCACGCGGAAACATTGTGTTGGTTGTTGCGTACGGAATGTATACAATAACACGTCCGAGAACTGGAAAAATAAATACGATAAATTCAGCTGCTATCGCACTAATTAATAAGAAATATGTAGGAGACTTACCAAGAAGAACATGCGTTGTTGGAAACCTTTACGGCTGTATTTCTGCAGACATCCAAGTCTGATAAACCTTCGGCCTTCTTGTACTAAATTATCAAAGCCAGTGATGTCTCTCTGCATTTCGCATAACTGCACCAGATTTTCCTACAATGAAAAATTTACAAAAAATTAAAATTAAAATTGACATAACTGACCTTAGTAAAAAAAAAGTATTTCCAGTAAAAAATAGATCCTTTTCTTTCACTTTATTTATTAAGTTCTTGTATCAAACAATAATAATTGCAATAATTTTCTAACCGCTTGATTTATAATCGTGAGCCCTTCGAGCAATGTCTCGCCGAGTCTGTCTCTCGCCGCCAAACAATCCTCGAAATCGGTATGATCCTTTGGATAATGATCCAATAGTCCTAAAAGAGCGCCACTTTGAGAAATTAAGAATTATCGTACATACGTTACAAATCTGATTTCACACTCACTATCGATAATACTATTATAATGCAGTAATCGTTGTAAAGGTTTCAAAAGGAATGAAGTCAATGGCAGGTAGCAATGCTTCTGCGACTCGAAATCGCGGCAGAGCTGGTCGAAGCGTCGCGACGTTCGCATGGAGTATTCCATTTTCTCCAACACCGGGATCAGATTCTCCAGATATTGGTCATAGAGAGGCAGGACGTTCAAAAGCGTATTGTACAAAAAGTCACCGATATTGTGACGGGCGTTGCTCTCCCAGCGTGCCAGCCGTGCCTCCATTTCTTGGAGGCAGGGTCCGTGCACGTCGGCGAGTAGCTCGATTAAAGAGACTACCGACTCCCCTTCCAATGCCGCTTCCCGAGAAACTTCCTCGCGGAACCACTGCACATAAATATAAGTCACAAGTTAAAATTTGTGAGTCCTCTTTCTGTCTCTCTAGATCTACCGTCCTTCTAAACTGGACTTGTTTCAACTGACTGTGTTTCCTAGCTCTAAAAACGAAGCGCAGTTTTACTTACCACATTAATAACATCCAAGTCCTTCTTGTAAGTTCGTTCCGTCATGAGGAGCTCCTTGGCTATGTAATAAGCTTTATCGGTTGGCCATCTCTGGACAGAAAAATAGTAACTCTTTATTGCTGTTCTTATAGAATTGTCTTTGAAAAAACACGACAATAGCCGTATTCTTAAACGACAAACCTACCTTCGTTTTTCTGACTTCCGCCTCCTCCGCTTCCCCGTTTCGTACATTCTTTATCGGGCTGAGATCCGGCGAATTTACGACGCTCGCATTGTTCATCTCGACTCCGCCGTTCGTCGTCCGTTTATCCGGCGATTTCTCAGCGGCGTACACAGAATTATTGTTCTCCCGTTGATTAGATATCGCCTGCTTTTCGGCTTGGACATCTGCAAATAAATATCAGTTAGGCAACCCCTAGGAAGAAACAGAAGTGCCGCTGAGCACGAGAAATAAAAAAAATAGATAAAACAGGTGTCCAGGAAACATCTGAAGGAATAAAACCCGATATATATAAGTGTATGTATATATAGGCACGCATGCTATAGTGCACTATCTTTATTCTTTTTTTTTATTGTGATTTTTTGTAAAATCGGAAATAAGTATTGATGGCTGAGTCAAATGCAACATAAAGTTTCGGGAAAATTATTCGATGAATCAGTGGATTCGATGAATCTACAAATGTCTATAATACTAATTTCATGTGAATCTACAATTGGAGGAGTAAAAGCCATAATAGTGGTGTAAGTCAAATTTTTTAAATTATTGACTTACACCACTATGGCTTTTACCCCTCCAATTATTCTCGATGTATTAATAAACATCAAGAAATTTATAAGTAAAAATTAATCGCTACTTTTGATTCAGCAAAATTAAACTTTCAATATCTCTGTCGTAGACTCTGTTCTAAGAGTTCTCTCTCATCTCATTAGAAGTAATAATCATTTGGCGACGTTATGAGGCGAATAAGTATAAATATTAGAGTGTATCTTAAATAAAGACGCTCTGTGACTAACTTTGAAAATCTTAATGAGATACGTGCTTTCTAATTCAAGAATTAAAAAAAAAGACCGATCTTCTTTGCGCAGATCATAATACAAAGGCAATGATGCAAGTGAAGAGTGCAGATAATGTCGAGTAAGCGATTTTTAATAAATAAATGAGACATCAAAGCCAATATATGCGGTTTCATTCCTATGAAAATTCATGCCCAAGCACGTCTATAAAGTACCGTGCTCTAAGTAATAAGCCGACTAATAAAACGGTGATTAGAAGCCGGATAAAGCTAACGTTAAGAATCCATAATGTAACAGTATTCTACATTATTCCACTGACGCAAATCGCATGCGGAAATAAGGATCATCATGACGAGAGGTCGCGCGATATTCGCAAAACGGGCGAACGGAAATTCCTCAGCAACGAGAGAATCTCCGATCGAATTCGGCTTCCTCCACGGGGAGGAAGACATAATGAGAACAACAGAAAGAGATTATATGCGGTACAACTAGGAATAAGCTACTCCGCCCGTACTTTGCGTTGGCTGTAACGACATAAAGATCATTCAATATACGAGTGCGGACCGTTAACGCATTTGCATGAATCTCGGAAGCCTTGAAAATATATACTCTGACCTTTGAGCGCGATAATTGATAGCCGTATTACTTTCGGGCTTATATAACGGTGAGATCGCACACGATCAAGGATATTTTGATACTTTCAGCCTTGAGCCCGAAACACACTTGCGCTTTATTGTTGCATTCGTCTTGTGACATTTGGGAACTATGCCGTTTTTATTATTAAGAATGTGCAGTTACCCTGATGGAAATATTTTGCTAAAAGTACTATGAAATCGATGAAAAGTGAAATAAAAGTTATTGAAACATACTGAATGTATTTCAAAATTAATCATGATTTTCCTTATAAAATGTAATGTAATGTAATACTGTAAAAGATAAGGAATGTTAAATTATACTGTCGAAAAGTAATAACAAATTTTTTGAAATATTAGGTATAATGAAATTTTGCTGAATTTAACTGAAAACTGAATTTTTACTAAAATATTGATGAAATAATAATAAAATGGTCAATTGAAAGAAAATTTCAAATACATTTCAATAAAATATTTCCATAACAGGGTCCTAAATTATTCTTTTTCTTTTTTTACTTCCTTTCTCAGATAACTTTCGAAACTGCAGCGCTCAAATGAAGAGTACATACAGATTCGTTTGCGGATTATGCAAATGCGACGGAGAGCCCGGACTAAGCGGGAATTCGTGCCACTTCAGCAGACGTATCGTGAAACAATGACGAAGAGAAAGAAATCGTAATATCCACAATTAAGACAGGCATTGTAAGGGGATTACTCACACGTAATGTCATCCGTGTCGAACGACGAATCCGGCATTGCGATAAAGAGATACGGTATGAAGAACGAAAAAAAAAAACAAAAGAGAAGAAGAGGACAGGCCGCATCGCACACGGGGAAGGAGAGGAAATTCAATATTCGATTCGCCAAAAATCGGATAAAACGAGGAAAAATAGAAAGCAACGAATCTTGCTGCGAATCTCTGTCGGATCCGAAATTAAAATGTCAATCTGACCACACGTGGACGGATAACGAAAAAAAAAACATGGACGGAAGGAGAAAACGAATGTTTAACGAAAAGAGAGCGAGAGAACGAAACGAACATACTCCAGAAACCAAACATCATCCAGAAACCAAAGTGAAATTACTGACGCAGATCCGACATGTGACTTTGTATATAATTTATTGTTATAATTAATGTATCAATAATCAATGTACAATAGATTTCCTACGCTTGGAGTACCGCTCTTCGTCCTTCGGACGCCGGTAATTCCCCCACGTCCCTCCATCGAGCTGTGCCTCAATATCGTGCGAACACAATCGGTCGATATATATCGAACGACCGACGAAACGGCGCATCTCAACCGGGGGAATCACCGCGTAAAACAAACATATTTTTTATGTATATATATATATATATTTATATATATTTATTTTCATATATATATATAGCGTTAACAAGTACGGTATATCGATAAACGATCAAAAAGTGTTACACAAATTACAAACGGGGGATAAGGATGGGGAGGGAGCGTTACGCCGACACGACGGACACCTCGACGTACGTATATCCTGCTCTAATTATCTTGTCCACCGCTTTTCGTTCCGACCGTTAAATCGGGTCCTAAATTGTACGCAATTATATGTACCTACACATGCATACGCGTGTGTGCGTGTGCGCGTATACAGGATGTCCCACCGCTATACCAATTGCCGTCTCAGCTACAGATATCGTAGGACCGACTGAGAAGAAGAGCGAAAATTGCGGAGCTATTTTAAAACGGTTGATAAAATTTTAACAGCCTTTTTTACATCGTCAAGAAGGAAAAGATCGCGTTGAGAGAAAGAGAGAAACGAAGGTGGGATCTCCTCTCTCAGCGCGTCTTGTCTCGGTGAAACAACTTGAATTTCAATTTAACGAAAAGGATAGACTTCTATAACGGAGCTGTCAAACAGCAAAAATTAAAAGAAGATATCTATGGCAAGGACAGCCGGTAGTGATAGGACATCCCGTATACGGACGTCGTATTATTTCGAACGCTCACAAATCGAAGCAAAAGTCAGTTGACACGCGAGTAACGTCGTCTTTGCAGACCGGAAACGGAAGATGAGCGAGCTCGAAGTTACGTTGGAACGACAACGACGTGTGATTACCGTCCGGTCGATGATTCTCTCAAGGACTCCTTTATTGCTAGTCTGGTAAAGCCATTGGAAGAGATGAAGCGTATTTAATAGTGGAAAAATAGCGTCAAAATTAGCAAAATACGAACTGGAAGACAAACAATAGTTTCAATGACAACACCGCGTGATGTAAATCAATCAACACTTCGTGAGTCTATTGGGACTTGATATCGTTATTAAAATCGACAGTCTTATAAAAACGTTTGACACTGAGAGATCAAGGTGTAAAAACACAATGCTTACGTTGTAATTTGCGAAGATATAGAAAAACTTGCCGGCTTAATATACAAATGTCGAGTTTTATCCTTGATAAGGTTTAAAGCCGAGTAACGTTTGGACACGCGACAAATATCCTCAACAAATATCCGAATCAGAGTAGAAAGAGTTCCGTAAGAACAGCGAATGAACGGCTTATTCATAAACGTTCGTTATAAATCTACGACTGGCCAGCTTTATCCCGAAATATGTGGAAATCGAACCACATTAATATCCATAGCGAGAAAATTAAGTGCATATATATTTGCATGCAGTAGAATTTGGGGAAAAAATAAAAACTTAACGTTACTTCAATTATTCTCTCTTTCTCTGATTATGACGAATCCATTTACAAAATATTTGGCACTATTTTACCTTGAAAAAGTTTTTCACCGTAGTTATAAAAATTATCATCATTCTACGAATGGTTAGTACAAAGTGCCTTCTAACAGTTAACGTGTTTGTGAATAAACAGTGCCAAGAAAATACGAAGTTCTTCGATTCATCTTCATCTACGTTATGAACGGTCAAAAGTTATTAGGCAAAATTTATCTTTGTTTTTGTCTTACAAACTTCAACATATAATTTGAATAATACCCGAATATTATGAAAATTAACGCTTGCACTTTTCGCCAGAGACTTACTTCTCCAGTGTTTACATTTTGGCCCAATATACGAGCTCCAAAATTTACAAGAGAATTTCAAACTTTAACAGAACCGTATACTTTCTCTTTTTAAACGCAAAAAGTTAAATGCCACAGATTTAACTTTCTTAGTGTTAAGATTAATTCTCTAAATTCCGAAAAAAGTGGATTAGATCGCAGTTACATTGAATTCTTCAATCTCAGAACGAAATCTGGCCAAACACAAATTATTATTATTATCATTAACCCTGTATTGCATGACTTCTCTTGATGTCAGTCAACTTTGTAGATAAAGAGACAGCAAATTTGTATCAAAAAATAATTAAATCCTGCGTGTTTCCTGTAACAAGATTGGCTTGTTTTACGATGTTATCGAAACATTTTTCCAAAATACTAAGATATTCATAACCAAACCGAATGTGCTCCGTTATATTTATTCAAATTTTTGCCTATGACGAACGTGATGCAATAGAGGGTCAACTATTTATAACATATATCCATTGTGAGTTTCTCTGCGATTGACTACTCGATACATAACAGTCGTTTGGCTGTCACGCTCGGGTTATATTTAATATATTGATCCCCTGAACCACTATCGAGATACGATATTGAGAAGCACGGAGGATGATTCTTTACAATTCATATTAAAAACAAAGGGGACACGGGATAATATCCATCAATTGCGAACTTCTCGCCCCAGGCTTCAGGCATTATTGCTAAATTCGTGAACATTCGTATAGTAAATGTCAACTCGACTTATCGGAGAAAGGGGAGGGGGATTTATAGAAGACAGAAGCCTACGTTCGAACACCGAGGGAGATTTAAACAATTTTCAATTGTCGAGTACCGCAATATGAAATGTTCAGCGCCTTTTGTCGTGTTATCACGAATGATCCTTCCGCAGATTTTGAAAATGGGAAAGAGCGCTGAGAAACTTCCCGTTATAGTGGTATAATGTTTAAAATAAATTGTTTATATCTATCTCAGGTGTCTGTCTTCTTCCATTGGGAGAAAAATGGTACAAGCTTCGAATAAACTGAGGAGAAATGGGACGGAGAGCCGAGGATGATCTCTTACGGTGTCCATACACATATACTGCAAAGATACTGTGAATAAGAATTACATTTGATTGGGCATAGTGACGTGACCGAGAACGGACTTTACACAATTGATTAGGGGTTGACGTGGCGAGACACTGTGACAGGTGGCAAAATACGTTCGTGATTCGTGACAGGGGCGCTACGTAATGGTTCCAAAGGTTCCTAAATAGTTAATAATTGACGTAGAAGTATGCGTGTAGAGTATATGTTGCGTGTGTGTGTGTATTTTTTGTGTATACGTGTAATAATGGTCAATAAGATGCGGGAACGTTCAGTACCACGCTGCAACTAGAGATGTGAGTTTGACGATCGCGCTATTTCTCCACTCGATAACAATAAAAAATTCACAGATTATTATTATTTTTTATCTCGCTATCACAGCTTAACGTAAGGCAGTACAAAACGGTCGAGATTGTTCCGATTTTGACATGCGGAGAGACGTCGCAGCTGATCTGCGAATATTCCACCGCTTAGATTGTTCAACGTTTCTGGCGTCTTGATGAATTCGTGTCTTCTTTCTCTCTCGTTTTCTCTCGAGGCATTCCGACACGCTACTTCGGAAAATATCTCGTGCCCCTGCCGACCTTCGGGGAGCTGTTCTTTGTAGAAAATATGTAGCGTACCATCAATGTGCCGTATCGCGATCGTTCGATTAATGTAACTTTGTATGCTCGTATGAGTGAAATTCACATCTCTACGCACGCTCTAGGCAGGGAGGCAGGAACAATAAACTATTATATATATATATGTATATGTATAGCACAGACTAATGTGGTTAATGCAAAAATGTGAGGGGGTGACGTTTTTGAGGGTGAATTGCTTGAAACTACAAGAGTTAAATGATGATGGGAACCCTTCGAGTTCAGCTGATGCGACGTCGCGTATATATACAATCGGAAATACGTGTCACACAACTGGTACAGTATATTTAATTCGTAAAAGGTATCGAAAATCGCGGGATTATTTTAACGACAGTGTTAAGAAGCGCATTGAGACGCGTTTCTAGAAGATAAAATTGCAACAATCTAAAAGTGCAGTGCGGGTGTGTCAAGATTAGTGAACATCTTGTGGATATCTTGTGCACACACGAAAGTCCGGTATAATATCAATATTTTTCTTTTCTTCTTCTTTTTTTTGGATCATAAGCAACGTGGCGATCTTTGGAATAAATATCATGAGGTGAGGAGTTAAGTGCGTCTAAGATCTAAGGACAAGAGGTTTCGCTACGGAACGGAATTAACGAAGCAGAGAAACATGCTAACAAAGAAAGAGAAGCTGGATAACGAGAGGTCCAACTCAAACGAAAAACGGAAGAGGGGACAACATGTTTTATTCGCATAGGCGAAACGCGTATCCTCAATCCTCTGTCCTCTGAGAACAGGGAAAATACTGACGGTAGGAAAATACGGAATTTCGTGGCGCTTCTGTACATGCGCACCCGGACGTATAATATATATTGCCCAGATATATATACATTGATGGTATTAATATATATATAAATGTTGCGCACCCCGTGTGTCGCTAAATCTGGATCTTTCTCTTTCTTTTTCGACAGTAGAGAATTTTTACAAGTATTACGCTGCAACGATAAGAGAGCACAAAATATTCGCGGCTTCCTACCTCCCTCTCAATCGCAAGAATCACAATCCCGTGAAAGTGCTGCGTGAAAATCAAACGATCGCAAAGTGTTATAACGTTCGAGAAAACTGTAAAGGGACGAAGAATAGAAGCTGGTACGCTCGGGACTTAGGTCTTTTCTTTCGTGTTTTCTCTTTTCTTTTTTTTCTTTTGTCAATGATCTCGTTTCGCGATCCTCTGGTGCGTGCGGCCGCGCGTCTACTCGCGCGAGCCTCACTGCCGTGTAGCGTGGTACTTTCTTAGCCTGAACAGTGTGCGGTGTATGGCTTCCCGTTCAACGTGGGTACAGCGGTAAAAATCGATTAGTCAGGGTGCGTGGTGTTGCGTGAACCATTACGTTACGCACCTGGTTCACACGGTAATGCATTTGCCAGGCCGGCGAGTTCACGTATCCGTTCGTGTAGGTCCAACGATTGTAATCACCACCACCTGTCGAAAAGCATATGTAAAGTACATATGTATATGCATGTATACATGTAGGTAGTCTGTCGTGCGAAGGCCTCTGTCACTCTGTTCGTGACTGCGTGATTTAGGGGACCCGTACACTCTCCAACATTGAAAAGAGCCGCCGAACTCGGCGCTTCCCTCTCCGAAGTGAAAGATCTGTCCGTTCTTTTGAGGATACTTTCACGTATTTTGCCACAAAAAGAAAAGGGAAGAAACAAAGGCGAATATGCCCGGTTCGGGAATGATTCGTCGTTGAGCGAGGACCGATTTTGCCAATATTGCCAATGTCATTCTCCTCTGAGCAATCAGAATTTAAATGCCAAACAAAAAAGAGGACTAAATTTCATGAAAGTACACAAAGAGTGCAAAAAAGATAAAACGACCGAAGGTTTTCGAGGGGTGACTCGGTCGTTTTTTGATCGGAAATATATCGATGACCTTTCTGAGTGGAAAAAATGAATTCAAGCTTGATGGAAGGATCTGTAAATGAGAAATTCCGCGATAGGTCTAGGACGCCCTGTCTAAAAATACCGGTATCCTCCTATGTCATTCCTTTTTTCAAATTGATCGACAAGTGCAGCTGCTCGAGGCACTTGGGCACTATTTCTAAATCGGATAATTCAATTATCACGCGTCGAACGAACGACACGCTTGACAATCTGAGAGTGAACTCGGAACTTTTGTAACAGATGAAATGTGTATCCTCCGTGTAACTCCGTTTAACGTTTCGCATGGCGTTTCTCACGTTCAATTGATGTGCACAGAGTGTCCCAGACCCAGTGAGCTATCTCTCGTTCGGTTCTGACGTTTGTTCAAAAGGCGTTCCCCACGATTCTCGAGTCGACGCGTCGTACGGGGGACGGAAATATCCGCGTCGTTCTCTTCGATCCCTCCGTGCATTACGCGTTCTAGATGCGACACGACCGTACGACGTGTTGCGTAACTACGGAGATTAGGTGAGAGACGTGATGAGAAACGAATTTGGGGTTCTTCGAACTCGAGCGGCGCGAAAACTTTCGCGTTTCGCGGACACGTCAATGATCGCGTAGGGCGTACGATTGGCCGCCATGATCTGCATGAACGGGGGGAAATTATGGCGTTATTATGTACGTTTTACAGGAAACAAGACTGAAGCGAGTCGACAACTTGCGCGCAGTCATAAGTGAAGGGCCGGAGGAGACAACAAGTGCGTGATAGAGACGAGTGCGATATGTGTATAGGTGCGATTGAAAACCCTCTAATCAAAGTCTGATATCGGGAGTCCGACATTTCTTTTTTAAAATCTTGCGAAAAAGAGAAAGATATGTGCAATTTAATTTGTAGTGGCGCACGTAATGTACGTCAATATTTGACAAGTAGATATTTGGTTTGGACGAAAAAATTAAAGTGGAAACCAAAAAGGAATTACTAAGATTTTCTGAATGTTTAAATATTATTCCTTTTTTTTTAAATTCCAAAACAAGGTTTATTAACAATTAAATTACAAAGAAAAGAATTAGAAAATGTATATATTGTAACCCCAAGGGGACAATAAATTTTATCATTTTCTCAAGAAAAGAATTAGAAAGAAAAGGATTTAATTTAACTAAATAAATTGTTAATTTAACATGTGGATTAAATTGTACAGCTATATAGTTTACACTATAAAGGTATCTCATAAACTGCAACTGATCACTTGCTTAAATATAAAATTTGATTGTAAATTCGTACTAGATATTAATTAGCTTTATTATGATAAAATTATAATTTATATGAAATTATGTATCATTTATACATGGAATTTATTGGGAAAATTTTTATTTTTTTAATACATTTTTTTATACGTGTGCAAGCATTATTATAAAGACACTATATCGTTTGATAGCATTAAGAGAAATTAAATCTTAATAAAACCTTTCAAGTATAGACTTATTCGTTATGTTTAACAAAAATAAGAATTTCAAAAGTCGAAACTGCGAGTTGAAGAAACATGACAGAGAAATAGCAATTGTAAATAGTAGTTCTTAAGTTCAGATTCTGATTAGAGGATCTCTAGGGGGTGATATTCATAGTCCGATTTTATATTTAAGCTCGTCCTAAGTCTGGTCTCAGACAGTCTGAAGATTCCATCTAGCCAATGGAACGACCGTATACTATCTTAAAATACTTAAGACGATCTTTAATTTAAGATCGGATTATGAATATCGCTCTAGGTGCGATATCACATGATGACAGGACCGAATCTGACGATGCACAGATGCAGGAGTCAAGAGACAAGGAGGACGTACCAAAATCATGAGTTTCGTGGCGAATTCGATGGAGTGAACCGCAAGTGAATGGAAAAAGTTGTGGAGAGAGAGAGAAAGAGAAAGACAGTGCTTCTGATCGAGTAAACTGAACTGATGGAAAAGTGACGTTACATTGTTTCCTTTTCGTAATGAAACGGCAAACTTGCGCCGTGTTTCCTGCGGTTTGATAGCATTCGTGCGTTCCCGATCGAATTCGCCGCCGAGTAAAGATACTCATACACAAATGGGGACATGTGATACTAATCAAAGTGATACTAATCACGCATCAAAGGGTTTTATTCGACTAATCGCCCAGGCCGTGCTACTATAGACATTAACGTAACTAGACCAATGTGGCGAGTATGACCTCTGCACCGAGTATATTTCGAAGAGATGACTCGTATGTTAACCGTTCGTCGTTCGTGACTTCTGCGTCGTGACTTCTAAAAAATTCTGCTTCTTATGACTTCAGTAAATTTATCAAAAAAGGTGCTCAGAATTCTACCTTGCACATTCATATAACGACCATAATCGTTAAATTATCGATGCGAGTTTTAAGTTAGCGTCCTGACGTTCGCGTCAAGAAGGTCCTGTCTACTTCATTAATTTACATACGCCGATGCGTTTTAAGTGAATTTTAAATAAATTCATCTGGGTATCGCTGTACGTACGAAGATCGAGGAAAGAAAAAGATGTGCCGTTGTGAATCATCTGGGCACAGAGAACGGGAAAAAAAAAGAATCTTCGATCTTCGGATCACGACTCTCGAAGGTGAATCGCGGGAAGCTCTTTTCCAAATAGAGATATATTTATACAGACAAATCTTCCCGGAGATCTACTTTTCTCGTTCGCGGTCAGATAAGCCGTCCATTACATATTTCTGTGTGCCGCTCCAAAATCAGGACCATCCTGGAATTGCCGGAACCGCGACCTATTCGGATGATTCGGCAACAGCCATTCCGACGGTTCTCGCTTCGGGCAATCCCGGGATACCTGTCATTCCTAGCTCGAACTACGGCATGTACAGGGTGTAATCAGAAAATCCAACGGTATGACCCTGACGTAATCCTGAAGTAAATCATTCGTTCGAATTTAAGCCTATGGCTCGGAACGTGCGCGGATATCAAAACTGAGAGAGTTCCGTCAAACAAGATAACGGCATGCCATCGTTTATCGGCACTCAGCAGTCATCCCTTTGCGTCACGCGTATCTTCCCGCTGTGTATCCCTCTCGTCGTAATACACGATCATCGAGTAACAATTTTAATGTATCCGTGTATAATAACGACGATATGTATTGCGAGAATTCCCGATATACCGACAATACAGATAACGATCTCGCCTCGTTATCAGGAATGCTGCGATTCCCGAATTATTGACGAATTATTGCTGCAATTAATTATAATATTTACCGGGAATCTATCCAAAGATACTTCTTTTCAGGTATACTTTAACAAGCCTTTGAAATTAAACTAATGTTTTAGCCATTTAAATAACCGTGTGCGCTCTATAACGGGAAAGCTAATTAGTTCCGTATTAATTAATTATCAACCCTGCTGTTCCATTTGATCTATTTTTACCTATTTTCATCTTTAAGATGTGACACCTCTGTAAGTATCGCACCTAACATTTTAAAGATTCGTAACTCGATATTTCGTTTATTAAATATGCACCTATGAAACGCAAGAGAAATTGTATTCGATATAAAAACCAACTTATATAAAATATAGAGATTTAAATTAAACTATAAAGATCTAAATTAAAGTATAGAATATATGAAAGTACTAAACAGCAAACAAGGGCGTCGACAACTTTACTATGTAAAGTTAAGACGGCAGTAACCGCGATTCGAGAATTTCTTACATCAATCCGAGAAAAATAAGCAAAGACGCGCTTCTGACAATGCCGCGTTCAATTGTAAATTTGCGACTGTGGAATCGTTATCCCGGAAACACATCGTGTGCACTCGGTAACAGGCGTTACTCGTTCTCTCAATCGCATAACTCGGTACGCTTACGTATATTTTACCTATTTAAAAATACGCACGCGCACGTGCGCGCATAAAACGCGTCGAATTCGTTCGCCTCGTACTAAATTGCGCACACGACGAACATGGTATAAAAAACTAGGCACAATACAAGTCAATGAAAAATCCAAATGGGACTTTCTATTGCTTCGTTCGAGTCGGACTCCTTCCTAAAGTTTTTCAAACCGCACGTTTCTTTCGTCGGGAGGCAGCCTCCTTCTCCCGTAAATTTGCCCGCTGTAAAGCCGATCTCTCTCTCTCTCTCTCTCTCTCTCACTCTCAAAACCACCGATCTACGGGTAACGAATAATTGTGAGCGATAAAAGTATACACGTGTACCAGTCGTATTAGCTTCAAATAGAAATTTTACTGAACGAGCGAAGGAAAAGAAGAGAAAGAAAAACAGGAAGAATCAAACTCCTCCGAAAACAGCCGAAACGCGTTTCTACCTGCGATCTTCCTCTCGCAATAAGTATCGGCGGTAAATAACAAGTCGCCCAGTAACAATCTTAATGCGGGGCATAGATCTCCCGGCCTGATCTCGCGGATGTGTTTGTCGCTAGGCGAATAAGTCTCGCGGATTAATGATTAGACGACGCTTAAGGTTCCCACCTAAAATCAGAGAGCTTAGCGACTACTACTCGGTTGGTCCATAGAGCCAACGTCTATTAACGAGTAACAGGTGCTCCTCTCCCTCGTCGAGGGTAATTCCATACGCGGAGGATATATCAGGGGATGCACCTGCCATTAGAAGCGCGGTGCACCACGTTTTACGTATCTACGTTGAGCAACTTTTACTCCTCCTTTCTAATTCGCGTGCGCGAAGCAAACCGCGGTGAAATCATACAGCCCATACAGGGATCCGCGTTGTCGTTGCTGTTCGGAATTCAATTCGAACAATGGAAACAATCGGCCCCGGGCGACCTTACGTAATTCCGCGTTTCGTTTCCCTCGTTTCCCCCTCGAGGGGATCGCCGGTCTCGAGCGACCCGCCGCTCGCGATTGATTGTCCTGGATCCTGGATGAATTCAAGGTTGCGCGACCGTGTAAAACGTCGTACATTTGCGACGCCGTGATTTAACACTATTTTAACCCTTTAACGTTGTTGTACCGTGTTGCATTGTGTTGCACGATTACGTTGCCGTGCTAGTTATAATTGTATAACAAAGCTACGTTGACTTTTGTAGGAGAAAAAAAAAGAATGTTACGTTATTCGTTCAAAATACTCGCACAATTTCCCCTAGCAATGTCGGAGGTATCTCGTGCGAGAAACGAAACGAGGGTACGGGCTGATTAAAGGGTTAAAAATGATAATCGCAATGACGCGGCTCGTTTTCCTTGAGTCACAATTATCTTCGAAAATCCTACGTCGCTCCTTCGATCTCTATGCCTTATTAACATTATTAATTATTAAGATACAACGTGTCGCGCGTAATGGTTGTCGTTCACCGAGTCGCGCGCGGGCACGTCGATCGCGATAAGTTAAGATACTCCTCGCTTCCCGTGTGTTATGCATGAATATTACTCGCTAAAATATATTCATCTCTACGAGGGGACGGGGACCAGAGGGGTTCTATCGTAATATCAAAGTAAACCGGGTCTCTAAAACGCGTAACAAACCGTATCTGTATCCCTAACGATATTTATGCTACATTCCTCGCGCAGCTTTTGATCATTCAGCCTCGGGCGTTCCAGCCCGGAACGACGGACGTCGTCTTTGTCGCGTCTGTCCAGTTTTCGTCGCCGTTGGTACCCTCGTCGTCGTTCATACCCGTATAAACTCCCGATTCACGATTGCCACTCGGCGCGATATATTGCCGGGCAAGTCGTCGTCGTTGAATCGTCGTCGTCAAGATCGCGGAAGGCTAGGCTAAGTCGTCGATTCGTTCGCGAGATCCGTTCCCCATTTGATCTTGGTTTGCGTGATAGTCGAGAGTGCCAACGTACGACCACGAAGTCTGTCAATTCTAAGGTGCGTTCAATTCCACACGACTGGGAACTTTGCAAATCCTGCTAGTTTGAGCCCGGGTGAGCGCAATCGATCGCGCTCAATTCTAATACTTAGCGTCGCTCGTCGACGCTGCGTCAACGCTGCTGCTGCCGACGCTCGTCCTTCGTCTCGGACATCTCGTCGTCCTCGTCGTCGTCCACGTCCAGACTCTGGCCCTCCGTCAGCAGCGGCGGCGGAATGGTCGCCACGTCGAAGCTGGAATCGGTGCTGGACACTATGTGGCCGTCCTTGACCTCGAGATCGACCACCACGCGGTGTCGCCTCTTGGCGTTCTGCTGTCGCTTCCGGCGGAAGGCCCGCTGACCCCGATCGGGCGTGTGCGCCGGGCTGTCCATGCTCGAGGACGTGTCGCCCTCGCTCTGCGGGCTGCGGTTGGACGAGGAAGGCATCGTCTTCGTTCTGATCTGCGTTCTGATCGGCATAGGCGGGCTCGACGTGGTCGACTCGCCGCTCAGACTCGTCGTGGAGTAGTACGGGGTCGACTTCGCTCGGATCGGCACCATCACGGGCCGCACGGTGGACCGCGTGCCATGATGTCTGCCCGCCTCGTGCGGACTCGGCTCCGAGAAGCCGCGATCGAACTTGCTTGGCGACCTCGTCGACGGTTTCTCCCGTTCCGGGACGTCTCTTCGTTCCTCGGACGACCAATCGTCGTCCGCTACTCGCGCTTGTAGGGTTAGATCGGCGTACTTCTCGTGCATATCTTCCGAACTGTCCCCGCGGCCAACCTCCATCCGCACTTTGTTGCTACTGGAATACTTCATTGCGGGCACGTTGTCGTACAATTGATCCTCCTCGTCCTCCTCGGGGATCGGCAACGCCGTGTCGTCAACGCAGAGTGTATCCTCATCCGGGACCATTTGGAAGTCATCGTCGTCGATGGCCTCGTCGTACTCGTTTCGAAGAGTGATACGAGGCGGCGAGATGTCGGTGAATTCCTGGGGATAAGCCCCTTGCTGCTCGTCGTCGTATCGACGTAGGCGATGGTGCTCATCAAATTGGTTCTCGATAAATCGCCGCGCCTCATCGAACTCGTCATCCTGCGTTCGAGATTGACGTAGATCGTCGTCATCCTTGACGAGCGTCTCGGTCTGCAAAGTCTCGTGCTGTTCGATCGCGAAACCGGCGGCTTCGTCCTCGTGAAGAAACGAGGCGGTAGCTGTCGCGGGCGGAGAAGGCAGTGGTGGCGACACGGGTAACGGCAGCGAAGACGGGGACGGCGGAGACGGAAGGGAAGAAGTGTCAGCGGACTGGCACTTGGAGTTCGGTCTCATGCTGGTCGCGCTCCTCTCGGACGTCGTGGTGTCGCTCTGACTCTTGTCCGCAGCCGTCGTGGCGTAGTACTGTTGCGGTATCACCGTCGTACTACCCGACCAGTCCGAGATTGAGGCGCCGAGCTCCGCCAGCGAATTATCGTCAGACTTTGTGCCGGAGTACTGGCAAAACTGGCGCACGGTGTTATTCGAGCTGGACCACTCGGACATAGACAGGCCCATCGACGTGTCTTCACTGTGTGACGAGCCGGTTATGTACGAATTCGACTTCGGTTTTACTGCGATCTTGACCGTGCCGTCGGCCGTCGTTGCGGACGTCGAGCTTTGCCCGTCCTCCAAAAGGGTCGAATGCAGATCGTCGTGCAGCGTCCTGTTCTCGTCGCTAGAGTCGCTATCTTGGTCCGCATGGACGGGCGTGTCCGTGCTGTCCGTAACGGTCACCTTGACGGCTTCCTCCGGTTTGATTTCCATGTAGAATGTCTCCACGTGACTCACTATCGATGTTTCAAAAACGGGTGAACTGGGCGGCGACGGCCAGTCCTCGGAACTTTGCAATTGCAATCGCGAACGCCTGGTCGTTCGCGGCGACTTCGTGTCATCCTCGTGCGCGCCGACCACGTCGATGGGGATGTCTGGTAGCTCGGAAGAGGTCCTGCGATCGTCGGATACGGATGGTAACGCCGTACCGGACGGAGGATCCGATGATAGAGACGGCTGATGATCGCTCGACATCAAAGACTCGTCGTCGAGGCTCGGTGACCTCGAGCTGGGCTTAAAGGAATCCTCCAAGTCGCTTCTGTCTTGTTCCGACGTTGTCGATCGTTCGGATATCCTCGACAACGTGCGCGAAAGCGAAAATGCGCCGTAGTTGGCTAATATTTCGGGACCAATGATAAAGGTGCCAGGAAAGTCCGCTAAGTCCTCTTGGTAACTGTCTTCGTTCTGACCGTTGCTGTCTTCAGACTGCGATTCACGCTGCACGTTGTTCTCGTCCTGGGGCACCCAGCCGTCCTCGAGACTGGAACTACCGGAGCTTCCTTGCGGGAATGATTTCCACGTGACGCTCATTTCCTGCTTCGAAGGATGTTGCGAGCCACTGCTGTTGTCGTCGTCCATAGAACCGCTGTCTCGGGCGCCTTCCATCATGGCGATCTCCCGACGGTCTATTATGGGTTGTATCTGGCCGATCCCTAGCGGCCGGGCGATGGAACACGAACTGGAGTCCGGGTCTTCTCTGTCCGGTGTCCAGGTGTTGGTCTCCTCACTTCTCGAGCGTTCGGTGCTTAGTCTAAGTTTCCTATCGATGGAGAGACGATTGCTGTCCGCGATTTCCGCAGCCTCTCTGGCCGGTTCATCTTCCGGTAATTCTTCCGCCGTTTCTTCATCTTCTCTTTTCATCTCTAGATATTCCGGCGTCAACTCGACTTCGACCAACGTCTTCTCGTCCATCTTATCGACACCGTAGTCCGGTGAACTTAGTTCGCTGTCCACGCCTCGCGTCTGTACTTGCGTATCGAGCGCGTCGAGAGTATCCTCGCTCGTATCGAGGGAATCGAGCCGCTTGTGGCTTTCCTCTTCTTCTCGCTCGTCGATTTCCACTCGCACTTCCGCTATCTCTTCCTCTTCCTCCTCCGGATTCATGTCGTCGTCGGAACACTCTTCGATGGATATTTGTATCGGCGACTTGACCATATCTGGAGGATCGTCCTGATCGTAACAATGCAAGAAGAACATGTCATTCTCTCGAACCGCGCTTATGGTTACGTCAGGCACATCATCTCTCTCAGACGGACTTCTCGAACCATCGACACGAAAATCATGTGGGCGAGAAGGAGATTTCGTTGATGTAGTCTCGCTATCGGAAACTTCGCTCGGCGATTCTGTCCGTTTCTGTTTACAGACGACTTCCGTGCTAGCGCTCTTCACGAAAATCGTAGAGACTGCCGATTGATCCTGATCCAACTGAGCATCTCTTGACGTACCAGCTGTCGCATCGAAACTCTCCTTAAAAGCTTCCTGCTCAGTACCGGATTCTGTAGAACTTTGATCGATGAATTTTGTCGCTTCTTCTATTTTAGCGCTCTCTGTGACTTTCGGCGTTTGCGTTTCGTTAATGGAACTCACAAACGGAATTCGACCATTCTCTTGTCCCTGTTCGTAGGCTATCGAATCGGCGCCAGGGACGATCTCGTTACATTCTGTCAGCGGCGACTCTAGATACTGTGCCGAGGTCTCGGTAACGGACAGAGAATCCGTGCATATCTCCGGTATGGTCGTGTGATCGGTACTGTCGGATTTGTGATTCGGGGAGGCCTCCATCTGGACCGAAAGCACCTTCGATACCGTGCTCGCAGCCTCTTCGGCGGCGTTCTCTAGATCCTCCAATTTCTCCGACACGTCCACTGTGTCATCCTTGCTGGAGAACGCGTTCGCCGGTGGTAGTCTGTGCACGGAGATCACCGCGGCGTCCAGAGATTTCGCGCGCCGCTGAGCAGTAGGCGACTGCGTCGCACCTTGACGCTGAAGAGCGCCAATTCCGCTACCTTCTGAAAGACCAAGACGCGCGCGAGCGAACAGTATCGGCGTCTGTCCCGGTTTACGTAAGACCAAGGGAGATTCGGTTAAGTCCTGAGCAAGCGCCGTTTTCTTTACGCTGTCCTTCGTTGGTTCCTTGCCTGGCTCTTTACCTGACTCTTTGCCTGATTCCTTGACTGCTCCCTTGGACTCGTCGACTGTTACGGCTCGTTTAGTATCCACTGGCTGATCAATCACCACGTCAGGTTTAACACACGGCTTTTCCTTTTCCAGTTTAGGCTGCTTCGATTCAGCAGCAGTTTCATCACTAGTCGCCTCCACTTTCAAGGCCACTTTTCCGCGTACCGTTTTCGAGTCCTGTTTCGACGCTGCGTCCTTAGCCGCAGCAGATTTGCCTTCGACGGCTGCTTTGGCGGCAGCTTTGAGTCTCTTCGGTGAGATTTTCTCCAATGAATCTTTCTTCTCCGTACTTCCCAAGCTCTTCGATATTCCCAACGACTTCGGTCTTGACTTCTCGGACTTTATCGCGCCTTTAATCAGCTCGTCGTCGACGGATGCGGATTTCGCGCGAGTACTCTTCGTTTCTTCCTTCTCATCCTTCGACGTTAAAAACGGCTTGTCGGACAATCTGGTTACAGATTTCGATCTGCCCTTCTGTACAATGCTTATTTCCGGCGCCACATCAGTCGAATCTATTATTATGATCTCCTGTGGCATCTCGCCGAGCTTTAATTTGGATTTGTCAATTTTTGTACTCGCCGATGGCGAACGTGACTCCTTCGATGCGCTCTTTTTTAACGGTGGTTTGTCGCCCTCTAATGATTTTGATTGTTTTTTGAAATCTTTTTTCGGCTCGGACTTCACCTTCTTCACCCTCTTCGGAGAGACATCTTGCACGAAGTGTTTATTCTCGACTTCCGGTGAGAGCAAGGTATCGATCGGAGCCTTCTCTTCCGCCAGCGATAAAGACTTCGATCTTATCGGTTCCGCGTGCGGTCTCAGCAGGAAAGGAACGAACTCAGGAACTTTAAGACTATCCAATTCTAAAGTAGGTTTTACAGGCACTTCGTCCAAAGGCAAATCGGCGACTGGATCCACGAAATCATCAAATCCTGTATCGATGATCTTCGGCCTCGATATCCTTGTAGCGGAATTTTTACTAACTTCCGAAAATTTCGATTCTATTCTCTCCAAAATACGTTTCGTTTTTTCGGGAATACTTGGCTTCTCTAACGTCTTCGGTTTTTCCGGAATCGGTGGTTTCTCTGATTTGATTTCCATTGTAGCCGGTATGTGAACTTGAGCTATTACAGACTGTACGTTCTCTCTCTTTTGATCATCGTCCGACAACTCGTCGACGGCTCGTTTCGGAGAACGGTCCCGTTCCTTCACCGTCTGTTCGACGTTTCTGATTTGGTCACCTATCGTTCTCTCTTCAGCCTGTCCGCTAGGAGGAATTTCAGGTAATGGTATCTTCTCAATGCTATCTTGCTTCTCTAAACTATCGTCCGGTGCTTTTAGACTATCTTTCTCTATTTTTGCCTTGCGTTCTAGATTCTGCTTCATTTCCATGCCGACGATATCGGCAAAATTCAGGGCAGCTTTTATTTTAGCGTCCGCTATTTTCGCAACATTAGTGGGACTTCTGGGCGCTCCGTCGACAGATTTCTTCTTCTGTATCACAGAGACGATAGTCACGCTAGAATCAGTCGGCGATTTTTTAGGCGAGCGTTTTTCGATGGCCGAGATAATGGTGACATTCGGCTCCACTGGCGACAATTTCGAAGGTTTCTTGTCCAAGCTCGAGGACTTCTTGCACGTGTAATCCTCGATGATAACTTCGGCTCTGTTCCTATCTAACGAGCCGCCCTTTGGCGAGAATTTCTCAGGAGAATGGGTCTTCGTTTTCGAGGGGCTCTTCTTAATAGGCGACAAACTGCAAACGATGCTCTTCAGATCAGTGGGTGAGAGTTTCGATGTTGGACTCAGAATACTCCTCGGCTTATCCGAGGGGCTTAATATCGATTTCGGTCTTGCGGCGGTAACCGCGCCGCTCTTCGATTTATCCGGAGATAGTTTATTACCGGCCTTGTCTATCGAGGAAAGCTTGGTCAGATCGAAGTACGGGAGATCCGTTACCATCTTCAGCGGTAACTTCGGTAAATCCTTGGCGAGACTCTTGACATTCTTCGAAGTTTTGCTGCTATCCGACTCGGATTTTTCGTCGGACGCCGTGCCGTTCATGACGTGCCTTTTGTGCAACGTGTACGGAATATCGACGTTGGTTTTTTGCATCGCCGCACTGTCCGAGAACGGTTCCTCGTCGCCGGAGTCGGCTGGTGTCAGGTCTATGGATTTCTGATGCATCAGTATGTGCCGCTTACTGTTGGATCCCAGTCTTTGCCGCGCCGGATTCGGATCGCTCTTCGTACGCTCCACCGGCACGTGTCCGGGCAACGCGGTCTCCTCGAAACCCAGCACAACGCCGCCAATAACCTTCGGCTCGTACTCGGAGAATACAGTTTTCGACTTCAAATTCTCCATCTCGTGCGGGACGCCGATAACTGTTTCCGTACGGGATTCGATAGACAATTTCGCCTGTCGTTCGCGCTCCCGTCTCTCATTATCCTTTCGCGCTTTCTCCAAACTTCTCCAGTCGTCGCGTTCCCGCGGTTTCTCTTCCGACTTGGCTTTCTCGGACTTGCTCCTACTCTTCTTCTGATCCTTATGCTCCATTCTCTCGATATTCTTCTTACGTTCTACGCTGTCAAAGTCCAGGCACTCGAGACTCCTTCCCTCCCGCGACTCCAAACGTCCCAAGTATTTTCGCTCACGCGAGTCCAGTTTCTCCAGGCTCTTACGCTCGGCGCTCCTCGATTCGATCTTTCTCTCGTGAGTTCGTTCCCTTTGTTCATAACGCTCCAAGAATTTCAAACGTTCGATCGCTCGCGGATCGAAGTCGAACTTTTGAGAATCGAGTCTGTCTACGCTCATCCTTCGTTGTTCTTTCGGAGTCAACCGCTCGAACGGACTTCTGTTGTCGGAATCGTATCGTTCTAAAGTATGCCGATCGTAGTCGATAGATGCGGCTCTGTTCTTCCTCGCTTCCCGAGAATCGATCCGCTCGATACTCCTCTCCCGGCGCTCCGAATGCCGATGATTGCTCCTCTCCTTGGGACTCTTTAGATGCTCCATGCTGCTGCGCAGCCCTTGAGAGTCTAAACGATCGACGCTCTTACCGCGCGATTCATAGAAATCATTGTAATAAAAGGCACTCTTCTCTCTCGAGTCTAGATGCTCGTAACTCCTCTCGCGCACGTCGAGCCGCTCGATGCTTCTACGTAGCTCGCGCATATCGATCCGGTCTATACTGCGACGGCCGTGACTGTCCGATCTCCGCTCGCGCGAATCGAGCCGATCCACCGAACGACGTTCTCGCGAATCGCTCTTGTCTATTCGCTTCGAGTAATCCCGCTTTCGCTCCTCCCTCTCAACGCTTCTACGCTCCTTCGACAAGACTTTCTCGACCTTGACGTCAGAATCTCTCGATTTCCTATCCCTAGACTTATGCCCCCGACCTAGACTACCCGTCTCGACGTACAACCGCGGATGATCGTCTAGGCTGGCGATACTGCGCGCCCTGGTCGTCCTCCCTCTCGCGTTATAATCTACCGTTTTGTTTCCGTCAACCGGGCTTAGATCGTCGTCTATTCGCGATTTCGGACGCATAATACCCTCGTCTCGCAAGACCTCCGAGTCTACGTGAGTGATCTTGTACTTTGGCTTTAAGTTCTTTAACTCATTCAGGACAGAAACCTTTTGTTTCTGCACCTGTATCACCACGGGATCTTTTCTGGCGGAATCCTGATGCGGAATAGCCGTCTTGGACGGTTGTTCCATGGAATTGGCGTGTCTCGTTTCAAACTTGCGTTCTATCTGAGTACCCGTTCGTTGTATCCTAGATTCGGTGATCACAAAATCGCCGTCCGCCTTGGATACAGCTGAGTACCGATCGATGGACTTAGTTTTAGAGTTCTTGAGATCAGTGAACGCGGATCTGTATTGTTGTTTCTCCGAAGGTTTTAACGATCTGTGCTTGACGAAGGAATCGGTTTCCGAGTCCATTTGGAACATCTCATGCTCGATTCCCTCGTCGCTCTGATCGGATATTGGTTCGTGCTCGTCATGCGGACTAGAATACGATTCCGGATATTCGAATTCATGCTCGCGTTCTAAAAGCTCGTAAGAATCGTGTGAGAGATCGTCGTGCGACAGATCTCCAGCGGGACCCGATTCCTCATGGCCCGATTCGGTAGACAACGACGACGTTCCCGGGTAGGAACTGCTGTAGACACGCTCGGGGACAGAATCGTGATCTAGGGAAGGTAATTTCGAACTAGCGGCGCTATACGAACGATTACTCTCGTCGTAACGTGTTACGGGGTTATCTAGCTCACCCTGGGAGGCTAATTGAAATGGATCTAACGGAAGGTCCGCGGTGACCTTGTCGTCCCGCGGCCGCGCCTTACCGGAGTCCTCGAAACTAGAAGCGTACAACTCGCGACAACTAGCCGACCGTTGCCAAGGGTATCTGGGCAGAGGTCGTGGTGGTGGGAATTCTGGGGGACTGCTGTTAGAGGGGCTGATACGACCTGTTGATGAAATCCGTTGCTGGCTGGTAGCATGTGTCTGCCGCTGTGCTGGGACCTGGCTGGGGGTGGCTGGCGAATGGACGTCGATAGAGGTAAGCGTCCGAAACGATGTAGCTGTGTCTTCTCGACGGTGAATCGTCCCTCCCATCGAGGCACTCGTCACAGTCGTCGGAGAATCCAGTGTCATCGAACCGCATGACAGAGACAGAGCTGGGGTTGCCAGGGCTGGAAAAATCGTATCGCGTGACATAAATCCTCTTTCTTCTAACATCCCTGTGTAATATTATGAAATTTTTATATGTGACTCTTGTGCGATCACGCCTCTGCCGTGTTAATTATTCTAATGGATATTTAATTAGCAAAATAACTACTGTGAAAATGAATTTGTCACGCGTGTACACGCACGACACTTGCTTCTTTTCATACTTCGAATAACATAAAGGAATGTTAGTAAATTAATACACAATATTAGTAGTAAACTAGTAGTTAACGGTTTTATATTATTCTGCTATAGTAATCAATAATATTATTATATTATTCTAATACAATAATCAGTATACACCATATAATATATTATCATCTGTTAATCGTGTAGTGATATAAACTTCATATTTCATATTTCTTTTCAAAACTGTTAATATTACTTTTCAAAATATCAAAAGCTAATTAATATTTAATTATTTAATTCTTTATGTACAATTAATGTAATCTCAAAATAATCTTTTCAGTTTTAAGTCTTAACTATACATATATGTATATTTCAGAAATCCCTTCGATGTGTCAACAAGATATAATCATAATCATAATCACAAATATATATATAATTGACATTTTCTTACGTTATAATTTTTACATACAAGCGCGCTTGCGCTTGCACGCGCGCACATACACGCACACACACATGATTTTTATGAACATAATAAACTTTAAGCACAAAACGTCCGTTTAAAAACAATCTATTTAAGATATACGCTATTCTACTCTACTATTACAATACTTTAGTTATGATACGGTGAAAAGAAATGAGGCTAGAAACAGGTGGACAGAAATAGAGAGCCAAAGGGCGGAGAAATTAAAAATAAAGCGTTTGTTGTGGAGGTTGGTGTCGGTCATGGTACATACCAGGATCGCCGAGGGGCAGGAGGGGGTGGGCAGAGATGCTGGAGCTGCCCATAAGGGAGCTGCTTGGAGTGGCCCCACGATAGCCTCCCCCCTCCGAGCCCTGCAATGCCCTACCACCGCTAGTCTGCCGGAACGAATTGGACCTGCGAGCAAGAGAGAGTCAAGTTCAGCATCAGACTTAGGCTGTCAAATGCCAAGCCTGTGTTTGGAACTAGCTTATCCCTTCTTTCTTTCTTTCGTTATTGTCAACGATCGTTAGTAAGAAAAAAGAAAAGGAAAAAAAGAACGCTTCTCGACTAACTCGACGCTACGATGCAAGGAATTATGCAGATGATATTGATTTTCCTACCAATCCACATCTTGAAATACGATGCGATAAACAAAAGTAGATTACTTCTGATACGATACACGGTCAATACCGCCGTTAAATGATTTTTCACTGCAATGTAATATGTTATTGTCGACACGCGTATAGAGCTAGCTTTTATATTTTTAATTATACAATATAACAAGATAAAAATGTCACTTATAAAATTAATAAATGTGCAGCTAACTATGTATATACATATTTACTAATTATACTTAATAAATAAGTATATATAAAATTAGTAAATCATCACGGACTGTGTAACATGTCGCGAGTGCAACGGAGAATTGTGTATTACCACTGAATTTGGAAATAGTGAAAAGACAGCCATTATTTTCAACGGAATGTGAAATTGTAAAAAAAGAGGCTGTCCTGCTCTCAAAAATGCCATATGGAATATACTTTATAAAAACATTAATTAATATAGAAATCTTTATTCGCGCGTTCGCAAATAGCTATACGTGCAGTAATTATATGAAACACAAGAGGAATATCTTGCGTGTTCCAAAGCACAAATAAATACAAAGAAATGTGCACTTTTTAAATAAATATACCTAATGTCATATTTAGACTTCAATGCATTCAACTTTTACAATTGTATATAATTGTTCATGGATAATCAAAGATTCACGTAAAATTTGATTATTTCACGATTATTGCTCTCGAGATGAAAAAAAGTCTCGAAGAGATAAAATATAAAAATATTTAGAATCGTCTTAATGCACAGAGATCTTTTTTAGCAAGTCTGATATGTAGTAATGTATGAGCGATTCTAACTTATTTATAAGCAAATTTAATGTTACGCGTATTATATTAGTCTTTTTACATCAATTGATGTTTCATGTATAAAGGCGTTTCTCAACCGTGCATCGATATCGCACAGCAAATGAATATCTGCCGGCGGTATATACAAGAATAGCTTATTTTGTTTCTTCAACTGTATCATATAATAGACTATCTTCTATTTTAGAGAACAATCTACTGCTATGGACAAATATCTTGTTGGATATAACTGTTAGGGCAGTGAAATGTGGTACTTTGCTGTGTATTATTAGATACAACAATATAAATAATTAGTGATCACGCTATTGAGAGAGGGTACACTCATCATTCGGGTTTATCGTGCCTGATGGTGAGCCTGACTCCCCGCCACCCCTGTCCGAGCAGGCAACACTGACAAACGGAAATATAAAAATGGATATGATAAAACAGTTTCCGCTATAGAAATTGGAAACGTTTTTAATACACATACGAATAATCGACTTGTATCCCGGTAAAAGCAAGACCGTGCCACCTCCTATCTTACTCACAAGTTTTGGTGCGTTTGTTAATAAAAATCTCAATGGTACGAATCAACATTAGGAGAACAGTACGTGGTCTGCATGCACTACCTACGTATTACATGGGTATCCAAAAACTCTTTTAATTATTCAACAACTCCTCGATTTCTTAGAGAAACTTACCTTTGAAATGTCTGCCTCTTCACGTAATTATCTCGAACAAATTCAACAATTTGTTTCTGGGTTTTGCCGCTATACCTGGTGATATATAAATGCACAACAATGTAGAGAGAGATATCTTGATATTATAATTATCCGAATTTAACCTTTAGAAAACGGGCAAGTTTTTTCATGACTTTGTATGATTTTTATTTATAACTTCCATATATGTGCTAAAGTGTTATACTACGAAAAATAAGTGACCCCCGTGGAGCCTAAAAATAGACTCCCCGTCCTCTACAGATTAAAGTACTATATATATTTTTTAAGTTTATGTACAATCACAATTTTAACATAATATTTTCGAATATATAAAACATTTATCTCTAATATATATTTAAAAACGTGAAAATTAGACGTTAACTTTCTTTAACAAATATAGTAACATTCTTGGAGCTAATTTGACATACCTAAACGACGATCCACGGCTAAGCACTCTAGTTTTCTGCCTTACGACTCTCTTAACTACAGAGCAACGGAAGAAGCCATGGTTTTCTACACACTTTTTCCAAAAGTTTTTACACTCATTACGTCCCTCAAAGAAAAATTCGACTGTATCTTTATAATACCCCTATAGATAACAAAAAAGTAACATGAATACGTGATCATCAAAAATATGTTATATTTAAATGCATATTAATTAATACTTTATTTAATGCAAAAATAATTATTTTCAAGATTTCAAGTGCTAAAGATATTTTAAATACTCACATAACCCTCGGGATGTAATTTGATTAAAAAACGTTTTCGTTTGAAACTGATTTTTCTGATTTTGGCCCAACTAAATGTATTTATCTTAGTATAATTTTGAAAGACTACAATGCCCATATGCGCCACTGCGAGATTTAGTGGAACATTTTCATGATCCTAGTATAAAAAGAAACAAAAATATAAAGATATTTTATATATCTACACAAGATTTGTAATGCTAGATATATAAGATAAGAGAACAAATCTTTTAATATCGCCTACCTTAGCTGGATGCATTTTCATTCCATACAATTCGCAACGTCGAGCTGTTTCTAAGAGATTGAGATCTGCCTCCGCAGGAGATTGACCCCTATTAACATTAAAATGATATATGCATGTATGCCCGACATTAATAGAAAATTACTTATCTAATGAAGTAAGATATATAGTTCTTACGCATGTTTCTTGTGATTCTCCATAATACGTCGTTCTAACTCTTGATCCTGATGAGGCACAAACTTGAATGTTGATAAATACGTATGATCTGGATAGTCTTCTATCACATAATCCCCACATTCAGCTACAAAAAAGAAAAAACAAATGAAAATATTTTTGTTAAACAACGGAACAAAATCGAAACATATTACAAAACAATTAACGTGTTAATTTGTTAGGCTTAGATTTAAAATTAATAGTAATAGAAACAACATATATAATTACCTTGAACAATATAACTAGCCATCAATGCTGCTGTGTTATCATTGCATTGCAGTAAACCTTGAGCTAAATCCCGTTTGATTTGTTGACAGAATAAATATCGTGTAAACTCCTCTTCAAGCTGTGCAGGATCTGGCGTGTAAAATTTAACACAGAACCTCAGTAGCGGATCAATAAGAGACAAACCAACTTGTCTGCACACTGGCTTCTCCAAATCCAACCAATACTGTAAATGTCAAAATTTCTTTAATTTTATTGTTCATCAAAGAACGTTATTTACATTAAGAATCACATCTTACTTTTGTGAAATTTGGTTCTTGATATTCAAGACCAAAATAATCCGCTTCTAAAAGATGCAATTGCTTACAAACTTGCTCGAACAACACTTTACCCAGTGCCTTAGCCTGAAATTTTCAAATAATAAGATTTATACAATGTGATATTATAATATTATAAGCTTTGACAACAACTAGTTGATAACAACTTGAATTATAAAATGTCGGCATCTCTCTATCTGTGTTATATTTTTATAAATAATTGTCATACAAAATATGTCAATCAAAAATATGTCAAAGTCATATGATCGAAAGCTGTAAATGTGCAGAATGATCTTATTGTACTTCCATTATAAAAAATTAAGACGCTAGAATAAAATTAATCTCTGAAGAAGTAAGCAACACGTTGCAAGCATTGTAAATAAATAATCAATAAATGAGTGTACATATTTCACACACATTCAAGGAGATCCCCCATTTGATACATTATATGCTCCAATAGCTCATTCTTCTGGAAATATATGCACTATACAACATGTATAGCGAGTGCCTTGCCAATATAAAAATACACAATATTATAAGCTAATAAAAATTTTTAAATATAAATAACTAAATATTGCATTTATCAAGATCAATTCTAAGGTTCTTTTGAAAGTTTTCAGAATATTGTTTATCTATGCCTCAGCATATGGATATAATAACATTTTATAAAAGCACACCTCATATTTTTTGAAAAAAAATGTAATTTTTAAAAATGTTTAAAAAATTTTAAATGATACAACAAGAAAGTGAAAATCTCGTGTATCGGAATTTTACGTTAAATCGCTTTAGGGAGAAGATTCTAAGGAGCTTTGTAATCAATGACTCTTGACCTGGATAGATGAAGTAAATAGTTTAACATGCCTATGTAGCAGAATATAGGATGATGGAACTAATGCATATGCAGACTTTTTGACTACGTAAAAGATATGAACGATCACGAGTTCAACTTACAAACACAGAAAAAAAAGAAGTGTCAAATCAACACTTATATACTTGTATGTACGCAAGAATATATAATCTTGAAATGAGATTATATTACATTAAACGAAGAAAACTTGCTTGAACGAAGCCATTAATTTAGTTAAACAAAGTTTTATATAGTTCAATCAAGAAAAAAAAGTTGAAATTCTTATAAGAAGATTATATATTCTTGCGTATATACAGTATATACAGTATAAGTACGTCAGTGTTGATTTAACGCTTCTTTTTTTTCTGTGTAAAAGTAATTATGGCAAACATGTTAAATAATATATATGTATATACATTACGAAGATTAGATTATATCAAAGGGAGAGATACGAGCTCTCTCGGATTAGATGATTTAATAGCATTTTAATACATAGATAAAATACACGCGGACACGTAGCGCGGATACGTAGCAGCTTACGCTCGCGAATGTGATAATAGGGGACTGCACATCCAATTGCTGTATAATGTCGAATTATGAAGGTACAATAAGAGATTCAAGCATCATTCAACGTCACTTTACAACACCGTTTATTCCAGCGATAGTCTCTGTAGGGCGCGAGAAGTCATCTTTACAAATAGTAAGGACGGCAAACAAAACATTTTCACGTACAGTTTGCACATTTTTATAAATAATGCACAGGACGGTCTCAGACTAAAAAACATTATTACGCCACGTAAAGAGCAAGAGGGTAGAATATTCTTAACTTACATTTATTTATGGATTCTATCGTGACCTTAGACAAAAACTGTCGTGTTTTTTTTTTCCATAAAGGGTACTTTAAGAAGCGACTTCGAAACTTTATTAGCGAAAGGACATTGAATTTCGTTGGATCATGATGAATGAGCTCCGTTGTGCAATTTTCTCCGCACGTGCCTTAGCGCGTAATTGTCGCGAGCAGTTGAAACGCAGGAGGATATCATTTGAGGGTGAAATCCTTTACCTGCACTTGAAACATCGTGATAGAATCATCCAACATCTGTACACGAACTGCCAGCATCTTTCCGGCTTTTCGCGGTGTTGCGGGAGGTGTCCTACTACCTCCGTCCACACCAGCTGGCGTCGAATGACTGTGAGGCATTTTCGAGCCGGCGCCCTTCATAGTAAAACTGTCTATATCATTCATCATACTGTCATTTGTTCTGCCTTACGGAGCAATCGTTTAATGCGTATTTTCTTAAGAGGGACAATCAATATGTTTATATATTATGTCATCATCTGTAACGAGAGAATTATAACAGATTAGATAGATAGAAGGGATTACGTTTAAATATTTTATGGTAAAAAAGATTGAGACAGTAAAAGAATTATTCTACATTTCTACAATGTGCAAGTTTTCTACTGTGAAAAAAAAAATACTGATTGTGAGATGATAAGAATGACGAACTTAAGTGAGCTCGTTGGCGATCAGATAACTTAAATATGTAAACAGGAAATGGGTAATCACACATAAGAGACGTAGCAGGATCATACGTGTTAAAAGAGGCCGCAATGTGATGGGATATTTAAAGGACAGAAGAAGCAAAGCGTGTTCTTTCCTCAATTTTTCTCAGTTTTAGGGAGTAATCGTTTAACGCGTATTTTCTTAAAAGGGACAATCGATATATCTATATTATGCCATCGTCTGTAAAGAGAGAGTTATGGCAGATAAGAGATTACGTTTAGATTAGATGTTCCACGGTGAACACAAAATTAAGCCAGAAAAAGAATTAATCTACAATGTACAATTGTAAAAAAAAAAAAAAAAAAAAAAAAACACCGAGACGATAAGAATGACAAACTTAAGTGAGTTTGTTGGAATCAGAAAACTGAATTACGTAAGCGGGACATGAGTAATCGTAGGAGGCTATACAATAGCAGAGTCACGCGTGTCGAAAAAGCGAAAATACAATGGGATATTTGAAGAATAGAAGCCAGTGCGCCAGTGCTTTCTCCAATATTTCCCCGGTATCGAGACAGCGCGGCTGTCTCGTCCCGCGACTCGCGCACAGTTTTCCAGGTAAAGGGACACGTAAGAGAGAGATTCGCGTGAAAGGACGGAAGCCACAATTTTACTCCCGAGTCCCGCGAAGCGGAGCGCACACGAGAGCGAGAGAGCGTCTCTCGCCCCTATTCCCGACGCGCTGCTCCACTTTCGGCTGTCAACCGTACTTACGCGCGTCCCTTTAAAAAGATCGACGCATCGATTCATTCTAAACGACACGGGGGGGGGGGGGAAACACGCGGAGTCGCGGATACGCGCGAGACGGGATTACGTACTCCGGAAACGGATCCATTCCCCGCCGTCGGCTATGCCCGATCCCCTCGTCGCGACGAAGCGACGGTATACCGTGTTTACATAACGCGCGACGACGAGAGATATTGTAAATCACGCGGGAGATTCTCCCGTCGCGTCCTCGCGCGATTAAACCACGACGACGATCGTCCGACACGGAATCCCGAGCGAGCCGGGATTAGGGCACGAGAGAGGGACGGAAAGGGCCGGGAGACGCTCTAGCGATCTCCGGCCGACGGCGACGTCGTGGCGAGGCTCGAGGACGAGAGAGAGAGAGAGTAGAAGAGGAGGATCCGTGCCTCGCGATGCGTGCACGCGCTCGTTTCCCCGCGCTTCGTTACCCTGCCGCTGCCCCTCGTCCCGCGCGTTTATGGGCGCGCACACACACCGCCGCCCGCGCACGTCCGTCCCGCGTATACGACGTATACGTGCGTGGTCGTAATTGCGAGTATTCCTTGTATTCCTTGGCGCGGCGTATTCCGAAAATGGAAGCCGACAAGGTCCGCCGTCGTCGACGTCGTCGCGAAGGGGGCTTCCGAGACGCCCTTCGCGCGCGCTCCGCGAGAACTCGGACGCCTAATGTAATATATATTTATCGTGAGAATAAGCGGCGGAGGGAAGACAGGGAGAGACAGAAAGAGAGTGAGAAAGAGAAGAGGTAAGATTGGCAGATTGGCTGGGCAATTTATTCGTACGTACGTCCGCCGGGCCGTCGCTGGGGCGCCCCGCTGCCAGCACGCCTCGACACGCGTCAACCAGAGTTCATTGATCACTGAGACACCACACCGCTGGTCAGACAGCGTCCGCCGGCCGCTTCCGTCGACCGCTACCGTGCCTTCCTCGCGGAGGCGGCGGCGGCGGAGATGATGACGACGACGACGACGATGGGAGGAAACGCAACGATCGCGTCGTCGTTAACAATGGGCGGCGATGCCGCTCGCCGATCTCGCGGCGCCGCCCGACGTCGTAGGTGCGGCGATGTGTGCGCGACGATGCTCGACCATCGAGCGCGTACCAGAGCCCCGAATCAGAACCATCACGTACACACACGCACACACGTATACATAGAAGGGAGATATATCTATATATCTCAGCACACACACACGCGCGCGCGCGCGTACACTAGCGAGAGTAGCGAGACGGTGGACGACCGATGTCTGGAGTCTCTCCGCCTAGACACGATTTACACGATATGCGCAGTAGTGCTCGAGGATGGGCATCGCCGTTACGTTTACGTTCCGTTGCGTCGCGTCGCGTCGTAATGTTACGTCGCGTCGCGCTACGCTGCGCTCCGCCTTCGTTGCTCGTGATCGCGCGCCGCAACGTAGGGCCGGCCTACCGAGGGCGCTGGGCGCGACATGTACGAAGGGCGGTGGCACACCGGTCCCGCGAGCCGCGCGTCGTGACATCTTACCGCCGCCGCGATCAATAATTACGACGGCGAGGATTACGTTATCGCGGGTAAGTAAGTTATCGTGATTATTACCGAGCGATGGTTATTAGTTTTCTACTTCACACTCGATCGATATAATTAATTAAAGAATACGAATATTATTGACTACTGATATAAGATTCCCGACTATAGATATTTAAAAATTAAATTATTATTATTATATATAGCTTAAAATGCAACATTAAATTCATGATTTATTATTGTACAGATATTTGATATTTCATAAGTAAGAATGCACATTTATGACGAACTAATATGATATATTGTGAATAAAACTATATATTTTTTTCTATAATTATATCTCGTATGAATAATCAAACTCGAATGATAAAGTTGCAATTTTAAATAAAAATCGAATATTATTGTGTCCTCCCTGGTAGATATAGGGTTTTTTTAGATACAGGGTCGAAAAGACGGTGTTGGTTGACTTTACACAATATAATTACATTAATTACTGCTTTATTTAAGCATTATAGGAAAAAAAACTGGAATTTTCAACTCAATGTTGATAAGGAAGCGATATGTAGTGGGCACTTTTTAAGAAAGATTTTGTATACATATGTAGAGTTTACAAGAAAAACCAAGATAATAATAAATCAATATATTACATTAAATTAATACATTATGAGCTATTTATCTAAATTTTAGCAGTTACGAAAACTCCACAAGATACCGACTATTTTTAATATTATATCTTATATTCTTATAGTTGCACAAAGACCCTTTTAAAATAACATCCTCAATAAATATATATACGTATATATACAGGATGTTTCAAGACTGTAAATCATAATTTTGAACTTACATTCTTTTCTATTCATACTTCTCGAAATTCTCTCGTAAATTTTCAAGCCGAATCCGGACCAAGCAAACGAGCGCGAACGAACAATTTGCTTCAACGAATCGCAAGTACTGACGGCATTGTTTGTTATTCATTTGCGTTCGTTCGCGTTCGTCCAATCCGCGGATCGGCAAGCAAATAATAGAAATAAAATCTTCAATTTTTAACATGGTACAGGAGTTACTTTGAGGAAATGTCGATGATTGATCCTGAAGATAAGGGATGTTTAAAGAAAACCAACTAGTATATAATAGTATAACAATGTATGTATATATATAATATATATAGAGCTGCAGTTTTATTTATATATATACATTTCCTTATATAAGTATTTTATTATTAGTATTATCATCTGTGAGAGTTAATATACATGTAAAATTTTCCTTGCGTATCTCATTGGTTGCCAGGGGTGTGTCCTGAATTTAAATGAAAGAATATCATTTATATTCGCGTGCACACCGGCGTATAATCTGTTACTCCGTACTGTCTTTTACACGTCTGTTTTTTTTCTTTTTTCTCGTTTTCCTTTTCTTCCTAGCGCAGTTACACCAGCTAAAGATACTCTGCCGTCTAAAATGGGTTTTTTTTTCCTAAGCTCGCCCACTTATTCATATTCATGGCTTAGCGCGGTTTGTGTGATTACCTTCGTAGATTACAAATGGGGTGGCGCAGAAGACTAAACAACTTGATGGTCCGATCGGACGCTTATTGTTTCGGCGTCTCTCTACTCCGTTACTTCTTACTTTATTTTTTCTTTTATTACGATTAAATAATCGAGTACCTTTGACACATTGGAAGTATACTCGCTACCCCCCCAAAATCACTCGCTGCGCGAGTTCGCTCGCGATTGCTCCTGCCTTTGTCCCTCGCGCAAACATCTGTTTTGCCGTATTTTGCTTACGGTATCGGTACCTCGTTATCTTCCTTTTTACCCTCGCGATTAGAATGTGCTTTGGGATATTCGTTCACGCGGTATAGTCTAAACTATTCCGGAGGTTTTGAAACAATCCCCCCTCTCTCCCCTCCGTGTTTCAGCCTCTATTCCAGCCACTTCCGTGACTACTCTGTTATCCTCTTTGGTACGTGTGTATCATCAAGATATTTGGCCAATCGACGTAACAATCGTGTGATTATGTATTATATGTGACCTATGCAATTTACATGTCGCCGTCGTTATTATAACATTTCTTATGTAAGAATCTGCGATAAAAATCCTCTAATGCTAGAAAGATCACTTTGACACGGTCGCGGTTCTGAATATCAAATCGATAATCCCACTTTTATCCTTTTGGCTTCGCGCCTCCAATCTCTTTGGGTAATCGCGGCCTCTTCGCCTCCGCGACGAGAAATCCCTTTTCTGAAAAGGCTGCTGGGTGATATATAGGTAGAGAAACATGCCGGTCTTTCTAGTTAAATACCTTCTTATGCGTCATATCCGTCTAATCGACGGGTCTTTCGTTTACGTCATTACGCCTTTACCCTTTACATAATATTGCAGAATAATACGCCCACACATTGAAAATTTCTGCGATTATATCGGAAGCTAATCAGTCTAAATATAGAAATCTTACATCAAATTCCAAGTACGTTTCGCTCACGCAAATGAAAGACGGAAATTGAACGGGATAGAACGTTGATGGAACGTTGAAAATGTAAGAGGATGCATCGAGTGACGGAATGAAAATGTTTCTAAATCCTTTAACGCGAGCGTCCCCATAATATATCACTCCGTCAACTTGTTCTCTAACGTTTAAAAGTCTCTTTAATTTTAATTTTATCAATTACTCGTCCCCTTTAGAATAAATCTATCTTAAACGAAACATAAAATTTTTTGAACAAATAATTAATATTAGTATGAGCATTAAGAAGAAAAATCTTGGTTTCCTCTAATTTCCTCTAAAATTCAAAAATTCCAACGTTAAAGGGTTAACGAACGTTGCTCAACAAGCGAGATGATTCGAGCGTCCTATGTCAACAAATCTCACGAACGGCCCGACTGTGTTCCCTTTTCGCATTATCGAATATACCGGTGCTCTTCTGAGAATAGAAAGTACGATTGCCAAAATTTTCCAATATTTGCACCGCTCCTCGCACGCGGGGAAAAAATACACAGTATCGTATTTCACGATATATAAACGATGTATAACTTCTAATTCGACGTGTGCTACTTCTTCAGCCGACCGCGAATTCCAACATCGGTCATCTCGTACTCGCGCGCTTTTCCTTCCTTTCCTTTCCTTTCCTTTCTTTTAAATTAATTACAGAAAAATGCATGTACGGTCAACAGACGGTAGCGGTGCGCTAGCGGTGCGGTGCTCCGGACGTCGCTGTGATGAAACGAGCTTTTTGGCACTTGTCCTATTGCTTCTCTTGTATACGCATATTACGGAGTCGCGAAGTGTGCTGCAACATGTAACACCGTGCCGTCCTCGTGGAGCGACGCGATCGAAGACACGATGAGAGAAATTTCGCCTCCGGTGGGGAGGGGAAATTCTTCAATGGGGGGAAGGGGGGTCCACACATTCATCTTATAAAACGTTAAACCCTTAACGGTCCGCGTCGTTTTTTATCACGTTATTTTTCATCTTCCGCGTTCCACGCGCAAAAGATATCGAATTCCTCCGCGTCGGCACGCGGGCACCCATCCCGGGACTTTCTCTCCCTTTCAGCGAAGTGCACGTGACGCGACGGACTTATCGGAGCCCACGTGTTAAAGTGCCATCGATATTAGACCGTTAAGAGCACTCGACACAAAGTAGCCGCGCACTAACATCGCCGTGACTACGAGCTATAATAATCGACGGGATCCTTTACACGAGTACATGAGGTGGAGGTGATAATACGAATACGCATATCTCGCACAGAGTTTTATCGATCGATCGACGAGTAATAAGACATTAATAAGACCTATATGTTACGCTTAAAGAGTGGATGAGTGAATGAACGTGTCGACGTGCATGTCTCTTCGTGAGTGCGCTAAGAAAAATTGTTAATAAACGTTTCGATTACATATACATTTTTTTGAGGAAACAACCTCGATTTTTCACAGATTCGAGTTCTTCCGCACGTTCGCATTTATAATCGAGCCTCTCGGACGGCGAGCTGATCGACTCGATTAGTAAATTTCTCGTTCTCGGCACGCGATTAATTTTCATCAATCGCCTTTTTCGTCTCGTGCATGGAAGTCGATCAGATCTCCGAGAGGTTTGATCAGCGGTTGACGTAAAAGAAAAAGAAAAGCTAGGGGGGGTTCTCTCCCTTTTCTCTAGATTAATTCCGCGTGTCCTCCCGGGCTATAATTCGCATCTTGTAAGTGTAAATGCGCCGCGTTTTTCGCTGCGGAGACGCAGAAACGCGCTCCCTGAATTACTCCATTGTAACTCCCTCGACTTCGACGATCGCGTAGTCTCGCATTTGCGATGCTTTGCGTAGTCTTACGCAAAGAAGAAGAGTCGAGTTTCTCCAAGCAAAAGTTTAGACACTGCATCCGTCATTTTCAGACTAACTATGCGCTTCTCGAAAACAAGTTTAAATCAGTTTAGTATCTATATACAGTTTATATATTGAATTTAATTCAACAGCTTATACGTATAAATATTATTATTACTGTAATAAATAAATCTGTAAAAGGTAATAGTAAAATATAAATATCTTCGCGTAGTTAGTCCGACACATATGATCGGTCAAAAATTGTTTAAATGCCGTGGTGTCCAAACTCTTACTCGAGGAACTTTAAGAACGGGGATAGTCGAGGGTTCGACAAAGCATACATCCTACGTTACAGTGCAATTCTCTAATTCCATAAGGAGTACAACGATTATCCGAATAGCTTAATGGTACATGACTTATAATACTGCTCGATTCGCTATTACATCGCTCCGCGTACGCTCGCGTTCGCCTTCGAACGGGGGGGGGTCACGCAATATACATTCGATTGTTGCAGATACATTCCCGAAACCGAAAATCCGTATCGTTAAGTACTCCCGTTGAATATTACACGCGCGTACGTTAAGTTACTCCCTGTGTCGCGAGCTACCCGCGACAATTCGTTTATAATGAGAATGAATCTTGATAAAGCTGTCTTTACGAGGAATCGATGGCCTCAAGAGAGCCTGTATTATCCCGCCGCATGTATAAAATACCTCATGCTTCACAATGCGCAGACGGGCGTTCATTTATGGTAAATCTTATGTCTTGATAAAATGTCAGATATACGCACGTACATACATACATATATATATACAAAGGTCAACAAAGAATATATAAATAATAAAAATTGTTTATACAAGTAAAGTTCCTTAGAGTCTCTTTAGTATCAAGTAAAAGGTCTACAAATTATTATAATTTCGCGACGATTAAAACGGGATTAACTTCGCCAATATTGTATTTCTTATATAACAAGTAATAACATTTAAGATACGTTCTTACGTTTGATAACGAAATTTGCTGCAAGAGAATCTTTGGCGTTACAAGATCATTAACGAGAAGTGAGATTTACGAGGAGAAATATCTCGGTCATACCCGAGGGATCGTGTGTTTCCAGTCGAAAGATTTGACAGATTAAATGTGCGAGGCGTGGAAGGTGAATGAATGGAGTTGGTGTGTCCCAAAGGATATTCCTTCGGGTCTTCCGCGCGAAGATTCACTTCGAAAAATTACTTAGAGCACGCGGAAGGTAACCCGGGGAATATTCACTTCAATTACTAATACCAGCGCAATTGGCTCACGCAGGTGTTCGTTCCAATTTTTTTTTTCACCGTAGAATCAATAATCAAGATAAAAGACACGTGTTAAGGGGATCCTAAAGCCGTGATCCTAGCCGGTTTTTTTCGGTTTTTTTCTTAGCACTATTCTTTTAATTGGCTTTATAGAAATGCAAAATTCTTGTCTAGAATTAAAGTACGCATCAAAATCTAGGTCATGGTGGTCGAATTTATATGTGGTGGTCGTCGCGTATAACAAAAAATATTAATTTTTTTTCGTTTTCGATATAAATTCGACCACCATGACCTAGAATTTGATGCGTACTTTAATTCTAGACAAGAATTTTGCATTTCTATAAAGCCAATTAAAAGAATAGTGCTAAGAAAAAAACCGAAAAAAACCGGCTAGGATCACCTTAAGAGCGCGATCGATACGTTTGTACCAGTTAGAACCGATCTCCTTCATGGAGATTTCATGAAACGTCCCCGATAAGAAAATTGAGCAAGATAGGAAGCGGCAGCGGGAAAATATAAGATGCGAGAGGCAGAAGAGGTGACAATATCACAACAATAATATCCAAACATTTTGTAAAGTTAACACAGTAATACTGCAAAGCCTCTCTATTCTCAGAGGATATTTCTTTATAAAATTATCCCCTAGAACAGAACTCGTGACCTGTTTCCGCACAACTATACTTATAATATTGATTACCACTCTCTAAAAGTAGCATCATAACGCGTGGTATAAAAATATCAGGATCATTAACATTCTAATTATAAAAATATTAAAAGTCTCTATAGATCTAAAAGTAATGATGTAAAAAAGAGAGAGAGAGAGAGAGAGAAAGAGAGAGAGTAAAATTAAAATCATAAAACGATTTTTGCTCGACAAAATCGTTTTCGAGTCTGGAATGATATCGAAACAATTGTAACAGTGGTATAATTGAATTTCTAACAATGGTATAATTAAATTTTCGTTATAATGTAACTTTGGTATAGATGTGTAAAACATATTATAATCACATTACGCAGGTATACCCTGTGATTCATACGTCATAAATTGAGTTGGGATCCGCGAGATAAGGCGTAAGACATAAGACGTACGATAAATGAGCGGAATTCCTGTGTGTCGCACGACGCACGCACTTTGCGTCGATATAAGATTGCTAAAAGTAACGTGTTAATTAAGTAATCAGGTCGAGCCAATACAACGATTTACATTGTATTGCCGACACGCAACATTTGTTTTACGCAGAATGTGGTATACACCTACCATAATTTATTTATACACCGCCAATGTGATGTAGACCGAGTTTTACTTCATATATATCTACTCAACCTTTTCTCGCGAAAAGGTCAGAGTTATCTTCTATATCCGTGAATTTAGTGAAACGCGTAGGATTCCTCGACAAAAGGGAAGCTTTCCGTATGCATGCAAACCCTATATCAACAAAGAATCGCGAATCAATCTCGCATATCACTTTCCAATTGAATTTCGCGAATATTACAACGCTATAACAGAATAAAATCTAATCGTTATATCTTCTACGTATATATAAATATAAATAATATAATATACAATATATATAATATATATCAACTGTATTATAAATAATATCTATAATTTCTATTCACGATATACGCCGTTCTTACTATCTCACGTATCACCGTGATAAGTAGCCTACTATTTAGAGTTATCGTTTGAACAATACATGTGTTAACACTCTCGCGCGAGAATAACAAATCGAAGAGTGACACCTTCCAACGCTTGTCGCATCGTTACGATCGATTAACATCTATTAAATGGAAATTGTTATCGAATCGCATCCGTCTCATTCTTTCGGTGTGATAAAAAAATGTTCCATTCGGTTTCCCAGCCCTTCGAAGTCCCGTCAAGATCATGATTTCACCGTAATTGACTGTCAGACGCGTTTAACATCTATCTCGTGGTCAATCTACCTGGCCCTTGGTATCACGATCGCTCATAAGTCGCGACACGTATCTTGCTACACCGCGAGTCATCGCAATGTGATTTGGCACGAAGAAAATAAATAAGTATCTATCTTGGTTTTCCGCTGAGTAAACTGTATAGGCCGTGCGATTATTCTTCGATCTCGTCTTAAAGGGGCTACTTGTACGTATTAGGGGTACGGGCTTCGAAAGTGAAGCGATCAACGGCGGAGGGTCTCACTACGCTAAAAAAAAGGGGGTAGATTCGTGTGTCCCTATATTGTCTATTCGAACTGCGTACCATCGAGAGTCTTCGGTAGAGTAAAGTCCGTATCACACTGGGATTGAGATTGAGATTGAGATTGAAATTTAATCAATCAGAACAAAGAAAACTAATCTTGAGTTTCGCGAACTTTGCTCTGATTGATTAAATTTCAATCCAATCTCAATCCCAATCCGTAGTCTGATATTGGCTTTAAGATGATTTATGAATGCGAACTACGAGACAATATTCATGAAATGATGGTTGTACTTTCAACAAGTTCCCATTGAAACTGATATATCAGCGTGTGTGTGTATGTGTGTGTGTGTGTGTGTGTGTAAATGTATGTGAGTGAAGGATGAGCGCGTCGTAACAAATATCCTTGTTTTCTACCATCGCAGAGCATTTTGTACTTACTCCCTGTGCGTACATAATACTTGTCGTCATTAAGAAATTTCATTATCGTTAAACATCGTCGCTTCTCTAACACACCGGTAAACAGATACGCTACGTTAATTTTGGTTTCGATTAACGCGCGTCTGACGGGCCCGCGGGGGATTTTCCCGTCACACGATCCGGAGACTCCCGGCGGCCCGTCAATCAAAATACGGCGCGCTAAGAAATTAACTAAGGGTAAAAATCGCATCCTTCCTCCTTTTTCTTTTTTTGGCGTTTGGCGTCTATCTCTTATCGTAGACTAATTTTATACTGACTAGAGGCATTGATACGTCTTAATTTGGCATGAAGCGTATAAGTGAAATTCACGAACAGCGTCCTCCGCTCGGGGAGAAGAAAAACGATCGAAGCGATCTTACTACGAAACGCACACAGTGAAGATGACGGTTTCTCCTCTCTTTCCGTGGAATACAAATACACGTCGTAGCCATGGTCTCCACTCGGAAAGAAATTCTTACGACATATTTTCCCATTGTGACAATCTTTTCGCCCCATTTTGTCGTCCCGCGCAATGCAGTTTAACGTTAACGTGACCGGAACGACCGCGATTTACAAAGTCTCGTCGCTCGAAACTCAAAACAATCAACAATCCCGGCCAGATCATAAATATAATGATATCATCTAACACAAAAGTACTATCGATATCTTTGTCGCGATATCCACAAAATGCTGTAGATAGGAACAAATCTAGAACCATAGATCTACGCGTGATGGTATCTACAGTGCCATAGAAAGTTTGTACAGTATTACAATATTGTGATGATAACGAGCGTGTAAAGTGATATAATATAATTCGTACTAATGTTTATTATTATACCGCGATAAAACGTACGGACGATCGCGTGATAGTCGCGTGCGTTATCAAGTAACGAAAATAATATCGGAGAGTATTTAATGTAAGTGTAATCTAGCACAACATGTACACATATACGTTTTCACTCTATTCTTGCTATGATATATATACTATATATATTAATAAAAAGTTCGCAATGCGCGCGTGTCTGAAGAGAGATGTTACTCGTCACTCGTCACCTCTTTAAAAGTGCATTTCTCGTACGTCTATCAATCGAAGGAAACAGGCTCTTTGGATATGATTCTCTCGGCTAAAATCAGCCGTCGAAAAGAAATGCAACACTGACACTATAGATAAATATAAGATAAAATAAGATAGAAAAACAAAAAAGACGAAATCGAATCGAGAAAGAATTCAAGAAGGATTGCACTTTAATCGTTTAGCTGCCATCTCTCAAGAAATGTCACTTTCTTAACAAATGACAAAAATGAGTAATTTCTGTCATATATGTGCGATCAACAGATGGAAAAGACAGCGAGTAGCGAGTCTTTCCATCGCGTGCCTTTGTTAATTACTTACGATTCGCGTCAGAATCACTCGAGACATAGTGAAAGAGTTACTTCCCGGGCAACGCAACATCCGTAAGACATCGTAAAGATGTTCTACACCCATGCAAGGTTTGTCTAGGTGTTTTTCGGACGTTTCTCGCAGCTCTATTGTTCCTCATGACGTGTCCCTACATGTCCCTTCAGACGTTCATGGCGTAGTACACCGTGTTCGAGGCATTGGCCGGAGCAGACATGAGATTGGTATTGGGATCGACGTAAGAGTTGGACATCAGCAGGACGTGCGGCGCCGAGTTCGCCGGGACGAGAGTCGGCTGCGAGAAGTCCCGAGCGGGCATGCTGGCGGCACCCTCGGGAACCCCGCGTTCCGTCACCGCGCACGTGTTGATGGCGCGCGGTAGTTGCATCACCGTCGCCGCAGATCCGACGATGGCCGTCGCCGGCGCCGCTGACGCCGAGGATGCCGGACACGCGAGCGGAGTGACGTTTCCCGACGCGGATTGCACGTTGTTGCCACCGTAGGACGGCTCACAGCTCTTGTTGCTGTTAGTCATGATTCCGGTGCATTTTAGGGAAGCGGTGGCGGCGGTGGACGAGGACGAGGACGACAGGGCGGATGCTGACGCCGAAGACGACGACGAGGACGACGAGGACGAGGAAGACGACGAGGATGACGAGGACGAAAACGACGAGGCAGCCGCGATGGCGATTGTTTGCGTTTGCATATCCGCGCCGACGGCGACAGCGGCGGCGGCGGCCGCGGTGGTACCGGCGGTGACGGCGCCGCGTGCCAGATGCGCCGGGTACAGCGGATAGCCGTCCTGATTACTCGCCGGGATGCATCTCGAGGGTGCGATCACCGTGTACGAGGGTGGCGACTGCTGCGTCGCCATGGGCACGCGGTACGACGCAATCTCGCCGTGATGATGCTGATGCTGATGCTGGTGCTGATGCTGATGCTGGTGATGGTGAAATTGCATGGGATGCACCGCCGAGTGAGGCACAGGGGAGAACGCGATGTTGGGCGACCGGAAATCCTCAGTCTGATGGGGATGTATGTGTAGGTGCAGGGCCTGCTGAGCGCTCTGCATGGAATTCGGGCTGGAGACAGATGCGAGGGGTGGTGGAGGTGGCGGCGGGGGTGGGATAGGTGGCGATGTATTTAAATTGGAGTGCGACGTGGCGGAACGATTCGCGTTATAGTACAAGGCCTGTTGCTGATTGGTCTTGTTCAGACGGGGATACGGGTATCGCTCGATGTGACTGGCGTAATTCGGGGAGGAGTGCGGCGGCAGGATGCGCTGCAGGTTCTGGTACGTGGGGTCCGATATGCCGCTGTACGGCACGAAGTACATGGTGCGGTAGCACTTGGTGCTGACGCCGGGCACGGCACCGCCGGGCAGCACGTTGCAGTGATAGTTCGCGATCGTCACCGGCGGGTTGCGACGTTGCATCTTCGACAGGGTGTTGGTGTAAATCGAACCCGCGATATCGTCGCCGGCGCCGCCGGTCCCGCCGCCACCGCCACCGCCACCGCCACCGCCACCACCACCCGCAATACGCAGCATGCGCGTGCTCGATAACTGCTGTTGCTCTTGGAAATAATGATGACCGTTTCTGTTCTCGGCATACAAATGCGCGGCGCCGTCGACGGATGGCGTTCTGACGAACTGCCGCGGTATCGCGTTCTCCAGATAAGTCGCGTGCTCGGAGATACCCTGGATGTTCGCCGTTACCGCCGTGCTCTCGGCGATAGTCTGATATATGTCGTCAATCTGCTTCTGCATCGTGTTTATGCGATTGATCGTATTTGTGTCCCGCTCGAAGCTCCCGATCGTGCCGTACGCCTCCGCGGGTATGGGAATCGCCTCGTCCGCCCCGTCGGCGGGCAACAGGGACTTCGCGTCGATCTTGTCGCCGTTCACGTCGCAGTATATCGGCCATATCGAGCCGGATCTCGCGTCGTTGTTGACCGCACCGGCGCAAGACCGCGCCCGATGGATGGCCTCATTGGTAGCCTCGTACTGCTGCTTAATACCCGTCACCGACGGTCGCCGGTTGAACCCGTAATCGTTGAGCTCGTCGTCGTCTTCTTCCTCCTCGTTATCCGCCTGCGCATCCCTGCCGTCGTGATTCTTAACACCCTTGCCGTCGTAATTCTCAGACGACGTATTCACGGCCTTGTCCTCGGAATGGTAGCCGTTAATGAAAGAGTAACGGTCCTCCGGCTCGTTGTAGCGGCGTTTTATTCGCTCCATCCTCGACTTGTCCTGCTCGACGAACGCGAGCAACTCGTCGGCGGTATTATCCCCAATGTCGGGTCTGCTGCCTATCGGCGTACATCTCGTCACATCCGGTTGACCGGCATACTTTCTGTCCTCGCCATTCAGAGCCGCTTCTATGTCTTCTAAGCTGTACGACGAATCCGAGTTGTAGTTTATCGATTCGCGGTTCGAGGACGTTAACATTCTGGAGTCGTTTCGGTAATAGTCGTCCTGAGCGTCAGAATTGTTGACAGTGACGCAAGACAGCGGTGCCAGACTCGCCAATAATTGCCTTCGCACATCCGAGTTCATCTTCGTCAGCGAATTTTTGGACTGACACTCCTTGGCGAGGAGGTTTCTCCCACCCGGGCCGATCCCGAGATCGGGTAGATTCGGTTGGATGTTTTTCTTATGCGCGAACAGGTCCGTGATCTTTCTGTAGGTGGATTGATTCGGCGGATTGTCCGTCACCAACATCGGCATTCCCATCGTATTGTGTCCGTACGTGTTCATGGCACTCGCCGTCGTCGCCATCGCCGCCGCTGCCGCCGCCGCCGTCGTCGTTGTCGTCGCCGCCGCCGTCAAGGAGTTCGATCTCGTCGTCACCATCGTTAACATGGCAGTGGTTTCCGTCGAGGCTACGCTCGCCGGCAGCGACTCGCACATAGGCCGTTCCTCGCCCAACGGCGACGTTCGTATCGAGAGATCCCCGCCGGCGCCGTATTTGTCGCTCGCGGAATTTGTGTTGTCCGAACTGTCGGTCGTGTCCAGGTTCTCGTCGTCCTGATCGACGCACGTGAGCTGCCTGATCCGCTCCTCGAGCGACAGATTTTTCGGCCGCAGGTTCTTCTTGCGCGTTATCGTGTTGTACTTGCCGATCAGACTCCGTCGCAGAGTGTTCCGCTCGATGGATCTCTTGATCGAGCTGGACTCGCACTCCGGCGACTCGTAGGAGCTACCGGGGACCGTCGACTTTTTCACCGCGTCGAACAGCCGCAAACTCTCCGCGGTAATCAGAAACTTCTGCGCTTCGTCCTGAGTGTGTTCCGGGCAGGTCGACGAGCTCGCTTTGTTGGCCGGCACCGGCGGCGGCGAGATAAACTTCGGGTTGGGAAAAAGTTGTCTCACCGCGGAATTTGGCTTCAGACTGTTGCTGGCGAGGGACACGTTGCCAAGCTTGAAAACGAGGGACAGCTCTTTCGCGTCCTGCTCGCGCGACTGCTCGCCCGGCGTCGTTTGATCGCTGATGCGTTCCGCTTCCGCCGTCGTTGCCGCTCTTTTGTCGTTGCCCATCGAATTTTTGGCGTTTGCGTTACCGTCGCGATCCTCTGTGACGTCCGAGTCGTTACACCGCGCGTTCTCGTGAGCGATCGACATCGGGCCGCCGCCGCCGCCGGTCCCGGGACAATGCGCCGGGTTAAAACCGTTATCCTTCGGGGCATCGGAAACGCTTTTATCTTTATCCGCATCGGATCGCCCGAAGCAATCCTTCCGCTCCTCCTCGCTAATTTCCCGCACGATGCGTCGCTCCGTGACAGTCGTCATCGTTATTGTTTCCACGAGATAACGATGGTGCAGATCTACGAACAGAGTTACCGTATACTTGAGTCGAGCGAGAAAAATTTATGCGCTGCGAAACGCAATTAAATTTCGTACGCTTCCGTTTAGTGCGCGAGGCAACATTTCATCGTATAAAATTTTATCTCGGATATCGGAGAGCAAGTATATATACTGTATGTTGCGCGTTACGAGCGTTAGAACGAGATACGTCGCGCAACGTGTACGCCGTCTAATTTACCCGAGCTTATCGGCTTTCGCATCTTTATTTACGTCATTTTCGAGATTAATGGTCATCAATTATTACATAGTTGTAAACGTGAGCAAATATCCGTGTTCCGCGTTTACGCGATGCCTTACAATATTTTCCGAAGCTCGCTAAATGAATTAAACCGATGCTGTTGACCGGTGTTTGGTGCAGTCGAAGAAAATAAATAAATTCTTGTCCCCGGAGACAAAGGGATGAGAGACAATTTTTGAAAATAGGTTTCTGCGATAAAAATACTCGAGTAATTTAAAATAAAGGAAGATATACCGGGATGAGACCCCCGATGCTGTTTATCCAGTTTTTCCTGCAAATTCCTTTGACCGTCGTGCGCCGTGTCCTTGCTGCCCTGATGCGTATCCTGCTCATTCCCACGATCCTTCGTTTGCGACTCGCATTCTGGAACATAAGAGGCAAGATCGAACCCATACGTCTTAGCTCACGCCTTTGCGCAATTATGCGCATTATTATGAGTCCATTAAACGCGCCGCGTTTATTGCGGCCTTCGGAAACAATGAGTTGATACGCGAAACGCATATTGCTATCTTATAAACTCACCGACGATCTTCGGATAATACGAGATCCACGCGGAATTCTTTACGCCGCCCGTTAAATCTGACATATTAACGGCCGCGAAAAGCGGAGTCGTGCCGTCCGATACAAATGCCATTTCTTTACTGCAGTATATCTCGCTGAGAACTCGCTGGAAGTTTTATCTGTTATCAGGTGTGTTGTATCACGACGCGTCCCGGCAGATACGCGGATGAGATATATGCGGTGTGCCAGAAATTGCGTACTTTCCCTTGATCACTAAGATTATAAGAACTCTCAAGAGGAGAAACGCGTGCGGCGGCAATTTTCTCGGACGCCGTCTTTTTCGATTTTTCTCCCTCGATGCGACGTACACTCGCGTTTGAGCTTCGAGTGAAAAGTCTACCGCGAAGAAATACGCGAATCTAGATAATCTCAACACATCCCGAAAACGTTCGCGCGCTCCACAAGTCGAAATAAATTCGGCGTGCTTGGTTCAACGTAATGTCGATCGAATTGAATCTACATAAACGCCGTACATTCGTCAGGTTTTAATTGCTCTCGTTACGAAATTATGCAAAATCCTAGAGACTGACTGCATTTCTCATAATTAAACCTTGCTGTACATCTAATTTTTTTTTTAAATTTTGGTACGCATATCGCATCCCGAGAGAATACACAACTCAAAAATTCACGATTTTCAGGAGAGGAGAAAAACAAATTTAATATAATTTTTTTAAGTTGTGAAATAACTAACGCAATTACAATTATAATATTTTGTTGTAATGAAACTTACATTGTTTCTTGAAAAGGTGCTGTGATTCACTTATGATACTATTCATCCAGGATCGTAATATAACCGTTTAAAAAAAAATAACGACACTTTTGTCCCGTGCAGCGGATTTCGCAGATAGCTTTATAACACTATTATAGCACGTAGGTAACATTTTAAGCATATTTTTTATGGGCTTAATTCAATATCAAAATTTTTTATTGTGACAGTATTTTTCCCGAGGTGCTATATGTTGGTACGTACCGTGATATTTATCAAAGAAATGAATCTAGTGCTTTCTATAATGAGAAAAAGAAACAATTCTTTTAAAAATTCATTTTTTAAATTCCTTTTAAAGCGGTTTGACGATTGGAATCGTGAGATTTTCGAAGGAACGCCTCGCTTAAATGTTATTAAAATCGAAGGGAACGAGTTTCCTTGTTGGAAACTTTCAGTTATTGTTCTAATCAAGCGATGGCCATCGATATTTAACGTACTTTCAAAGTCGCGCCGTGTGTATCGACCGATTCACAGCTTGCATAACTTCTGCAGTTTCTGCAGTCTAGCGTTCATTAATAGTAACGCTGACGTATATTTTCTATTGTTATAGAACGCTTGAGCTTCGTGATATATCACATCATTCACCGTGTCGCAAGAAAACGAAGCTTGTCTCCGACTTATCGGACGGTTTACAGCGGAAGAATATCTTATATCGCGATCTCGCGCACTTTTCGAAAATCGCGAGAGCCAAAGAAAGAACGATCTCTTTTGCCTCGGCATAAATTTAAAGAAAAAAATATATATTTAATCGACGTAATAGCCCGTTTTATGTATAATTTGCTTCGTGTAATTTTATCACACGTTTGTATCCAAGCGTGGGCGTGACACGCGACTTATTCAAAAATGTCACATTAGAGAAGTATTTTTTTTTTTTCACATTCATATGTACCGCAACCTGTTGCGAACCTGAAGTACGCGCCAACAATGAAGACTCTTTATACATTGCGAACTCTTATGTCTGACGCGTTTTAATAAATCTAATAAAGGAAGGTTTATTTAACTCACAGAGTGCGCGCGCAGACTATGAGACTTATGCAAAATGTAATCCCTAAAAAATACTCGAGTCGTACTTTGAATGTTTTTTATTCTTTCATTGTAAACTCAGAAGATATTTTAGTATAGATCCCAAGCACCCTGTGCCTAGTCTAATGTTTACGGTGCCTAGTGGTAAATTTAGGTATTCGTAGCGTAAAATGCGAATCATTTGGTTAGAAATATAAGTGTTCTTACCGAGTATCTCCCGGGGAAGTACCGGAGTTACGCTAGGCCGCGCTTCCGGTGAGCGTTGATACGCGAATAAGCCTATACTCCGTATCTACATACATTAGTATTTTGTGACCGCGATTGTAGATCCGATCGTAGTTTTTAATCGATTAATACATCATCGGATCACGAGCTTCCCTTTTCTATCGACATTAAAAATGTTACTTAAATTATTTCCCCCTTAGAAAGCACAATCACAATCTACGGATTTTTCAGTTCTGACAAAGAATCGAATTTGAGAAAAGTACAATATTTACGGTACAGTGTCTGCGCATTGACTATAGTTAAAAAAAAAAGCGAACGTTATAAGAAGCCATTATGTTATAACTATCAAAATAGAACAATTCTGAATATTCATATACAGATACAGATATATATTTCCCTTTGAGAAGCTCCCTTGGTATTCTAAAGAATGCGCATAAAAATCCAGCTATGTTCTTAAACGGCTTACCAACCGTGGCTAGACTCATGAAAAACAATACCATTATTATATTCGCATCCTGTGTGAAGGGATATCGTGGGACTGTTCCTCGGTTATGTGTGAGAAAAGAGCTGAGCAACGATGCAATTCCTCTAATTTGCACCTTTCCATTAAAGCTGATAGATTCAACTCCAGATATGTAGCATCATTACTTTCATCATGCGTGCTAGTGTAGCACAGAGCATATATGAATTATTATTAGCATATTGTTTCCAATTATTGAATTATTGTTTCATATTACAATACGCGCGCGTAATACGTTATAACGTTTCTAAACTGTTCTCTTATCGCAAAAAATTACATTTTTGTAAAAACTACACAAAAGTTATTTTTCAGGCAATCGGTCTTCAAAGACAAAAATAAATCTGCGATTTATCAAACAATTTTTGTTTAACTTGTACTATCAAATAACATACCTATTTTTTTTAAATCGAACTACGGAAAAATATTTTTCGAAAAATATCATATTGTAAAAATAATAGCGAAAAATAGATCAGTACGCAACTGCAGTAACTACAAATTGATACGAGCGTTTAAAATGCAAATAGTATTAAACTGTATTTGCAATTATATTCATGATGAACATAGAAAAATGTTTATTTAAAGCTGTGAAATTTTACCGTAATTCTACAAGGATAATTTTGGCAATATTCGATGAAAAATAGATCAGTAAACTTTTTCCAAAGGAAATTCTCTGTAAAGAATTCAGATATGATCAATAGAAATCTGGAACTGTTGCGCAAATAGAAATTACTGCATAAATTTTCAATAAGAAGCGAATAATTGTAAATTTTCGAAGAAATTATTTATAATAATACGATAGAAAAAGGGAGAAACAACATGCAGTCTTATGCCCGTTATGATTATAATTGTGTACCGCGGGAGGATTAACGTTGCGAGTGCTTCTTGTGATTTAAGTGAATATTTTACACGGTTGCTGGATGATAATAACGGGCTGCATTAGACTTTCTTTCCTTTTCTAATCAGTAACGTGGTAAGCATCAAAAGTTTTCTGGATGTTGAAGTTTCAAGTGTATACGCTACGGTTTATAACGTTACGTTAAGCTTTTGTGTTACGCGACTGCTCGTTACAGAATATTGTACGAAACTGCTCTCTTCTGTATTAACAAGAAGAATATTTGTCTGGCTCTTCGAAGCTGCTTTAAATTTATCCAGTAAGCTTGTATCCGTTCTGTATTTTTAATACAATATTAATTGTAAGTTGTTATCTTTATGTATCGTGTGTTTATCATACGTATTATTTTTAACATTGTTACTTTTCTTCATATAACGAAAAGGGATAAAGTTTGCAAACGAATAAAAGTCATGCGATAAATAAAGCTTAGCTATTTTGCAAAAACTAAGAGTGATTTAACCAAGCAGCATGCGATATTTTTACTAAAACATATTCTTATACAATTACAGAAGAGATTGTACTTAAATCTTCAATTATCTAAATGAGAATCTCGGGGGCTGAAGGAATCCGCGCTGAGCAAAGTTAATTCCCTACTGGGGGAATATTTACAGATATAGATATACCAAAGCCTCGTTAGATTCAAAATCCTCATATCGACAAAATTGTAATATTCAGTGTAATTCCGCTAATTTCCGCAATTACCCAACTATAATGGCTTAGCTAATAAAGAAATTGGCTTTCCCTTCAATATATCATAACTTGTCGCGTCTCGATAATCGACAGGTAAATTATTATTAGAATTAATGTGAGCGTACGCGTAAATACGGGGAAAAATATCGTTCTAAAAAGATACTTTAACGTATACATAATAGTCGAGGGTAAGAGAGGGTCGGCATTGGGGACGTTACGGAAGTCCCGTCTTCCGCGTCGTCTAGGTATCAATCGAGAAAATACCTAAATTAAAACGTTACGTAACAAAGCTACCAGTCAGCTTACCCGCTGCCTGTTGCTGATAGTAATTGCACTCCGTGCACGCCGCGGACGATGCGCGGCCACGCTGCTCCGTCTCGTTGGCGATCTCGCTGTCGGAGCACACGTCCTTGTAACCCTCCGGCGGGCTGAGCGTTTCCTGCTGCTGCTGATCGTGCCGCGGCGGCGGCGGCGGCGGCGGGGCCGACGACGGAACCACGGTTCCGCTCTCCTCCTGGGAATCCGCGGTCTCCTTCGGCCGACGTCCTTTCGCCGCGTCCTCCGCGTCCACGTTCCCTCGCTCGTCCCTCACGTCCTTCCCTTCTGCCGACGTGGCCGCCGACGCTACCTTCTCCACCTTCCCGTCGACGTTCTCCTCCTCGTCCTCCCGCTCCTCCTCCTCCTCCTCTTCCTCCTCGCCGTCGTCCACCTCCTCCTCGTCCTCCTCCTCATCCTCCTCCTCGTCCTCCTCCGTTTGCGTGTCCTCGCGACCCTGCTGACTCTTTCCGCGGGGCCCACCGCCACCGCCACCGCCACCGCCGCCACCGCCGCCGCCACGATGATCCCGCGCGGCGTTCTCGCAGAGCGCCTGCTCTACACCCCTCGCCATCTCGCCGTATCTGCCGTTGCCGTTGCCGTTGCCGTTGCTGGTGCCGGTGCCGGTACCGGTGCCGGCGCCGATGCCGAAGTGCAAGTTCAATTCCGCCCGGCACTCCTTGCAGTTGCCGAGCCGCATGAACTCGTGCTCCTGGTAGCAGCAGTCGCAGTCCTCCTCGTAGTCGGCGCAGCACTCCTCCTTGATAAGTATTATGTAGTCAGCCGCGAAGAACTCGTTCAGCTTCTCGTTGATCACCACGCGATGCTTCTGCGACTTCGCCTTGGTCTGGCCCGGCTTCTTCAGCAGCGACTTGAGCGTCTTCGCCGCCGGTTCCGCCGGATGTTGTTTGTTGCCGTGTTCCTTCATTGTCGGGGCTTCTTTCTCTTTCCTTTTTTTATCTCTCTCTCTTTCTTTCTCACTCTCTCTCCTTCTACCTCTCAGTGTCATTCACTTATACCGACATGTTGTACATCCTTCCATTGTACACCTTTCCATTTCCATAGTCCTTGCTGGTCTCGCCCCTCAGAACAATACAGCGAGCGCTATACCTCTTTCTTTTTTTTCTCTCTCTCTCTCTCTCTCTCTGATTCCCCCCTCTCGTTCTCTCTTTCTTTCTCCCTCTCTCTCTCTCTCTTTCGCCCTGGTCGCTGTCCGTCCTTACCACCGCCACCTGTGCTGCGGCTTCCTACCTGTCCCTCGCGCTCGCGTTCCCACGGCTCGCGGCGGCGACGCGCGTTACACACTTTCTCGCGCGGCCAACGATACTCCACCTGTCTACACGCCGCCGTTATCGCTCATCGTCGTTCGACAACCCCGTGGGGCCCGTGGTCGTTCGCATCGGTTCGCGCGCGCGCGCGCGGCCATCGACGTGTACCGTCGGACACGCATGGGGTCGGCCGAACGTTAAGTAATCCTGCCGACGTGCGGCCGCAACATCCCTCCGATCCCTCTCTTCGTCGGCGCGGCGCGGCGCGGCGCGGCGGCGTGATGATCGATGAACCCCGCGGAGATCACATGCTTCGACTCGGACTGCCCCTGCCCGTCGCTCCCCGGTTGCCGCGAACGACCACTCGCCGAATCCTGCGTCCGACCGTCGTCGTCGTCGTTGTCGCGTCGTTATCGTCGTTATCGTTGTCCGTCGTAGGCGTGCACGTGCTCTTCCTTGGTGAACGCGACGCGCGTTCGCTCTCCCTCTCTCTCTATCTCTCTCTCTCTCTGTCTCGCGTTGCGTGCGCGAGGAAGTCAGTCCGGCGAAGGCCGTGCGCCTATCGATCGAGGCATGCTGGAGCTTTTCTTCATCTCGCGGATAATCGCGCTCTCGCCGCGCTCTCGCGTCCCGCCGACGACGTTCCCCGACGTTGGCGGAGACCCGAGCGCGGTCGCTCGCGGAGGATCCCGGTTACCTTGACGGGGTCTCAAGGTTACTATGATACGTCGCCGCGCGACCGCGACGTCCCATTGAGATCCTCGGGACGATACGGTAAGCGACGATTCCACGGTACCGCGGGGCCGGGGGGGTACTTTCCTTCGAATTCGACCGCCCGAGAGAGCCGTCTCGTTGCACTCGCCGCGAGAGAGAACGACGTCCGCGGCGCGGCGGCGAAGCGAGACGTCGCGAGGATCGCGCCGCGACTAGTCGAGTCCAACCGCGATCGCCGTCACTCGCGCTTCCTGCAATTATCCCCCGAAAGCCTTTATTTTCTCTTTCTCTCTCGCTCTCGCGCTCTCGAGTCCTCGTTTAGCACCTTTCACGACGCGAATCGTAACGTGCGCGCGTAAGCGACCGCCTCTCTCTCTCTCTGTCTTTCTCTTTCTCCCTTTCGCGACGTCCCCGTTTATCGATTTCGCGTGACGAATGCCGAGAAGACCGCCGACGCACGCGACACGACTCCGCGATCGGTTCGTGAGGTCCGTCGCTGCCCGCGACCGCCGTTGTACTACTACAGACTACTACGAGGCCGATCGCTTCCAAGTTCCGAGGGCTCGGCTCTTCCCTCCACCGCCTCTGGAGGAATCACGCTCGGGAGTAATGTGAGTCCGTCGGTGGGACGGCCGCACGCGACCGCGCTCGCGCTACTCTTCCCATCGTCGTCGTCGTCGTCGTCGTCGTCGTCGTCGCCGCCGCCGTCGTTGAGATTTCTCGACAGTCGCTGTTCCGAGAGCGAGTAAAATAAAACGGCTCTCGCGAGACGAACACGGGAGGATCAATGAAACGGAGCAGCCTTGCTCCGGTCGCACAACTATAGTATTCTTTTACGAGCGACGTCGACGTTTAGTTTAGCGGAGCGTTACTCGTCGTGACGCGCCAACCGAGACTGTCACCGTCACTACTGCCGCCGCCGCCACCGCCGCCGCCGCCTCCACCACCACCATCACCACCACCACCACCACCGCCGCCGCCGCCGCCGCTACCATCGTCGACCATGCCCCCGCTGATCGTACCGGCGAGAACGACTTTCCATTCCAGCAACGTCGGCCGAGTTGTTGCTGGCACGTCGCAAATTCACAAGGCTCTAAAATGGGTCGAAACATCGACCGAGAGAGAGAGAGAGAGAGAGAGAGAGAGAGAGAGAGAGAGAGTCGCTGTTAATGCACCACCCGATTCACATTCCGCCAATTTCCCTCGCGAGCGTCCTTCGCCTACCGCGCGTCTTTCATGTCCGCGGAGCGGAGCAGCGGAACAGCGATCCGAACGGATCTATTGTCATTTCTTTCAGGAGGGTTTCCTATCGCAAGGTTTCTCTTTTCATAGGGATTCTCTATTCTGAAAAAATGTCAAATGTTTTGTCTCGATCTTGAGTGATCTTTCGATGATACGTATCTTTGAGGTCAAAGATCTTTCTTTGTATCGCACCTTTCTTTTCCCGAATATCATATATTTGATTAGAAAACAAGCACATACACTCGGTAATAGCGAAACTAAATATACAGATCATACGGGCAATCTCCGAGCAAATAACGAATAAATGTTGGTTTAAAATTCATATGTAATAATAATTCTTTTTCATTATATAATGAGAATAACAATAGTTTACGTTTCGACTTACAATCAGTTAGTCTTCATCATTTGTTAGATGAACCCGATAAAATTAAACAGATATAAAATAATCTCATAAATAAACAATTTAAATAATTTATAGGGAACAGACACATTGTATCGAAACAACGGTCCGTTGGCTGATGGTCAATCTTAAATATAAAAGTCAATCAATCATTCAATCATATATTTGAAAATTTCATGAACAATTTAAAATACACTTATAAATCGAATCTTTAGAATAATGAGCAAATGACCTAGTTTTAAAATCGTTCGGATGCTCCTTTCAGCGCATCCTTTTCTCTTCGGAGCGCTTTTCTATCGCAAGATGTCTTTCTTTTTTTATATAAGGATTCCGTATTGAGAAATGCCAAATATTTTGTCTCGATCTTAAATAATCTCTTGATGATACGATATCTTCGAGATCAAAGCCTCTTTCTTTATTATACCTATACCAGACCTTTCTTTTCCCGAATATTATACATTTTTTAATTTCCTAAGCATGCAATTTGAGATACTTATAAATCGGATCCTCGGAACAATGACCTAGTTTTGAAATCGTTCGGATGTTCCTTTCGGCACATCTTTTTTTTTTCAACCCTTTACGCGCCATCGTTCCTTATTACTTCTGGAGATGTGGTTTTAAGCGTTACTTTACTTCTGCGCGATGTATAAACTTTATAGCAGAACTTTTATCACAATTTTAAAGCGATTCTATTTCAGTGTCACGATTATCCCTTTGCTCCAGTTACTCTGGTTAACCCTGTACGTATAATTATTCCGTCGCACCATTATTTATAAACCGCGCAAGGCCTGAGAAATTCTGTGTAAAAGATCTGTCTCCAGCTTCGGTACATACTGCGCTCCTCCGTGCTTCAAGGTACATTCCAATCCAAATGAATGCGCAGTCTGTTATTTTTTTCTCTTTACAGTTCCGTAATCGCCGATAATTGAATACGGAGTATGGTGTTATATAATGCGATTCTCTCGCTCAGCACGGTCACAAAGATCGTTTCTCGTAATTATTACCCGGAGTCATGAATAATCCTTACATCTCTCAAACGATCTTGCCACCTGCGTCATTGAATTTCTCACCGCCAACTCTGACAATTCCATCGCCCCGTATATCTCTCGCTTGCAAAAAAAAAAAAAAGCGGCGAGGTATTATTTTCTCGCTTTTCGCCGGACAAATGGGAGAAGCGGCTGTAACAATTGCAACGGATAAATTGCGGAATATCCGTGTCAGCTTGTGAATTCCACATAAAAGGTCCAGTACGCACGCTCCAATTAACTCAGTTTACGTTCCGCTGTCACTTCAATTGGATTATATCGCTCGGCGAAGAAAAAAAAAGAAAATATTATATTTGTACGTGCGGCATATACGTTGGTACCCGTAGAATATGTACGAGACCGTAATCGTTCACGGGATCATCCGAATTCGATCGAGTCGAACTCGCGTGTCTGATAATAATGCCCGAAAACCGGATATGCCACAACTAGCACTACGACTGAAATTACTTACTGAAAATAAACCAGACCATAAAACTTGTAGTGACGGTCGTACCGTTGCAAGCGTTCACTGAACGGAACGTTGAAAGAATAAAACACACTGTATACATATAAGAATGAACAAAGATATTTGTACATATATACGTGATAAATAAAAAGTACACTAACGAGGGAAGACCTCCAACTCATAGAAATTCAGAAAATTATAAAACTTTGGCAAATAAATAGAGAACTGATATGTAATAAGCTATTATTTTCCTTGACTGAGTTCAGTCAAGAAAAATAATAGCTTATTTCTTTCTGAAAGAGTAAAATCAATTCTTGGAAATTCGCCCATTTTTCGTTTTATTATTCACAAACAAAAAGAACTAAATTTCATAGAGAAAACTTATTTCTTTTAATAAGATTTATCGATTAGAAAACTTATCAATTGTTTAAAAAATTATTTAAAAAATGTATAAACAAAAGCAGGAGGAATATACTCTCAATATCCTTATATTTTCAACATAGCTTTTTCTTTTCATTTCTTTTCATTAAATACTTTATAACTACTTTACGTAACACTTTATACTTACTTTATAATAAAGAATTGATAAGTTTTGTAATCGATAAATCTCATTAAAAGAAATAAGTTTCCTCTATAAAATTTTGTTCTATTTCCTTTTATTGGCGAATAATAAAATAAAAAACTGGGCCAACTTCCAAGGGTTGATTTTATCTCTTTAGAGTGAATTTGGACAACGAAAAAAATTACTTGTTGCATATCAGAACATTCTCAATGTATTGCTAAAGTGTTACGGTTTTTTAAATTTCTAAATTAGGAATCTTCTTTTGTGAGAAAGAAAAATATACACAAACACACACACACTGAAGTTTCGCGTTGTATTAATTATAACTTCGAAATAAAAAGGATTCAAATCTATTTAAAAAATCAATTTATTAAAAAATCACACTACTAATATTCTTATATTTAAAACCGTTTTACATATTAAACAGTTAAAAACTTTGCGCCGTGGTAACGAGCGAATTTTCGCTTGCTGGAGTATTTTTACGCGACTATGTGAAACATTTCCTCTCCGATTGCGCAGTTTGTCCTAAAAAATGTTACGAATTAACTTGCATCTATTATGAACATCGGGGATATGCGTAAGCATAGGAGAGTTATACATTATATTATAAACATCTTTATTTTTGTAATTCTGGAATCAAGAATGACTAAAAAATGTCAGTGTGTATACAAAAAAGAAACATTTCGGCTATGGTGAAAATATATAAATATTTTTCCTGGCTAATAATACACTCATGTACACGCACGCGCGCATATCTTACAGCACTCTTATAAAAATTTCCGGGCTCTCACACATATAACTAATAATCTTTAATTTTGTATTTTATGTAATGATACGAGATTTGCAACTCATTACAAATCTCTGCTAAACTCAATAATCCGATTCATCCTTGTATACTTTTAGTATACTTTTACGTGGTAAATTTTGCTACATGTCGAACATAAAAAGTTCGATTACTTAAAAATAAATTTTTATAATATCGGATGTTAAGAAAACAATCTTAACTTGTCACGACTTATAGAGACTCGTAAACGTATTTGATTTCCGTTAAAAAAAAAATCACAAAATCGCAACAAAATAAATGATAATACGATATAGGACAAGCTATGGTAAAAATTGCGATGCAATTATTAAAAATAAAAAAGATATCTATAATAAAGTATAATAATACAATAAAAAAATATTAAACAGAAATAATAAAAATCTAAGTATTTGCATATATAATATAATTTGCAGATTTATCTACATAGACAAAACGCTTCGACCAAATATATTCGATAAAAATTTACAGTTCTAATCCGCGTACTTCGACCTGATTCGATTCTTTGGCTGTATATAACACATGGCTGGAATAAAATGTATATAGGATTCGCGGAAATGATATTTATATACTCAAAAAGAAAAGATTTCAAGCTCAAGGCCGATTCAAGTCAAATGTGATGTTCGGGTTAGCCTAGGATATATTAACAAAAAAAATTTTTTTTTAAACAAAATCTTTAATATTCAGCATTTTATTCTACTACGTTCAGATCATTTTATTTTCAACAAAGAAAAAGATCTTTTCATATATTATTTAGGTATATATTATGCAAATGATATTTTAAACTGAAATTATTAACTTACCACTAAAAAAAAGATATATTTTCAATAATATCTAATATTATGTGTAATATCCAAATTTAAAATTTTGTTGTATTATCTTAGTCTATCTGTTTGATCGTAAAAAATATAATATACATTTCATATAATAATTTACTAAAATAATATATTTATGTGTATGCTGTGCAATATCTTAGTAACATATTATAATTTAATTCAAAGAGATGATAGTAATAATAATAAAAAATAAGAATAAAATAAAAATTTCTTAAATAAAATAGATTTAGAATATTCTATTTTTACATAGAACATTAGTTAGTAATTATATTTTTAAATAAATGGTTACGAATATCCCTCAATGTAATCAATGTAGAAGCTGTAGATCTACATAGAAGTTACATGGATGAAATATGATACTTGATGTATAACTAAACCGTATAAGGCTATAAATGACTAAAGAGAAGTATGATTGCAATGAAATATATTAAACTAATCAAATATATTAACATAAGTATATGTGTTTTGCTGATAACATATGGCCACCAAGAAAATGTCATAGATATGACGATAGAATCTAGCTACATCTAAAGACATGTATGCGCGCGTGCGATGTTTCTACACACAATCCCATAATAACAAGAATTTCTTTTTTCCTGTCGTGTTTTATAAATCATAATAACGATATACGTTATACTATACATTGTAACTCTCATTTAAATACTTTTTTTGAGGTACAATGCAAAATTTATTGATTTGTTAAATAATTAAATCTATCGATAGTTTTATTCGCACACGTGTTTGTGTGTATATATAATATATATATTAGGTACCACAGAGAGAATGTACCTTAAAAAAATGTAGAAAATCAAGAGTAGAGCACTCCAAAAGGACGAAAAACTTTTAATTAATATACGAAATATATTAGAAAATGCGGAAATCAATTATATTATACTCTCGCATATACGTGTACGTCATATCGTAATTCAATGAAATTATACAAAACGTACGATCTTCTTTATGAAACATTTTATATTGAGCAAAATTATTTTATTTTTTTTTAACGATGGGTATACGGATATTATATATAATATATCCCTCAATTCTCTTGAGTCTCTCGTTTAACATTCTGTGATCAGACAATCCCTATATTTGATCGCCATAATGCAAACACAGAGATACACAGAATAATACGAGATATGTTGGTATAACATTCATTATACAAGGCAAAGATATAATTTAATAATTACAATTACAATTTCATAATTATAAAATTTATATAATGCCAATATAGATAAAGATTGCTTCATATCCACGTATATGCCGCCAATGTTATAAAATACTTATTATATGCCTTAGAATTTAACAATTGTCACTGTAAAACTTTTGCATGCAGTGTATATGAGGAAACTTACAGTCTTCGTTACTGTAGAACTAACAGTTTTATAAAAAAAGTCGTACGCCTTCTACAAAATAATACACCTTCTTCTTCTAACAGGTTCTGGAGGCTCTAAAGCCGCTAATATCGCCTCGTCGAAGACATTTTTAAGTCCTTTCTGAAATATAAAAAACACACAGCTATAGGAGCACAATTAGCTAATTAAAAAATCAATTTTCAGATTTAATTACGCAATATAATCTTTAAAACTTTTATGAGAATAATCTTTTGAATTTTTGTGTTGTCTAATTAATAAAAAATACTACTTAATAGATAAAAAAAATAGATTACAAACATACCTGTGTAAGAGCGCTACATTCAACATACTTTACTGCTTTTAATTCCTTAGCAAGTTTCTCTCCTTGCTCACTCGAAATAGCCTTTTGCTTATTTTTTGCTAGCTTTTCAATGGTGGCCGCATCATCCCGTAAATCAATTTGCGTACCGACCAATAAAAACGGCGTCTTTTGACAATGGTGTGTTATTTCCGGTACCCACTGTGAATATATGAGGAACATTATAGATAAAATATTTGATATAACAATGATTAAATTTGATTATATTATGTACCTTTTCTTTAACATTTTCAAACGATGATGGCGACACAACCGAAAAGCATACAAGAAATACATCGGTTTGCGGATAACTTAATGGACGTAGACGATCGTAGTCTTCTTGGCCTAAAAAAATATCAAAAAATCTAAATAAATTGTTGCTAACATAAACTTTTCTATCTTATTATAACTTATTTAATATTATTGTATATTAAGGATATATCATTTGAAATAATTTGACACGTACAATTGTATTATAAACTAATGACAATATTTACCGGCTGTATCAAATAATCCTAAGGTATACGGCTCACCGCCAATCATGACAGTGACTGCATAATTGTCAAATACTGTCGGGACATACTCCGATGGAAATTTGTTCGTAGTGTAAGAGATTAACAAACAAGTTTTACCAACTGCTCCATCTCCAACCACTACACATTTTATTGTCTGCATTTCGAACTCCGTCAAATGCCTGTGGAAAATAAGAACAGCAAAAACATATTTTATTATTCCCTTTGATTAACAGTTTAAATATTACATCAAGAATATAATCAGTGACAATTGTAACGGTTTATTTATGTGTCATCAATTCTTTATTAAAGAATTGAATATTATATTTATAATATTGAATATGTAACAATTTATTTTGTAATAAAATGTCCATCAATTCTATCTTTTGTCTCTTTTCTATGGGATAAAAAGGTCTGTTTTTTATAGCTCGACTAGGGTATACTCAAGTAAAGTGAAATAGGTGTATGTTTGAAATTTGACGAAAGGAAGAAGAAAAATCTTAGCAATAATCCAGTGCAGCAATAAAAAAGCAAACCTTAGATATATAAATTACAGTTTCTTTCATCTTTGTTTCTGATATCAAATTATTAATTAAGCATAAACTAGACTGCACAGTTCATCATGGAAATAAATATGTCACCTCAAAGATCTATATTCACATATGGTTACGACGTATTAAGAGTATTAAATATAGTTCCTCGATATTGAGTATTATTCTCGATCGAAAAGGCCTAGACTGAATATTAAATACAAACATACAATATAACGTAAATAAAATCTAATATCAGGCGTAACGTAGCATCCTATTGTCTGAAAAAATTGAGGAATTGTATTTTTAAACCGTGCTTTCGTTCACCAATGCAAAAGAAGTTACAATGCCAGTGAAAAATGGGCAATTACGCAATTGAGCTTAATTATACGCGCAACACAATGCCGGTGACCGGCAGTGACCGATTATTATTGCGTGCAAACCTCTTTTATGCGCGAGAATATACTGTGTCGCGAGTCGCAGCGATTATAATTGGCAAAGTATCGACGTGCGGCAAATTGGTTTTGTTGCACCAATTAGAGAAATCATTCGTCGCGCGTCCGATTGCGAGTATGTCGCGGATTAACGTAATCTCTCGGCGTAATCCACGCTCGTGGCCGAACGTAAAATCTACTGTGACAGAAGCGAGAGGGTGACCGGAGTGCCCCACGTGAAGTGGCACATCAGCGCGCTGGAGTAATAATTGTTTTCGGAGTCGCCATTTTGATCGTTATGTCAAATACGTATCCGCCGTAACGGCGTGAACGCGCGGCGAGAGTACCGCGCGACGTACGCGAGGTCGTGCTCCCCGGGACCCCCGTGGATCGACGACGAGGGCAACGCGGTCGAGGGAGATATACGAAATTTAAATTAAACACTCACACCGCAAAAACTGGGCGTCGACACTGGACTACGCTTTACCGTCACGAAACCTGCAGTTTCGTTAGATAGACATGGCCATTGAAGTGATAGCGCCGATACTTATGGGCCGTCCGCATAACCGCACACGTTGCCTGAATGAACATGGCTGCGTTTCTCATACTACGTTTACGCGAGCGTTACTTTTGTAGTAACTCAACGATAATTCCTTCGCGTAAACAGGATTTTCCTTCGCGTAAACGGGATTTTGTAGTAACTTGCGATAATTTAACTCCGCGTAAACGAGTGATATATCGTAAGTTACTACAAAAGTAACGCTCGCGTAAACGTAGTATCAGTGGAAAAAGCAATTTAGCGAACGCCAATGAACGCTCAGTGATTCTTTATTACGATTGGTTTCTACATTTAGATCCAACGAGGAACTGAAAGCAAGAACCAATCGTATTGAAGAATCGTTAAGAGCTATTAAGCTGCATTTTCTTTCTTTTTCTTTTCTTAAACGTCTTTTTCTATGAGTTTTGGAACGCATTGAAGAGAAGAGGAGACAGAGGTGAAAATCCACGAACTTGTATAACCTGTCGTACTGCGTACATAGCTTAAAATTAAAACGAGCAAGTGGGATAATCTATATCTGTTGTATTTATTTTAGAGTTCAGTGCTCTTTCCATCGGAAGCTTTCCGATCGCTTGGCTTTAATGAGTTTATTGTTTAACAAGTTTATTTCTTAAATACGCATCGTGCTCGGTTGCGGTTTTGTAAACAATCGCGATTGAGACTTGTCACTTAAAATTGTAGAGACTGTAGAGAGTTTAGTTATCACATTTGAGTTATATTAAAAAAAAAAAACTGTCTGCATTATTTATATAATTGGTAAATAAAGTTCTGAAAGTTCGAATCGAGGAAATCCAAAATGCCTTTGCCGGCAGCATTAGCTGCGCGTCTTGCGAAGAGAGGATTGATCACCGGATCCGAGAAGCACGGTACATTTACTTTATAAAATACAATTGAACAAGTGTTGTTGTTGTAGATTTTCTGTATATCGAATTAACTTTCTCCTATTTAATAAAAAATAATTGTACGAATTATAAAGCTTGTATTGTCACATGGATTCGTAATGTTAGATTACGCTATTAATTTTACAGAATCTGGAAAGAAAGAGACCAAGAAGAAAGTGCATGAAGAAGTAATTGCTGAGGACTACGATAACACGAAAGAAGAGATCAACCAGATTGACATATCCCAAAAATTTATGGTAAGTGTAACTACAAATTAACAACATTCAATTTCTATTCAATTTCTCAAAATGAAACAATGGTTTAAATTGTTACTTTTAAAAAATTTTATTTAGGGTTACAGTGGGTGTCCTAACAAATATAATATTTATCATGAATGTACGAGAAAGTGTAAGGAGTTATGGGGAATGGGACAAGTGCAACCTTCGGACAAATATCTGAAACAACAAATGAGACTAATTCAAAAGTATCCGTTGCCAGAGACTTGGAAAGCCGTTTACGATCCTGGATCGTAAGTATCGATAATTTCTTAGCCTTCTATGAATAAATCCTATTTTTTTTCCAAGAATAAGCACCGATTTTTATCTTTTGTAATTATTTAAATTCTCGTATTAGCAATAATCTGTAGCCGTTTTATTTGGAATAAGATTAAAATTATGTCTAATATTTCCAACGTCTCATTGTATAAGATATTCTATAAAAAAAACTATGTTATCCGTTCATAGTGGGCAGCATTATTATTGGGATTGGTCGTCCGATCTGGTATCTTGGTTACCACCTGGTCATCCCAAATGTCAAATATCACAACCTGCATCCCAATTACGCGAAGAATTGCATTTGAAAGCGGGAGATCAAGATGATAACATGTCAAGCGATGACAGTATTAGCGATCAAGAGCAAATGGAAGTTAGTAATTATATTTTTCATGCGATGATAAATTTGCAACTTACAATGTTATACAATTCACAGTTTAACATTAATATTGTGATTATTCAGGTAGAAGAAAGTGAACCTGTCAAAAAAGATAGGAAGATCGAAAATCAACGTACAAGATATAAAGGACCAGACAACAAAAGAACTTACAGATCTGATAGAACCGATGGTAAAGAAACGAAAGATCGTACTTTGGATCCTATGGACCCAGCATCCTATAGCGATATTCCCAGGTACGTATTCTAATTTACAAATGTTTGCAGATTGACATGTGTGTATTTCATGTAATTTTTATTTACATTTAATCACACATTGTAGGGGAAAATGGTCAGATGGATTGGCGAAACATAACGAGGCTAAAACTGGTGCCGATACGACCGCTTCGGGTCCTCTCTATCAAATGAGGCCATATCCCAGTCCAGGCGCAGTGCTTCGATCTAATAGAGCTAATAAAACAGAAGCGGAATCGTCTAACAAACCGAAAGTTGCGTTTCCTGAAAAACCGGAATAAGTAAATACACCTTGTGATAACAATGACTTAATTTCATGTGATTATGTTAATACATTAAAATATATTTAATGACAAAATCAGTCTGTGCGAGAGAACATTTTACTATTATAAAATATAAACACTTTTAAACCAACAAAAACACCATATTATGCTTAATAATTGTTTGATATTTTTTAAATCAAATGTTGGCAAAAAATTTTCGTTTTTTAGAATTTTTCTGCAGAAAAAATAATCGCAATTTGTGAAGGAATAATTAAAATTTCCCGGCGATTAATACATTTACATCTATTATGGCTATGTTTCGATATTCATTACCAGTACCGAAAATTTGAAGTTTACGTCACGATTAGATGCACTTCAATTATAATTTACTTATTAACTATACTGTGGCATAAAAGGTATATGATACTAATACAGAAACGTTATATTATTTATGTTAAACTATTAAACGACCAGAAACAAGCACACATAATATGCACAATGTTTTTTTTTTTTCATAGGTATAAATTCAAACCATTGTTAATTTTCTGTTACGTTTCAAAAATTGTGCCAAACTAAATAATAGTAACTGAAAATAAAATTGCAAACAAAACATAAATTTCCAATATTTCTGACAAAATATAAATATTCGATGATTCATAGATTACTCAACAATGAATTATTTACATGCCTCGTTAAACATAATTTACATTGTATACATATAGAAGTAGATTATTATTTATATTTTACGCGTAAACAACCAACCCTGGATTTTCAGTACTGGCAGTGAATATCAGAATGCAGCCTACGTAAGCTATATACGTAGGTAGTTTGAGACCATTAATATTGAAATTTACTACATGAAATAAAATCAAACAATTTATGTATTTTTTCTGAAAGACTGTGAAGACTTCCACCCACCTTCAAAGTAGCAACTCTTACATTTAATCACTTTTTTATTAATCTAGATAAACCATCCACACAAATTTATTAATTTTTTTCTGAAGTGTTTTCCCTTCCACTCATCTTTTTAAAACAGCCCATAGCTCAATTTTAGAAAAAATGCTCCATCATTGTAGTCATTTTCTTGAAATTAAACAATGTTATGTTAAACACAACTATGCTAATTATAATGCCTATTTACTTTCAAATTAAGAAAAAAAAACATTGAGTGAGGCATGACTCGGACTTTTAAGTTGTGTCTTACTGGAATATTTTTAAATGTTATATGTAGTCTCAAACTTTTGATTAATATAGTGTTATTACACTGTATTATATTTTTTAGATTAATTTTCAAAAATTTTTTAATTTTTCTTGACTATATGTTCGTTCCTTTATCACAAGCTTTTATATACAATCAATATAATGTATGCTCGTTTACATTTGTACTGTTCTATTTCTTATTATATGTTTTAATTTCCATATTACTTAGTTTCTGTCATTAATCTTCTTTTATTTGTTATTTATTCTATTGTTATGAAGTACTTACTTTAATTCTCATATTATATCTTGATTGCTGAAGAAGATTTGCAATTAGTAAGTCGAAACGTATAATGCGTTTCATCATAATATTGTGAATAAATTTGCGTTTTTATCTTTTACCAACACCTTTTTGTGCTCATTATTGGCCGTTGATCTTTTCTTTTAATTTTTGCTTGGATCGAGGATTTGACTTCTTTTTATTTCTATAAATATTTCCTTGATCTCTTTATTACGAAAGTCTCAAAGTAATTCTGTGGAATTCTACACGCAAGAATCTACACGCGCACGACAGATTAATATATTTTTCATAATGTGGCTACACCTAAGAATATCGTTATCAGAAATCGCCTTTATATCGTTCGTTATATACATCGATAAGCTCGAGATAAATCTCAAGATTGGATCTTGAAAAATACGCTGCTGCCGATTAGTATTAATAAAACATTATGCGATGCCTCGATCTCCTTCTGTTATCTATATTTCGATAGAGTTGGAGAAAGTTTTCATCCATTCATACTGATTATACAGACTGTGGTTGCACACTGGATGTCTTATAGTAATTACCGTGCCATTATCATCTCTGGTGGGTAAGTAGTTAAGTACGGGTTAAACTGAATAAAAAAAATCCTTTATCGTTTTGCGAATTTCTCAGTAATTAATGAGAAATTAATTAATAAAGCGAATAACCGTGCATCCGCGTGATTCAACGACAAAAGACAACCCAGCATTATTTGTAGTTGTTGCACGCACCGAATCGCGCGGATGCACGCTGATTCGCGAAGTTTTATTAATTAATTTTTTATTAATTATTGAGAAACTCGCAAAACACGATAAAAAACTTTTTTATTCATAACTCGCTCTACTTGCCCACGAGAGATGACACGATAATTAACAGCTAGACACTTCTTGTATACCGCGTGAAAAATTCAGTAATTATTTAGTTAGATTTATAATATATTGATGAAACACTCTGGTGTACTCGAGAGAAATCATTATTCGAATAAATTAGGTGTCGTAAATCAAGCTATTCGGAGAGTCGAATACGGATCGAAATCGTGACAATTGGAACGATATCGAGTTTAATTCGACGTTGAATCACAAAAGATAACAAATGAAATTCATCATGTTAACGATGTTAATCACTGATGATATTTGAACTACCGTATAAACGCCGCGGGCTATCATTTTATCACGACTTTGAAGTAATTGCGTAAAATTATAACGAGAAATCGTCAGCTAAGAGCTCATTAAGAATTCATTGAATATTCGTTTTTGCCCGGGTTAACGTACCAGCCGGCCGAGAAGATCCCAGAAACCGGGCGATCTAGGAGTGATGTATCGGTACACGTTGTAACGATCGATAATCGGCGCACGAACTTTCATTACGCGTCTTTATCTAATTTCGCTCCACTCGACGGCCCAAGGAAGATAAAGCCCTCCGGCCGAGAGACGCCACGAGTAGGAAGGAGTGAGGGTCTCCTGATCGACGGAATTTATCATAAATGCCGTTGCCGTGGCAGAGACGGCAGTTTACCGTTTCGTCCGCGCGTCGCACTGAAATTCACACCTTCTTCGACGGACACGCGACTCGACGAGTCCCGCGCGATATTTATGCGAGGATGAGTATCGGTATCGCCTCGGCGATACTCGTCATTCTTCCGCTACTCGCGTTCGCCGACAGTGCCGCGGCTCTGGGACACGTACGACTAGACGTCAACGGTGAGTTTACCAACACCGATTGTTGTCAATTACCGCATTGTTGTTGCCCGCTACTCGACTTTATTCCGCTCGCGCATTCGAGGAGCGGTGCCCGAAAAATCTGAAAGATTTGTTCCTTCGACGTTCGCGTCGTCTGGTCAATATATGTCGTATTGGCCGCTACTTTGCATATCGGGACGTGGCGAGGCAGAGAAAGAGAAATGACGGAAAAGAACATTGGAAAAAGAAGAACCCGAATCTATCGAGAACAGACTTTGAAAGTGTCTGCTCACAATTTATGTCGATAAAATGTCAGCGGAAATATAACAGATTGACTGCAGAAATTGAGCAGAATCTGCCGCGTTTCGTAACCATTTAAATGATGTATTCCAGTTAAATGCTTACAAAATGATTCTGTTCGGTTTCTGCCGACAATCTGCTGTCAGATTATATCAACAGGCTCTGCCGGCAAAGCACGCGTTTAATGACACCAGGTGATATCAGATCTGTTGCAATATCTCAGCAAATTTGCTGCCAATCTGTTGTCATTCAGCAGTTTGCTCATTGGGCATGACGTATTGGCTGCTATTTTGCACATTGAAACGTGGGTGAGGCAAAGAAAGAGAAATAACGAAAAGGAATGATAAAAGAAGAAGAATCTACATGATGGTATAGTAATTGAAGAAGTGAAGAGAGGAAATGGGTTCCCATTGTGCCTTAGTTGCGCGTAGCAATAAAGAAATGATGATGTAAAAATTGAAACGCGATTTGAAAATCAGATGTAACAGAAGTTGTCAGACGCACGCGGTTTGAAATTGGACGCAATTCTGCAATGTGGAGAACCAACTCCAAAATCTTACTTCTACTAGAGGAAGTTCCACGAAACATTAGAGATAAAATTTTGCGCCAACGTTATCTCAAATATTATGACAGAACAATTTACTATAATCTTCCTCAAATACAATTTCATGTGTTATATGCGTTTCTAGAAAATGTCCTGTCCACGTGAAGCGCACTTTGCAACACAGAACTGAAAATCACAGAAATGGCTCTTGGTTCCTTATTACATAACTGCATCCGATTAGCGGACACTTTTACGTTGTTTTTTTACTCTAATGACTGCGCCACCACTGATACGGAGAGTCCTCTTATAGATTTATTTGTCGGGGAATACTTTTAATCAATTTATAAATGTAAATGTCTATAATCTTATCGGAGTATCTTATTATAGTCTTGAAGGGCATTATCGTATATTAGTATTTATTTTTGACATTTACTGTACTCGAGTCACGCGCTATATCGAAATTCTTAGTTGGAGATAATTACAAAGACAATTACAAAAATGTGTTATGTTATCGCGGGTAATGGGAAATAAAGTATGAGTGCCAAAAGTAATGGAAGCAATTTAACGAAATTTAATTTCGAAGATATGTGTTGGTACAATTAGCAGATACAGAAGCGAAAATAAAATATTTCGTTACGTTGGAAATATATAGAAACATTTGCGTATTAAAATAAAAATAAGAATCGTTTTATATCCTCGATATTCGTAACAAATGTTTACCTTGAAATGCGCGTACAAGTAATGTAGGACTTTTACGAGAAACACAAAAGTTAAAGATACACAGTCTCGCAAGTCAAATAAGGAAAGAATCTTAGAGAGTGATAAAGCTTTATCTTTCTCAATCTCTCGCGTGCATTGGTTTACTTAAATACGATCAGCCGGAATTCCCCTTGAATAGACGCCTTGCTTGTTGTCGATTAGACGAAAATCTACCTTCGCCCTCGATCCTCAAAGGATTCGCGGAGGATGGCTCAATTTCGCACGACATTCGCGACTGGATCCATCTCTTGTCCACGAGTCAGGAAGATGAGGGCAACTGCTCGGAGCGTTCGATGCAGGAGTTCCCGGAGGTGTTCACGTACGAGCAGCGTCGTCAGGGCGCGGTGGTGCTCCACTTGCTCTTCGGCTTCTATTGCTTCATCCTGACGGCGTTCGTCTGCAACGACTACCTGTTACCGGCGCTCGACATCATTTGCACGCGTCTGAACATCAGCACCGACGTCGCCGGGGCGACTTTCCTCGCCACCGCCAGCTGCTTCCCCGAGCTGTTTGTCAACGTCGTCGGCACATTTTTAACCGAGTCCGATCTCGGTGTCGGTACCGTGATGGGCGGTGCGGTCTTTAACACGTTTGCGACACCGGCGTGCGGCGCGTTATCGGCAATGCACGTAAGTAACGCTCAAGCATATAAAGTACTTGATCACATATAAGACATAAGGATTAGCGTGGAGTGGCGATGATGAAAACGATGTGGAAATCTCGGCTTTGATATAACGCATGCACGTGGACTTAACTGTGTTCTGCTTACAATTAGTCACTCTTGTTTGATGTTTGAGGCGAAACGGTGTAATATATTCGGGCGTCGCGGAAAAGGAAGCGAGAAGAAGAAAGAACTTGAAAGGAGATCCGTTTCTCTTTTACCTGCCTGCACTTCACTTTTCTGCAGAGAAGTTAAAAAGAAAGGATCTGTTCTTTTATTTATCGAACTTTTGTGAATGTCGTTACAACGCAGAAGCTGGTAATAAGCTCCTGGGCTCTGCAGTATCGTGCAGTTGTATCGTATTAAATCGGAAATATATTGCCAATAATGCGGGAAAGTTTCATGCAGTATAAATCAAGCTCATAAATCAATACGAAATTGTTATCGCATTTAAGAGAAGATTTATATTCGAGGAGAAGCTTTCACGAGCTAATTCTCGGTGCAAACGCTATCTGTGAAATTCGCACCTACTCCTCAATATTATTTATGTTATTTAATTTATCGATATATGACGCGTGTTATCGATGTGCGCTACTTATCTCGCTGCTTATTCAGAATAACGACTCGATTATTTTACGATTATTATTATCCTTACGACGTAATGTCTGCTATATCATCTCTGCCGATACGCATAACATGTGACATCACCTGAAATTTTATTACTGACTTTTACTTATCACTGATCATAGATCGCTTTACCTTATCCGTCGATTTTTTAATTAAAACATTTTTTTTACTTTTTGTTTAAGAAACGAATATTAATTCAAGGAAAATGTAACTCTTATGCAAGTAAAATACTAAATTATACGAAGTGATTTATAATGTGTTAATTAAAATCTGAATTTGCTTTTTTAACTTTTTTTATATAATTAGAAGTATCTAATCATGATTGTCTATTAAGATTTGATAATTCTGAAATCTAAGATTGATTAGAATTAGATTAGGTTTTTTCTCCCTCTTTTATATGAAGTGCCATTACTTAACATGAAGCAGCTGTTACGAGGAAAGGAAGCAGGGGATATTATGACGCGGGGACGGTATTAAACAGATTACACAATGCCAGAAAATGATACACGAATATCTGCAACTTTAAATAACGTCTCGCGTACATTATCGTCTTCTATCGCTCGTGATTACTTTAATGACGGCTCATTGTTTGCGAAGCTCTACTTCGAAGTAATTGTAACTGTCGCCGAATTCCCCGAAATCACGAACGAAAAATGTTCTCACGAGTTCGTGTTCTCCAAGCGATTACACGTTTCTTTTGTTAAATGCGCGGTGGTGTTTCTCATACAGGTAGAAATTGTAAACACGGTAATTCGCAAAAGAAGTTCCATTTTGATTATATCATCACCGTATCATCAGTTATAAACGAACAATCGCTTTAAGTAACATAGGTAAAGGGTTCACATTTATAAAAATTTAAACGTTTATTCCAAGAGAGAAGAATGCGGCTGATAAAATGTAACAACGTTAATTTGTTTGGTCATATCAACTCATGGTGATTTCCTTCAAACATGTTCTCTCTTTAATCACGGAGATTAAATGGGGATTATCTCTCCGATCCTAAAGGATTAGCTTTGTCTCACTTGTTTATCTAACCGATTTCCATCCGTTGACACGTACTAAAATAACAATTCTCTATGGGGAAATATAATTGCATCACAAAGTTCTCGCAGACGCGATACAGCAATAGACTCTTCATCCGTATTATTGTTATTACGTTACTTCTCGCTTGATACGCCATGATAATATATCACTTCATTCAGCGCCGTTTATTGTACCATTAAGATTATTTTTACAATCTCATTTGTCCCGCAAGAAGTGCATATCTCGAAGACGAGGGAAATCTTATCCACGAATATGAATTGTCTAAGCTTTACTTTAACGACTGTCAGCTATGTCGTTTTTGAAAGATTGCAATATCTACGTTTAATTTGATCTATGTATATAACTTTGACAGATTGAGCAAGTCAATACGAGCAAGTTTTTTTTTTTAATTTCACAAACACAATTTGGGATATGAAAATATTCTAGAATTTTATAAATCATATTTTTCTCTCTCTTTCTTTTTCTCTCGTCATTAAATGTCACAGCGTAGTGGACTAGAAAATTGATTAAACTCAATAAAGCAAATGTCGAAAATAAATGTTTATTCAACTGTTAGATCACGGCATATCAGATAATGAAAATGCAGTATGCGTAAAACTATGTAAGGTCGCGCGTTTAATAAATGAGTCTGTTTCGTGCTCGCATGAACGATGCTCTTTATTAGCGGAATTTTTTCCTGATGTCGTATTCGATAAATATAAATTAATTTTCGATCGTCCACTTTACCTTTGAGACCACCTGTGATAAATTGGAAATTTGCCACAACGCAAACATATGAGTGCACGCGTGTGTGCGTGTGTGCAAAGTGTTGTTATCCGTTTTATGATACGATATTTACCCGCAAAACAAAAACAGTTGTTTGCTTAATTAAAACGATTTTTTCATATTCTTCAACAGGCAATACCGTTAGAATGGCGAATATTAACTCGAGATTGTGTGATTTACGCGATCTCGGTCGCCGTTTTGGTAATCATGATGTGGGACGGCATAATCAAATTGTACGAAGCAATCATCCTCATGGTACTGTTCGTCGGTTATTTGATAATACTATTTTCCAGCAAGTGTATTGTGCGTTGGCATAATAAGCTCGCGCATCTGTACTTTTGCAAAACCCGCAGTACCGATCTTAACGAGGAAGAAAGTAAGTACTATTACACTGAATATTGGAGATATCTCTCTTGCGCAATTTCCATATACGCTTTCCTGTATATTGATCAGCCTCCTAATTCTGAACACCTCAGCACCTCGCACAGATTGTCTGTGTACACGGTATATACAATATTCTCTTTGTCGGCTTTTCACGTCAAATGGTATTTCAATTTACATAACATATACAGCATATGTAGAAAAATTACATATCTAATTCTATTTTAAAAAATAATATGAGTTGAAAAAATCAATTTTTTTCGAAAATTGTTTTTATCATTATTTGTTCCCCTTTAAACCATACAACTTTTTGCCTGGAGAAAGTAAAAGGGAACATGTAACGACCCAGTGTCCATGTAAAATGATATATTAGACATTTTACGTTATATTATTTATATGTTATTAACAAAAAATACGTTTTTGTTATATAATAGGGGAGACCGGGGCTAAGCCGACACATTTTTTAAATAAAATATTTTTATTAATATAATCTTACACAGCGAGCTAATCAGAGTTTGAGTCGATTATTTCAACTTCATAAAAATAGCTAACGATTGATAATAATCTCTGATATACGATTGTATATTACGGGCATTGATTTTTGGAGAAGATATCAATTCATCTCGAAGTGAAATAGTCTAAAAATTCGCACTATTTTTTACCTTAACACTTCCAATACTTGTCGACAGGTGATGGGATAATTCAGTATAATCGCGCACATGTTCGTCTAAGATTCTAAGGGAGATTATACATGATGGACCGTCTAAGTATATAAATTTTGTTATCCGACAGCTCCCAAAAGCAATGGAGAATCAATGCCTGATGGACTCTACAGGCCTTATTTCCATGGCGAGCTCGTAGTGGAATATCACAGAAGAAGCATCGCAAACCGGAAACCTTCTGCTAATGACATAGAGACGCAAAATCAAGTAAAAGAGATAGAAGAGTATGTGGAACCAGGTATTGTTGTAACATACGCGCGTAATCTCCGACTACACGCAACCCGAATGATTAGACTCAATCGAATATTATGTTACATTACGATAAGCGAACTGCTCGCTACGTCTCATTTTTAGATACTCCATTTGTATGGCCCACCGGCGGTAAACTGGCCAAAATCTGGTTCTGCTTCGTTTGGCCATTAAAACTAATATTGTTCGTTACCATACCGGACAGCAGGTATAAACGATGGAAAAACTGGTATCTGCTAACGTTCGTCATGTGCATCATATGGATCGCGGTGGCCTCCTACCTGACGTCGTGGATGACGACTGTCCTTGGCGACACCATCGGGATCCCGGATTCCGTGATGGGTATCACGTTCCAAGCTGCTGGTGGCAATATGCCGGAACTCGTCTCGATCGTAATACTTTCCAGACAAAGTAAGCTGTCCGAGTAACGCGAAAATGAAGGAATTGATAAAAAGAAATCTCTCAAAAAACACGATCTCCACGATAATGCTAGGACTCAGATTGATTCTGTTTCTCCGCAGATAACGGAGACATGGCTATGAGCAATACGTTAGGCGCGAACACGCTCGATATCCTGCTATGCCTTGGTCTACCGTGGCTGGTCAAGATCCTTATGGACCAGAAGGACATCGTGATCGTCTCGGGTGCTCTGCGTTACAGCGTGCTCTCGATCCTCGTGTGCGTAATCGCCTTTTACGCGCTCGTCGCGTACTGCAAGTATTTCTTGAACAAGAAAGTGGGTGTCATTTGTCTGATATTATACGCGATATTCTTGGTTTTTGCATTATTATTCGAACTGAACGTCTTCTACCCGGTGAACTTACCTATGTGCCCCCCTTAAAGTCGCCGTTTTACACGGCGGGTTTCCACTCTTTATTTAATAGCCGAATTTTTCAACACGAGGAAGAGCGAAAGTTGCTTTTGTCAACTTTCAAGGATGCACTCAGGAGCTATCCACGCAATAACAGAAGTTCCTACGAACATCAGGTCGAGAAATGTCCATCGTTGTTATTCGCAATCGTTGTCTGCAATTTTTACGGAATTGCGAAGTGCTTGTCATCCAAATATTTTTTCAGTTTTTATTTTTACGTCTTATTTATATTTTATTTCTATACAAAAGAAAAAAAATATTTCGTTATCAAGTTACCGATCAAGATACTGTTTTGTATTGAAGGAAATGTAGTTTATAATAAAACTATTTTGTTAGAGATTAAAAAAAGAAAATATTTAAAAAAATGTTCACACTGTTTTTTTGTCTTGCACTTTTTTTATAATTAGCCCTGTATACGGAATTCTGCATTTAACTTTGTAAATTAATTGACCATCATTGTTAATATTTATGATGTACTCATGCAATATTTGTCGGTTTCTAGCAAGGAAAAATCTAATGTTCTAATAGTTTGGTTGAGAGAGGAAGTTTTTACAGCGTTTATTATAAAAATTATTATATATGTATATATAATTCATACACTAGATGTTATATATAATGCTGTAAATCATGAAAAGACGCAAAAGTATACTTGAAGTGCCTATTTTTGAGATGGGCCAACCAATCGCAATCTAGCGAGCGTCCAGTATCTTCAATTATTACTGCTTAAAAGTGAATTTGATTAATTTGTATGTACGTAGTATTATTATAAAAAAAAATTATGACTCTCGCGCGCCGAATTACGTGAATCTGAAGGAGGATTATTGTTCGGAAAAATCACAAACGAGATGTAGATCTCGATAATCATAAAGATTGCCCATCCCAAACTTAATACTACGGTACAAATCGGCCTGTATCTCGGCCGTTTTATATTTACAAGCGGACGGCATGACATTTCCTCTTTGATGTCGATCTTCTCCGCATTTTACGAGCACGAAATTACGATTTTAAATCATCTTTTTCCTTCCCATGCCCTTCTCCCCCTTTTTTCCTCAATTAAAATCATCGGTAGTGACATCCTCAGTGACGATGGGTTACACGCCAATCGTCACAACAATGGTCCCTAAGATCCCGAAGACGCGCGCTCAGCGAGATGCCCATCGCAGCATTGGTCCCCTTGGTCATCCAGGATGTCGCTAGTGACCGTGATGGATATGCCCAATGACCATTAGGATATCCTCTTGGCAATGGGCATCAGCAATGGGATCGGCTCCTTAGGTAGGCGGTATAGGCATTTAGCGTTTCGGCCACTTATTCATGCTCTTAAAACGCGGAAACGATCGGGCGGCAAAATATCATGACGACTTTATTAGTTTTCATTCGGTATATTAGAAAGACTCTGCGCGTCAGAAATATTTTAATTAATTAATTAATTTTACTTTGTCGATTCGGATATTGCTTGTCTATGGCGTCGCCGTGTACTTTCCCTTTCTCTATCGTACTAATAAAGATACGACAGACTTGCCTATGCGGCGCGGTCAGCGAAGATCTACACGTGCCTATTTACGGCAAGTAAATAGGCGAGATAAGTAAGTAGGCGTTGGAGGAGAGGCGCAATAGGCCGCGGTGACATTTGCGCGCGTTTTCTTCTATTATCGAATAAATCGCATTGCGGTAAAAGTTAAGAGTGCGTAAAAATCGATATTCTCGAAAGGATCATAAGAAACACACGGTTCGTTTATATGTATTACGTCCTTCGTCCTTTGTATTTCGATCAACATGGTTGACCGTTAGCACACTCATCTCTCATGGATAATACTAAATCAGTAATTTAATTCGTAAAAATTGAATCGATAAGATATTGATCTAATCGGTAGAAGTCCTTGTCGAGGATTGGCATAATAAGAAAGAGGTTTCATTTATATTATTAGGAAGCGAACAATTGAAAACTGGTCTGTGGCAGTATCGCCCTCGATCTTGAAATTGTCTTATCTGGATTATCGTGAAGCCTTATCTTTATCGCGATCGTGTCCGTTCGAGATGTTAATATTAATCCAGACAGCCCATCGCAATGTTAATCTTTATTAAGGTGCACATTAAATAAATGTAACATAAAGCGGGGATAAAAATACAAATATAAAAACTGCACAAAAGTTAAAGCGCAGATTTTCTTTGTATTAAAATACCATAAATAATTGAGAATGTATATAAATTTGTCAAATAATCATGTTGGGAAATTCCTTCTGCTCTTGATTTATATATAATTGAACTCATTCGATCTGCAATATAATATAACATTATAAGCCACGATAACGAAACAATGCAAAGCAATAATTGCAATTAATTAAAAACAATTTCTGTAAATACATCCTTCCCGATTTGTAATATTAGGACGGATTTTTGCGGCTGTAAAGTGCGATATTACAGAGATTTGCCCCATAAAAAGCTGATGGCGTATTAAAATCATATTTATACGATTGAGTGAACGTCCGATTTCATTTGTTTGCCGTCGCGCTATTTTACTTCGCGATTCGTGAATAGCGTGGAGAAGAAAATTTGTCAAATTCAAATTCGTGATTCGTTATTCGCGCTAATTCGTCAGTGGAACGGTTTTTCGACGAAATCAAAGAACGTGTCATCGCGAATCGGTACGTAGTAACGATAAAGTACACTGTTCGCGTGCGAAAAGTCCGCGAATAACGAATTTTCAATAAATTACTACACGAATCACGAGTCGCGAATACATAGTTTAGCGTCCAGCTTTACGGTGATGCCGATAAGCGGTCGTCGATCTCTCGCTGTTTTTCTCCGCACGTTTTCAGGCACGCTTCAGGTATTAATGCCGTATTCTCGTTAAGCCATCCTACGGTGTATAATTTCCTGCATAATTAGCTCGCACGTCGCTGTGCCTGCTCCGACGCATTTAGGTAGACATAGACACCTCCGTGCCTTGACCGGGACACGCATGATTTCTGTATGTTTGGTACGGTACATTATTTCGTGCCTCGTTTCCTTGAATGTATCAATTAAAACGTTGGCAACAGAGTTATATGACTGACTGGTAGCAAAGTAAACAATTGTGTTTCAAGTCAGACGCATCGCGACCAGTTTCCTTCATTGCTGAATTTAGATACAAACGCTATCGTTTATTGAGTTTATTCGTATTTTTAATAAGCAAACTGCCCGCAGTATGACAACAGATTGGCAGCAGATTTGCTCAGATATTACAATAGAGCCGATATTATTCTATGCATTAAACTATAAGTGTTTCGCCACGGCAGAGCTTGCTGATACAATCTGACAATTGTAGACTGAATTCGTCATTTCGTAAATTTTTTAATGGAATACATCATTTAAATTACGAACCGACAGATTCTGCTCGGTTTCTGCAGTCAATCTGTCCATTATATATTCTATTAGCAGATTCTGTTACATTTCTGCTGACATTCTATCGACAAAATTTGTGGTAGACACTTTCAAAATCTGTTCTCAAACAGATTTGGCTATCCCAATTTGTTGACGCTTCTTCATTACACGTTATGAGCGTCACAATGCAACCGATTCATCAGCTTCGGTGTGATGACTGCATACAGCGCTTCGAGCAATGTACGTACAATGCATCGATCAAAACAAGAGGAAGAAGGCACGAAAATGATGCACCGCGTGAGGACGGCTTTATCTCTGATAGCTCTCGACGTTCCTTTCGATCGCAGGCGACGTACAACGACGGTTTTATCGTCGGCAACAGGAGCGCGATTCTTGCATGCGTCATGTACAGGCGGTTTGCGGTGCGACTGGTAAATATTCGGAAATGTAAAAAAAAAAATAACGGACGATACCGTGACCCGCGCATTGATGACGCCCGATGTTTTCCCCGCCGATGAGATAGTAATTTTTGCACTTTGCGTATCGTGTTTGTAAGCATATATTGCTACGCGAATATTATAATTCGCTCGATACTTGGTGCGCGATATTTTATGTTTTTGATTTATCGCGCGACACCCCTTTTTATCACCTCCAAGTATTTACACTGGGACCTACGTCGCTGTACCATATGTCACGTGTTGGACGAAAGTCTAGCTTGAAGAAACCGCATCGGACGCGATAAAAGTGTACTGGCAGCTTTCATTATATCCCCCCTTTATTTTCCTTTTCCGCGAGCATTTATCATCGGCATGCGACATTGCACATTCCTAAGAAACTTGGCATTTATCATCGAGTTGACGAGATTAAGCGGAATGTCAATAATATCGTTACAGTATACTAGGAAAACTCCCACGCGCAAAAATGGATCTGACTTATTCTTCATTTGAAAGGGAAGTTATAAATAAACGATAACAGATAATTAACCCTATGTTACTCGCGCGTAAAATACAGCCTTAGAAATCTACTAAACTTGCAGAGTAAAAACTTTTTTTATTGATCTTGATTTATGATTTTTATTGATTGATGACTTTTTGATTGATGATGAATGTTGCAACAATAAATTGTTTCGCAATTAAGGAGGAATTTTCGCACTTGTCTTCAGAAGACATGTAGAATATTATCGACTTTTATTTAACTGTAAATTATCAAAAGAGAACAATGAAAATTGAGATATAATGTTGGGTAATAAAATACACCCCGCGCGAGTAATTACGTTAAAAAAACCGCATGAGTAATGTACAGGGTTAATTTTAATTCGAGAGAGATTTGATCTTGGCGTACACACAATCGCAAAGAAAAGATTTTGTCGAAGCCTTTGGTCGAAACTAATTTAATAAATTAACTGTAGATTCTACACATCCCAGAGTGTGTACGATTCTTTTGGGTTTGTATACATTTCGATATACGGATTCGTACCATTTTTACGGGAGCGAGAAATTTTCTCACGATCGTACACTTGAGCAATGTTCCGAGTGATCGGTGAAACGGCCGCGCTTGTGTGGTTGGCACGAATCGCATCCGCTGGTGACTCTCCGTCATTTTGGCATAAGGGAACGGCAAGATGAGTCGAAAGGATATTGCTCAGGGGCAACGATATACCGCGCACAAAGGTATAATCGTAGATTATTACAAACCTTGCCTCTCTCTTCGAGATAAATCTTTCCTCAGAAATATGTCTCACTTTACGGCGAAGCAAAGCGAAAAACTATCATGCGCGATAAACAAACAGACGTTCTCTTGACAGAAATGGTCGTCTAGTGAAGTAAAGAGATCTTTTGTACATAGTGTCCAGCTCTTCAAAGATCCCTCGGTAAAACCTGTCATGTTGCAGAATTTATATATGTCGGATTCGACCGAGTTTGCGATATTTAGCGAAAATATTTCGAGTGTAGCCACTAAGAAATTGATTACCTCTAAAGAATCAGTCCGGGACTGAATCAGACTTTGAATTGAAAATGTCGTTCCGATTCACTTTCACGAATCGCTCGTTCTCAATTTGTTCTACTGAATCGAACTCGATTATCGGAATCGTCAGCTATCGATTATTCCGCAATTACTCTTTGTATAATTTATTCTTCAACCGCATTCGTCCTTTAGTATACAGTACCTATATTCTGAAAACAAGCGCGAAGTATTCTTTGTAAGAGCGAAAAAGTCCGTGGCTATGTATTTTATTGAAAACTTGCGCATACTGCGTATCGCGCGCGTATCTCTTATTGTTAATATAACGCAATTGTTTCTCGATTCTCAAACAAACTAGAAAAAGGAGAGATGGAGAAAGAGAAGCGGAGGTAAATTGATGGATAAAACGCGAAGAATCAAGCGCAACAGCGTGTAGCTGAAAGAAATACGTATTAGACGTCGAACTTGATGGAGCGAAATGTTAATCGCGTTAAGGACGAAGAATATTTGGTAGAGCACTTAAAACGTAGCGCTGCTCATAGCATATCATCCTTGATAAAATCCTTACGACCTACGACAAAACTTTTTAGATAATCGACGTGCGTGCTATATCGTCCGAATTTAATTGTCCGCAAATCGCTCTTACTCGACCAATGAATGGCAGAAAGAATGTAGTTCGATGGACTCGCGACACTGCCGAATTCCTGATTACTTACTACGAGTGTAGCAAATGGGATCATTAACGCTAAGAATAATGAACACTTGGAATCGCGAATGGAAATCTCCCCGATGGGATAGAGTCTCTCCTGACAGAGGGAGATTAGAGAGAAATTTACGGCTCGGTGTGATCGGGGACAAGTGTGACCGTTCCCGCGGAGATGCTTTCGCGAAAGCGCGCGACACTGTCAACGGAGACAGGTGAGGTCCTTACGATGAAACACGTCGCGTTTATCATCTACGTATCTACGAGTGTCCACGAGCGTGACGTACGAGAGATACAAATCGGTGCGTGAAGTACGCGGGGGTACCCCCCCGAGAGTGAATGCTCTCGCCGTCGCCGAGGGGCGGCGAGCCTCCGGAGATGGATTTCATTCGTAATTGTAAATATTGTCGTGTCGACTCGTGGTCGTGTGTGCATTCGACCCGCACCGGGTCGCGACCAAAATGAAAAGCGGGGACGCGAAAACGAGAGTCGCATCCGTGTCGGTCCTTGGCCACCCAAGTTGCGATCGGTATCGGGCAACCAATATGGAGCAATGAGACGGTTCGTCGTCCGCGTGCGGTTTCACTGTATCTCGCAGAACGGCATCTTGCCGTTGTTCACCTCCTTGGTCTGCTCCTGATCCTGACTGTTGCCGCCCTCGCTCTTCGGACTGCCCGCCTCTTCCACGGAACCCCCACCGCTGCCGTGGGGGCACATCGATTGTCATCTAAGCGCCAGAGTGGATATCATCGGCGGTCGGGACGGTTTGTTGTCAAGAATCCTTTCGATCTCGCTCATTATGTTCGCGTTCAATTTCGGGATAAGCTGGAAATATCGTGAATTCGTTTTATTATTTGCCACTATATACATTCGATTCCTGATATTTTCTAATCGCACGGAATTACTTCATCAATCACACATTTTACTAGATTACGAATTAAAAACCGATAATTTTGTATGATTTACAGAGGGTGATAAAACACAATCATGAATCGATCAACACTTTTGACTTTTAACTATTTTATTTTTCGCGTTATCAAGGTATCAATTTTATAATTAAACTCTTTGCGGTCGAAGTTCGGGATATTTCCGGCAAAGCACTTTTACCTTTCTAATCGTAAGCCAGGATATTCCCGGCAAAGCACTTTCTAGTCGGAATATATTCCCGACACGAGCGGCGTTTATTTAGGTAGCCCAGCACGATGCAGTTTATCTTATCGTACTTTACACCCACGTTTATGCGTTATATAAAATGAACATGATATGTCTGTCAGATTTTAGATCCTTTATCCGTAGCATAAAGGAGTTAGTTCTCTGGCGAATGCACAACGGGAAATAGAAAGATTCTCGTAGAGAAAGTTTTAGTTTTGACATTAATGTTCTGTTATTATTATTCATATTATCTCTTTATTATTATTATTACATATTTTTGTTGTAATATTTTGCAAATTGTTGTCCCGAAATGGTTAAAAAAAAAACAAGACGGCAAGAGCGCAGTGAAATTGAGGATATATCTAATTGTGAGTAGTGATAATGATAAAAATATGATAAAAAATATTGGTAAAATTAATTTTATAGCTTTTTTTTTACCAATAATTGAGCCTGTGTCTCCCGTGGTGCAAATGAAAATAATTCCGATCAACGGGATACATGCTAAAAAGTATTACGGCCGCAAAGAGTTAAAAGTATTCGATCACTCTAATCGAAGGAGGACATTTTAAAACCTTCATTCGTTTACGCTACGCCATTCAAAACAAGCAAAGGCAGTGAAATCAGTTAAAATCTATCGATAAGCGAAACGATTTATGTACGACTTTCGACATTACGTTATCTGTAGGAAAACTACAAGTACGTCATTTAATCTTACGCGATATATCGTCTCAAATATAGCATGGGGCAAACAACCTTCCGCGAGAGACAAACAGCTTGATCGTTACCTGTAAGCTTTGGAGACTCTCATACAATTGATCTATATTGGATGCACCGAGCAGAAGGCACTGAACACTTTCATTCTTTAAAGACCACGCGATGGCCAATTGCCCGAAAGAGCACCCCAGTCTTTCGGCAAGAGCGCATACGTCCCGCAATTTGTCCGAGTATTTCCGAGTCTCCTCGTCTGCAGATTTGTCTTTCCATGCGTACTCCTGCGTCACAAAAATAATCATTAGCGCGCTTAAAAGGACAAGTGCACAGTTCACGAATCGTGTCTCTGCATCATTATGACACTTTTTGTAAAATTATCATTCAAAGACAATGAGAGGACTGGCCTTGCACTTTGCTTATTGTTATTAGAAATAACAATAAATTAATGTACCGTAATCGATAGATTTAAATCTCACAATCAGAATAACTATATGGAAAGAATAAATATAGGAAAAGAAATATATGGTTTTGTTGAGGTATCTAAAAGTTTAGCTAGATATATACAGTTCTAAAACTAATTTTGTTGGACCATCTTTCTCAAAATAATTGTGTCAGACGCTCAAGCTGGTTGCTTGAGAGAAAAAGCTTTTTGCAACATTATCATCATGCTTGAACGTTTTACATAATTATTTTGATGGTCCACCAAATTTATTTTCACATCTGTATCTAGTTAAATTTTTAGATACTTGGACAAAATCGTTCTTTCCGTGTATAGACAAAATATGTTTATCTTTAATGATTATGTTTGCGACTATTTTTTTTATGCGTAAACGTGTTGTTTCTATAAATATATTACTCGCATACCTCTTTATACAAAGATTGAGTTTCATCCTCCGTCCAACTGAATGAGGAGTATTTGTTCTGAAATCATAAAGGTTATTCTTTGTTTCGATATCATTTTCGATTTATAGATACTTTTCGTTTCGGTTTTTTTTCTTTAATGGCTTGCTATATTTTTGTGACAATCTTATTTAGTTGTTTAATTTATTAAAATAATATAATTTTATTTCTCTCGGAATAATAGTATAAAATAATAACATTACAGTGATTTATGTAAATGCTTCTTCGATAAAAAATAAGATAAATTTCGTTCATCAAATAAATATTAAAAATAATTATACATATTTTAAATACTTACTTTATAAGACGATCTCGAGAGGAACGATACTCCGCAATCTTCCGGCTTCGAAGAGACCATCCCTATGGTGACAGTAGACCATGCCATTAAACCAACCCCTGTAAAAAAATTATCAATCGAATTTGTCGATTAAAATATCGTGTTAAAAATTTCTCTTTACGATATATATTTCACGATATCATGTGCTATTAACACATTGATTGCCACAATCGTACAATTATAGGTAACTTTATCTCCGATGCCTGATATTTTCATATCAGCACGTTATTTTAATATGCTACTTAATTATTGTGTGTGTATATATTTTTCTTTATCAAAACTCACAATGCAATTTTTGTTTTCCTCGCCAAAAAACCGAATAGCTGATGTTTATTTATAAATCACCAAATATGAGTTAACTTGGCAATCAATGTGTTAAAAATAAAAGATAGTGGATTAATTACCAATTTTGTTATATAATTCTGGCATATAGAGTTCGGGTTTCTCTCTATAAAACAGATGATACTCCGCTTGCTCGACGATCGGCGTCACGCAATTAAATTGCCGACAATTCGTATATGCTTCCATAATCTCCACGGGTGACCATCGCGATGTACCCCAGTACATCACCCAACCTTTGCTTATAACATAATTCATCGCGCGAACGATTTCTGAAATGTAAGATTACGCGAATACGTGAGATACAAAGAACACAAACGAAATTTTCTTATCGTGACAAAATTGCCAGGTATAACATGGATAAATGATGCGAGATCGATGCGATAAATCTCTCTATTTTACGGTGAGATAACATCTATTAAGAAAACAAGAGAGCGGAAGTGTGTTTCAAAGCGTGTGAGGATAAAGGTAAAATAGCTATAGAATATAGATAGTTCTCTTGCATACATTTTTCGCATAATATAAAGCATACATTAACGTGATACGTAAACACAAGACGTTTATTCACAACAAGAAAATAAATATAAAAATATATATATATAAATATATATGTATATATTATATGTACATATAGCATGTAGAATACATATGCTTTTGCAACAATGACTTCCCATTTTCGCTATAAAAGTACCGAATATAGAAAGAAGCATACGGTAACTATTACGGCACAATGCAACTGCCAAACATCAAATCGTCACCATAGTGGATATTCTTTATAACTTCGTTATTATAGTTTCTTCGAGTTTTATCATGGACTAAGAAGATCGTTTGTCTTTTAAGAAATTGTATTGCGTCATGCAATGTCTGAAACTAAATAAATCATTGAAATTTGAGTCAATACCGATAAAAAATGTGTCAATATTTTTATAATTATATTTTATAATTATAAAGTAACTATTCTCATTCTATAATAAATGCATTGCATAACACTACTCGATGGATCCATGTCTCTTAAATATGAAATAATAATAATATATCTTAAAATATCAATCCATCGCACGTAATATAAGCTAATGATATCTTTTTATAGCTTGAAGAGTTTTATATTTAACTTGCGCGACGCGACCGTGATAAATAATTTTACCTTTATCCAAAGAAAGCAAAATTTACTGCAAAATGAATATTCTAAATGGGAAACTACTTTCAAATCGATTATTATAATATTGATGAAAAATGAGATGGTTTAAGCTCTTAATATTGAAATTAATAGAAAGTCTAATGAAAATCATCAACTATTTATAATAGTAATCGATCATAAATTTATTTTTTAATTAAAATTAAATAAAGATTATTGAGAAGGTCAGTTATCTGGAAGTAATTGAAACAAATATTAAAAGCGTAACAAATCTAATAAAGGATCAAAAAGCAGCACTCTGATAACACGATAATGTGTTTTTTTAAATTTCTAATCTTAATGTCAACTTCTCGATAAGAGAGAAGTTCTCTTCTCATTAAATAATCATCTCTCTTCGCCTTCCTACAGCATAAACAATAAAAATGTGTCTCTTTTTATCTACTCATGCTAAATTGTGCGTTATCGTGACGGGCATCTTCATGTAAAAGTTATTGTCGGAAATTACAGTATATCACAGTATCGTATAGCACGCTTTTGTGCAGTGAAGTGCCGGTAAGTGTTTGAACGATGGAATGGAGACGAGGAAGAGAGAAAGAGAGAGAAAGAGAGAAAGAGAGAGGATTCGAATCTCTGAATATTACTCGTAAGAGAATGAGGAATTGGAAAGTTACCTTCCATCGGACACATTGGATCGACTTTGTGGATCATGACAATGTCGATGTACGACAGTTGCAGCCTGACGAGCGAAGCTTGCACGGACTCGATAATGTGTTTCCGCGATAGCCCGCGACCCTCGGTCCTATTCAAGAATAGGCAGATATTATCAATCTTATTAGGCGCTGCAAACGGAATTAAATAGCAGTTGGGATCATAAGAGACAGATGAGGAATGTGTGCGGCGGCGCGCGTTAACGGCAGAGTCTCCTCGCTTTCCCTCGTTACACGGTGCGCGTTATCGAACACGAACCGAAAACAACAACGGCGAATAACGACGGCCCGATGCACGGGAAACCTAGTTATCGATCCACGCGTCAAGGCGAGAAGCCTCATATTCGTGCCGTCCACTTGATATTAAACGAGGCCGTTTCGCATCGAGATTCGCTTCTGGCACGATATATATGTTCGCCCTATCGGGTTCTACAATCCTAAAAATAAATGCGGCGTAATCTTACGGACACCTGGAGCACAACCGTTCACCGACTAATTATTTATTTATCGATGACACGCCGCCGTTTCGTAATTCCGCGCGTAAAAAAAGTGTTCTTGAGGAAAGGTTTCTGTCCTTTTCTTTCTGTATCTATCGATACCAGGGGCATGCGATGTATATATGATTGACAAATACGATACGTGATAAGGTATCAATAACCTTCGAGTTTATTAATGACTGGCAGGTTTCTCTTTATCGCGACGCGAAAAGAATTCAGCTCTGCGAGCTCGAAACCGAGGATTGGTTTTAAGATATAGTCTCCCTTATTTCATAATGACTGTGAAATCATAGGAAAAAAAACATTTCGAAGATTTTAAGATTTAAAAAAGAAAACCTTGTCGATTTTTTTGTTTTTTCAATTTTTCTACTTTTACGGTTTGGTACAAGCATTACGCACAGTGTCTAAGCATCTCATGCTTAGTGTACACAGAATACGCTATTATAAGCCCAGCCAGAAATGATTAGTCCATCGATAAATCGACGTCGAACGCTGACGGTTGATATTCTTGTCATCTTCGACCTCATCATAATTGTTCTTGCGTCAATTGAACAATTGCGAATATTTCTATAAGATTTATATTTTCTTTCGGCCAATTCTACATCAAAAGCATAGTATATGTAGGTATTGGCCGAAAGACAACAAAAATCTATAGAAATATTCGTAATCGCTTAATTAACGTAAAAACACTTGCGTTAAAGTCAAAGTTGACAAAAATGTCAACCGGTACTCGACATCGACCATTCACCGAATCGATGTCGATTCGACTAATCATCTCCGGCCGGCGAGGGCACGCGAAGGATAAAGTTCGCAGGCCGATGGGCGAATAAGTTCGATTACACTGAAGCCATCGATCGAGAAGCACACACGTCTAAAGAAAGAAAGAAAGAAAGATAAGATAAGATAAGAAAATAAAAGAAAGAAAGGAAAAGAAAGTAGAAGAAAGAAAAGGAAAGGAAAAAGACCGCGCTTTCGCGTGCAGTAGCGTTACAACATCGAGAGCCACCGAGAGCACGTCGAGAGCCACTACCAGCTCCACTATATCATCAATGCTCGCTAAACACCACCATCAATGACGACGACGACGACGATGACGGGCGACGAACGCCATCAATGACACCGAGACACGCGCGACAAACACCTGGACGGGCGCTCTACTCACTTGGTGTTCCAGTAAATTTTCGTCGTGACGACGTAGCTGGAACGGTTCCAGGCGCGCCTCAGCAGGATACGGCCGAACTGGATCTCGGCGCGGTGACCGCTGTGCGCCTCGCTCAGGTCGAACACATTAATCCCGCTATCGTAGGCGAGGCCCACGACGGCCTCCGCGGTCTCCTCGCAGCCGCAGCCGAAGGTGGTCCACGTTCCTGCGTCCCATAAAAGCAAATCAAGCGACATCGGCGACCTGCCGCGCGCTTCGTCTTCCGGCGGACCGCGTGACCGAAATCGCGACGGTCGCAACCGTCAGGCTTGCCCGAGCTTTAACAGTTATCGGCACATTCGACTCGTCTATCTCAAAATAAAACGCTATTCCACCGGAAGATAAGACACTGGCACAAGGCCAGCACGGAAAATAAACTCGTAGGCCCGCAAGAAATGACAGTATTATTACTGCGCTTTTTTATTACATCGAAGGATAAGAATAATGATAATGGTAGTATATATAATGATTATAGCGATGAGCTGTCAAATTACCGTTGTCAATTATGAATTAAGCTTAAACTACGGAGTTTCGTGTTGCCAGCTCAGCCGTCTAAACTCATTTCTTGAGTCTTTAAAGTCTGTTAAGTCTAATTCTACGCCACGTACCCTACTAGCAAATTGTTTTAGATTCACGTTTCAAGGATATCCGGCCGGCCCTGCTGGTGCAAGAATGTCGCAAAAGAAACTTTTGCTTTACATTGAAAGACAACGGCTGAGAAACAACTATATGAGAAACGGATAAAATGATATATTAAGGGAAATTTTATCGATTTGAATGATTATGACATATTATCAAAGACCCTAGCTCTGAACGATACTCAAGAAATTTTAGCCGTCGCTCGTTATCTATTAAACAGTTATTAATATCAATGTAATCACTCTTTTCGATATTTCAAACGTGAGGCAATGTACATTTCTCTCCTTTTAAACCTTCGACTTTATATTAGAAAATAAAAGAGACAATTAAAATAAATTAAATACAATTATTTATTTTAAAAATATGTATCCGTATGTTCGGATATCGGATACATATTTGCTATAATATTGAAAATAGCATTCGTTCACGTTTTCCGTCTTTCTGCACCACTATTCTGAAAAAATGCTAATCTAACCCAAATCTAATTTTAATTTCAAATCAGAAATAGATTTGGATTAAGTTGGAATTTTTTCGATGTGAGTGGAGGAACGGAGTCCGAGCATTTACTTAAATATGTGTAATATATTCAAATAACATAGAATTTATATTAGCATTTATAAAGCATAAATTATAACATTCAACATATGTTTGTATGGTTCATTTTATTTGGATATAATTTTTTAATAAGTAACGAACGATGGTAAACTCTTTTGCAAGTTGGTAGACAATATATACCAAGGTCATTGAAATCAATGAGGTCGCCGCTAATATGTAGTTTTACCGAGAAACAACAAGTGAGAACGGTCGTGGAATAATTTATGAAACTAGAACAACAAAGTAACATCGTGAAAATAAGCTCTTTTTTGCTTTAAAAAATTAATGTACATTTGTGAAATGTGCAAAAAAGAGTGTGAGATGTTCACGTTTTTGTTTCTACTAATGTGAGCATAGGCGAATCCTTTTAAAGGATTATCCTTTTAAAGCTTGTTAGTTTAAATTTGCTTTTTATAACATTACGTAACTTTATTGTATCATAAACATTTCTTTTTTTGTAAAAAAAGAAAAATATATAGCACCACTTCTTTTAAATTTTGAAGAAAATGTCTATAAAAAATTATAAGTGGACGCAACGGTAGAAAAATGAGTAATTTGAAGCGTTTATTCTTGAATCACATGTGCAGCGATTACATGTGTATATATTTGCGTAGGCAAGTCATGTGAATTGCGTGTACTGGTCGAGCTATCGAGCACAAACGATCAGCTATAGGTCACAGTGCATCGTACATATTGTATATATCCGCATCCGCGGCGAAGCCGTATGTCCGGCCGGGAGAGCAGACGTTGCGAAATAAATAATGAAAACGTGAAAACGTGAAATCCGACGTTCGGGGCGATGTGACCGCGAGTGATAAAAATTCGAGATAACCGGTGAGACGGAACCATGCGCTTCCGGGATCGATTCGGTCGGCGGGTAGTATCGCGCGAGTACGACCGCAGGAGAAACGAGGGCGAGGTATCTAAGGGTGATATATCGTCTTCGAAGGGAGGAAAGCGTTCACGCGGCGCTCCGAGATCACGGAGAAGACGACTCTCTGGGAGATAAGTGGGAAAATACATTCAGCGTACCTAATCCAACATTGGAAACACGTAGACCGCTTTTGCCCAAGTTGCGGTAGCGAATACCTGGCGAGGGATGCTGCAAACGTTGCGCTTGTGCGGCAATGCAGCTAGTTAGTAGCTGTTCTTTCGTTCCGGTCGTGTTGCTGCAGTGCACGCCCGAGTCTACGCCGCCACCACCGCCGCCGCCTCCGCCTCCGCCGCCGCCGCCGCCGCCGCCGCCGCCGTTGAACTCTTCCATGCAATCCAAACTCGCTATGGGTGCACGGCAGCTGCGCATACAAGGTGCAAGAGTTATCGCGTATCGATGTCGATATACGTCGCCGTGTCGTGCATCCCGTGTAACTATATCGGTCGATTGGGACGTCTCGAGAGGACCCCGGATGCCCGGTCAGAGATTCTCTCTTAGACACTTCGCAACCGAGGCTGCGATTACTATCTGTCGTTGGGGTTTTCTCGTTTTTTAAAAGTCTTTTCTCTCAATTTTCTCACTTCGAAATGTAATGTTAGATATGTCTCGATAATTTAATATCGAGTTAAATGTTTGCTGATGAAACGAACGCGAATTGAGAAACTGATTGAATCGCAAGGTTTTCGTAGTCTACATCGTCGAGAATCCATCTCTCGCTGGAACTTTGCAATTTTCAAACTTAAATAATTACTTACATAACGTCTAGAATTAAATAAAAACGATAATCGATTCGTTTATAAAGAATTCTTACAAATGGAACTCGAGCCAACACGAGTTGCCGAGCATAGATGTTAAGTAATTTTATTTATTAAACAATTCCGTACTATATTATTGTTGATAAGACAATTGTCGCATATTTTAGTTTATCCTTCTGTTGACAATCAACAATTACGAGAGAACCTTCAGTTGCTCCCGTATTATTAATAACACTACTTTGTCTTATAACTGTGTTACACCTGTTCATTATAACTTTGGTTTTCAAAGATTTTCGATATTTCTGACTAATATTAAGTGAGCACTGCTTAGAAAGATTTTTAAGTCTTAATCTGAATAAGGATTAGAACTCATTTGTTCCGCAGATCCAATGAAATTTGTCAAAAAAGAACGTAAAGCTCATTAGCAATCTTTACAAGCGATTCTCGCACGTTGTATTTTATGTTTGTGTGTGTGAAATCATTATTCATGTATATCTATTAATATACTAATCTCAGTTGTTTTCTTATCGAGTGCGAAAACGTATAAGCATTATTATTAACACGTTGTAACTTAGTATGAAAATACTAAATATGTAATGATTATAAAGGTTAATTGATTGCCAGCTTAATACTACGGTCGCAGATAAGAATCGTCTGGCCGGTCGACCTTCTCGGCTGTCTGCACACCGACTTGGCCAAAATTCAAACATGAATAATTGAGAAATGTGCAGACATCAGTCGTGAGTGTGGTGGCCGATGTTGAAACGTTACTCGTCCGTGTAATTCAAATATTTTGAGGCGTGTAATTTTATGATTTATTAAATTTTGATCTAAAATTTACTAAAATGTCTCCGTTTGTTAGCATTGTTTATGTCTCAGTCTTTCGCATAAAGCTCCATTACATCAATAACGCGGATTAAGTAAGTCCGGTTCAGCGATTTGTTCTCTCTCTCTCTCTCTCTCTCTCTCTCTCTCTCTCTCTCTCTCTCTCTCTCTCTCTCTCTCTCTCTCTCTCTCTCTTTCTCTCTTTTCTCTCCCGTCTCAGATTAGAGCTTTATACACACGACATAAACCCGGAGAAGAGAAACTTATCGCGGCCAAAGTTAGCCTACAAGTGACGTTGGTGCAACCAAGTCTAAGTAAGCTAACACACCCCAGTGCTCTCGCAGCTCGCTCGAGTTGAGGAAAACGAGGGAGTGCGGGGGCAATCGAGCGTCATCAGACACCGACGCGGACGTCCGTCGTCGGTCGCACATCCTCTCGTCGAGTTACTCGCGTTTGAATTTCCCTCGAGCTCGATCGGTCGATCGTTCGCGAGCGCAACGTTCCAAGAACATCTGGGAACGTCGGAGACGGGCGCGCTTGCTACGTCTGTGCCCCTTTAAAAGCTAAAACTACCCACTGCGAGTCCGCCACCGCGATGTGGGTCACCGGCGCGCAAGGGACGAAGGAGAGCGTGGGAGGGGGGGGGGAGGGAGAGGAGGAGAGGCGATAGGTCTCGGGTCGGGGAATATCGCTTCTCGCTCGAGTGCCCGGTGTATCGCGTACACCGATCACTTTGCCCCGACAGTACCTAGACGCGATTACTTTTGTGAATTAGCCGCGTTTAATAATTAAAGCCGAAATATTCTCGATAATCCGCTTGTTGGAGCGAGTCGTGGAACGGCGATTCGATCGATGTAATAGCATTAAGCGGAAACGGAATGTATAGTAGGCTCATGCGATTTGTTTGGAAAGCAATTGAACAACGGGGATGAAAAATTAACGCGCGCGCGCGCGTGGGCGGACGGGCGTTTTAATTCTCTAGGAATCTTCATCTTATTAATCGCGCGTGGATTGAAGTTACATGTAATAAATTCCTCGATCGATACATCCCAGTATCTCGAGCCGGAACACTATTTTATCGGAGATAAAAGCCTCCTCGAATCTGTCAGACTCGAGAGAAGGGTTGAAATTGAAATTCTTTACATTGAATTTAAAAAGGATATTTATCAGCGTCGAAAGTTACATCGATCGAGAAAGGCCAAGACCCATATGGTCGCGTCGTGACGATTATAATTAACAATCATGACCAGTTGGGTCGAATAAAAAAATCTTTATTGAAATTATTCGTTTCTCGCGTGCGCCGCGCGAAATTAAGGAGAGGGTTCTTCGGGTAGGGCAACTTTAATCGAAACCCGCACGATATTTCGCAGGTATCCCACATCGCCGTAACATCGTTCGTTCGGCAATCAGCAGGGGGTCGATTGTGTATCTGGGAAACGAGGTGAAAATTACAAGAGTGAGGAAACCCGCTATAGTATCTACAATTTCATTCGTCGAAATCTGTTCACTCTCATAGATTTCACCTCCAAGCTACACCAATCGACCCCCTGCAGGTTGCCTGGCTTGCTTTTTCGTTCCTGTCGCGAACCAGCCTCTGCCTCGCGATTCGCGGCTGGACGCGACATTCGGCGACGAGCGCGGAGTCGTGGACTCCGACTACTCCGACTACGTTCGCCGTTAACATACGTACCGATAAATTGTAGGCAGTGGATAAGAATCGTCGTCCTCCATACTGCTGTTCGTGTTCGCGTTGTTGTTCGTGTCATTTCCCGCCGTCGAGGTATTGCCAAGGTTACACAGCATTAATCGCGACATCGTTGACGCGCCGCTGCTCGTGGAACGTTTTTCAGAGTCTGAATTGGAGAGACACTCTCCAAGGGAGGAAGGGAGGGAGGACGCACGGGGGAGCAGGCCGATATCACGGCGCGGGCACGGTACACGCGTACTTGACTCCTAATGCGGCGATCATGACCCGTTGTGCCCGAGATGTGCCTTATCGAGATACCTCGAGACTCTATCCTGTGTGTGCGCGCTTTAACGTGCGGTCTCCTCCGTCTCGCCGCCGCTCGTTCCGCGCCCGTTCCCTTCGCTTCGACACTTGGACAGTGCGATCTTCGGCGCGTGGCGAAGAACGTGCATCGCAATCGTATTCCAAAATGCGCGTATATGTACAGGCTAAGATCGATCGAGTCGATTCGAATCAATCTCGCGATTGTTGCACGTACGATGCATGATATAGGCACTGATTAAATTTTCTCTCTTCCTTTCCCCTCCCCCGGGTCGTCGGTCATCAAATCACGCTTAGGCACCACTTTCGAACGGCGTAAACTTCACAGAGAGTTTCTCGCGCTTTAGCGCGGTCGGCACAATCCGCGCTCTCGTTCAGGGGCAGGGGGACAGCGGGGGGGGGGGGAGGGTGACACCAAGCGGTTCCTTCGCGGTTCCTCCGATTCCGCGGATCTCCGCGGATCAGATCGAAACGTCTCGCGAGAGACGGGTTGAGTATGGTCGACGATATGAAGCTGGAGAGAGAGGATATGTGGACACGATCCCCCGCGATCCACCGCCGGCTCGGCCGTCGTGCCGCCAATGCCGGGGAGGGTTAATATATCGAGGATGCCCCGGTGTGTGATTGCGACGATCTCGCGAACTGCGGGCAGGGGGGCTACAGTTTCGCGTTACGATCCATCATCATCGGCCGTCACCCCACGGTCGTGTCGTCGGCACAACGTCACGAGGACCGGTGCTACTCGGTCGCCGGTGCCCGTCGCCGTGCCCGCGGACGTAGACTCCCGTAACGCGCGTGTCGCGGGTCACGTAACTCGTCGCGCGGCGACGATAACGGGCATTATCGGCCGGCCGCGGGTCGGACGCGGGCATAAGTGCGCGCCGCTTGCGGGACGATCGTACGGCGCGGCGCGGCGCGGCAATAACGAGCTTTCATAAAGGAACACACACAAATCTCGAACGGAACATCGGTAAAAATGGGAGAGAGAAATTGTGCTAGAATGAGGGGGAAAAAAGGGGAGAGAGAGAGAGAGAGAGAGAGAAAGTGAGTGAGAAAAAGAAAGAGAGAGAGGGAGAGAGAAAGATAGAAAGAGAGTGAGAGAGAGAGAAAGAGACGGCGAGTGTCGTGCTCCCCGCACGTAGGCAACACTCCGCGCACACCGCTCGACACCCGCTGCCGATTCCCACCTTTCTCCTCTTCGACGGCGGCGGAGCGCGATGCAACCCCCGTGCAACCCTCTCCGATCCCCGTCGCCCCGTCACGATGGTGGCTGCGCGCGGCGCGACCCTTCGCCTCCTCGCTGCGTGCGTGCGTCCGCGCGCGCGCGCGCGATCGCGCGCCTCCTCCGGCTCTCGCGCTAAAAACAGTAAAAACGCGAAATTTGTCGCGGAAGGCGCACGAGGCGGCACGAGTTACGGCATGGGCGCCGTGCGAATTCCCTGCAGCCCCCCCCGGTGTCGTCCGACCTCGACCACGGCACGGCCGTAAGGTAAAATGATCGTTATTTGCATGTGGAGAGACTGGAGAGCCGTGAAGGCGGCTGAGATTCGTGCGATTTTTCACGCGCGCGATTCATCGAACGGTCCAAATTCCGATAAATCGAGCTAGCGCCGAGCGCGACCTTGAATAAGAATTCGGATTGACGTGAGAATGAAGAGAGACATAAAGTGAAAGGGATAGAGATTTCTTTTGATTCTTCGCACGTCGTTTACGAGACTGAAGTGATCGTCGAGTCGAAGATTTCGAAACGGGAAGATTTCACGCGATTCGCCGCACGGCTCCGCGGCATTGTTCTATCGAGCATTATTCCGCCTTCTGCATCGCACGACGACGCATGCGCGCGTTAGGTTTCCTTTTGGCGGAGCTACAGGAACGACGACCGCGGTTTTTCTCTGCGCACCTTCTCTTGTACGTATTGGGCGAACAAGCGTCCCGGTGTCTTCCTTCAAATCACGGGAAACTTTCGGAAAGTTCCCATCTTTCCTCTTTCCGTCACAGTAACGAATGAATGTCGAATATCATCGGCAATTATGATTATTATGAATGGACAGAGATGTTCTAAAAATGTTATTGTACACACAGCAGCGGTACAAACGAAAGAAATCGCCGGAAGGTGATTCTAATACAATTTCAGTTTCGCAAATAATGTTACAATTCAATTACCGTCTTCTCGATGAAAATAGATTAATATAGAACGCAAGTAAGAGCATCGTTGGACTCTACAACTCAAATGTTTATTCACAAAAACCATCTCCGAAAGAAGAATATTTGACGACGGGGAGACGCGTATACGTAACCCGCTATGTTCCGCGCTATCCCTCCCCGCGTCGCTCTTTGTGCGCGCGCGGACACATCCGACACAATCGCGCATACACGAGCACGCACACAAACGGAGGTATAATCGGCGTAGGAAGAAGGGTTTTGTGAATCAACGGTCTCAACGGCAACGCCGCATTGCAGATCCGCCGCGCCGGCCGCGCCGACACGCAACTGACCCCTCCCCCTCCCTCCCACCTCCTCCACCTCCTCCTCCGCCGCCGCCGCCGCCGCCGCCGCCGCAGTTTGTACCCTAAATTACACCCACAGGGAACGCGCACATATGCCTATGCGAATGTATACCGCGACAGAGGCAAATGTGTATACCGATTTGCGAGACGCGCGTCGTTAGTCGCGAGCGATATATCTCGCAGTTTTCGAAGCCTCCCCTCGAGGACAAACTGCAGAGAGACTGACGATACCACATCGAGCGAAGCTCGATAGCTCGGGTGCTGGTGCATGCACGCGTTGCCGGAAAGATCCGCCTGCCTCGACGACACTGGTCGCGAGATACACACGCAACCGTTATTAACTCTGACACGTGTAATCTCCGAATCTCGACGCGTATGTCGAGGAGAATTATGAGATATGAGGTATATACGAGGCTCGACATTCGAGGCCGACACGCGAGAAGCGTGGAGAAGCTCGGACGGATCGACGGTATAACGCTTTTAGTGCGCTTCTCTGCCTTTCCGCCGTGCCGCGTTTGCTCCACGGACGACGACAGATTCGGAAGCTGCGGCAGCTGCGCTTGTCACGAGCGCGCGAGTGTCTCCAACACTCGTGGTAATCCCCCACCCCCGTTTGAGACGCAACAGAAAGATCGCATACGTACCTGCGAGTGGCCGGGAGCGAGAACGGATGTCGCAGAAACGGAGTTGGAATAGCTTAAGAATTTATGCGGTGTCGCGGCGCGTTACCAACGTCCCGTCCCGTCCGACTTCGTATCTTCTCATACATTGGCGGGTCCCGCGAGATGAGGAGCCAGACGCGCGCTAGTAAACTCGGTCGGTTGAATCAGTGCCAAGGCCCGAATTTTCAGGAACCCTCGAACGTGCACGAGCGGGGAATGGCGTATATATCTGCGTGGACTTTAAATAAAATTGCGTCCCGATATCCGTAGGATGACCAGCGCGAGAGCGATTTCTTTATCGAGTCGATCGTCTCTCAATCCCACGTTCGATTTTACGCCCCGACCAGCGCGGCGAATCGAAGCTCCGAAAGCGGATGTATCGCGAGGAAGAGAGCCGCCGGCACACGGGGTGACATATACGTGACATAAATCTCGCGTTTATTTATCCTCCACGCTAATGTCTTCGTGAATGTCGGAGGGTGTCGGATCCACGCTCGCCAATGTCCACAGAGCTTCAACTGAAACAGCGGGTCGGGATTTATGGGCGTATTCTTGGCGCCTAGGATATCTTTGCAAACTTTTGTAACCGCTTTAAAATTCTGAAAGTAAAGCCCATGCGAAATTGACCGAGTTCCGCATGTAAAAGTTTCGTCTCTCGCAGAACCGCAATTATATGCAAAGAAATGTATTTGTTTCCAGAAGCGTCTCGGATTCCCAGTAAACCAATTTGTCGTCGATGTACTTAATTTTTTAAAAGCAACGTTGGCATTGACGCGATGTATATTATCGGATCATGTTTTCGTTCGATTTTCCATGCAGACGTAAGAATATTGTAGTACATCTCGAAAACGCACGGGAAATAAAATCGTGTCATTTTAATCATTTAAATGCAAATATATAATTCCGGAGAGATATAAATATCGGCTTATAAGCGTGATCGATTTAAATATCGTCCGATTCCAGAGGTCAGTCGATCGAAATGTTTCACGTCACGGAGCGAACAATTATTTTAAAAAATTACGCGTTTGTTTCGCGTTGCCGATTTTCGTGCGAAAATTCCAAGTGCTCTCTCGCAGCTTTTGATAGCCCGTTCATACCATAATATTCCTCTCAAGCACGCCTCACCCCTTACTTACGTATATTCATAGAAACAAGATAGGAGCGTCGATTTATTGATTGTGTATTATTTTAATAACTTATTACAGTACTTTATTAAATGTTAAGTTACGGTTTTATCTAGACACATTTACAGTCACAGATTTTTGTGTGTCGCAATGGAAAAGGTGTATCGCAGAAAGGTATCGCGCGCGACGGCTTGCTACAACGGTTTCGATTTCGTGTGTATGTGTGTGTGTGTTTCTGCGTATATGTGCGTGTAAGTCTGAGTGTGTTTCTGTGTCTGCATCTGTGCGTTTCGCTATACATCAGTTACGTTTTCGCAGCGTAAAAAGGCGCATGATCGAAATGGAAGGATCTCCGTTGTTCTTCGTCGGGTGTAATATCACCACCGACGAGTTCCTAGACGGAGATACGAGAGAACTAAAAATGTGTAGAAGTAGATTTTTTTTTTTCACCGAGCGACTCTGTGCAGCGCTATATTTTGTATTAACAGCAAATGAATCCCGATACATGAAGAGTTCGCCGCGCACCGTCGGAGCGCGGATGCGACGCTCCGCGACGCGACGCTTCGCGCCGCATTCGCGATCGACGGCTGAATCGAATGAACGTAATTCACACGCGTAAAAACACATTCTCGCGATCACACACCGATGCCGAGATGTCTGCGATAATGCTAAATGGGAACCGGCAGTCTTTCTCGCGCGTTCATATACAATTAGACACAGTCGCAGAGCACTCCCCCTCCTTACGATCTCAATCGGCTCTCGCTGCGGTTGCCGAATTATTCAGAGCCCATGACTTTTGCACGCGTCTACATACCTGGGCGAACTTTCGATCGTATGTGTGTGTGTATATATGTGTGGCATGAGATCCATGGCTCGTTACTGTGGCTAATCGTAAGTTGTTGATCCTTCGGCGCACGCAATATCGCCGTAAGCACAGTGATCGTACTTTAAGAGAGAAAATAAGCGAGGAAAGGAAAAGAAAGAGAAATGAAAGGGAGCTGGTAATAAAAATTAAGAAAAGATGAAACAGAAAGAATAAGGGAGGGCGCGCGCGCGCGCGCGCGCGTATCCGTGTAAAACGTATATGTTGAATGGAGCGAAAAGATGTATACTATATCAACTATAATATTCGAAGATGAATTTTCAGTACGAGCTTTTTTGAGTACTGTGATAGGTGAAGAGAAGAGAGAGCAAAGATAGATAGATAGATAAAGATAGATAGATAAAGAGAAAGAGAGAGAGAGGGAGAGACTTTTAGTAAGTAAATACAAAATGCATTACATGTCATGGTTCTAATGTGGCGATAACATTGTTGATATTAAAACTGTACACACGGTGAGCTGTCCCGTGTAGCTGGAAATAAACACCCCTCGCTCAAGCTCGGGTCTCTCGGTAAGTCCGTGGGAGAGGGGGAGGGGGGGAAAGAACGTTTCCGGCGCGGATTGCGAGCGAGGCCGCGCCCGTACGTCATTACGGGCGGGTCATCGTCCGGGTCTCCTCGATCATTTCACCGTCCTTTGGCAGGTGGGGAGATTTACCATGAAGAATACGTTGAGCTCGATCAGCGACGCCAGTATGAGGAACACGGCGTACATGCAGAGGCAGGCGCGGCCCACTTTTGTGTCGAGCTGAAACTTGTTGGAGGCGAACGCGATGTACAGCAGCATGAGGGTCGACAGCAACGATATCGCGCTGTACTCCAGCCCGCCGGAGTTTATACTTATGTAATGCTTGCCGGGCTGCGTTGGCGAGAAGGACGACTTGATCAGCCAGGGTAGTCCGAGGCACAACAGTATATCGAACGTGTTCGATCCTATCGAATTGCTGATGCCCATCGAGCCGTGTCCTGAACAGCGTAACGAAATGGTAGAAAGTATACGGATGGGAAAAAATTATGAGGGAAGAGCATGGCGAAATGTCTCTCCTCCGGGCATTCTGCGCGCTCCGTTCTTTTGCCATTGTCCGTCTTTCTCAAATCCTCCACCCACGTTACTCGCGCCGGGTGTAAAATACATGTATACCCCTCGACGCGGCATGCACCTATGAAATTACTGGGCGCCATTCGCAGCCTCTTATAGCTCGACCTAATTGAATCCCTCTCAACGCGCCTAACGACCCTTCCACCCATTTCTATCGCGCTGATTTCTCTGAATTTTGCACTAGTTCCCCAATGTACCTCTCGTTACTGCTATTTTCTTACCATCTTACGAGCCGTCCTGAGATCCGAATGTGAGAAAAATGCACATCTCAATTGTTCTATTTAACGTAATAAGTATTCACTTCCGTCATGAGATTAATTTCCAATATATGTAGGTATATTTGTTAATAACTGTATACCTTGTTTCGCAACAATCACGCTCGACACGGCTTCGGGTACGCTGGTTCCCGCCGCCAGGAAAGTGATGCCCATTACGGAATCTGGTATCTTCAGCGTGTCTCCTGAAAAAAAAAACCAAATGCGTTTGTATCAAAACTTTAAGCCATACACACACACACACAAAGATTCTACATGATAAAATAAAGATTCTCTCGTTACAGTCTTGTTTCTTATCGTTCTTTAATTTTTAATAAGAGGACTAGATATACTAGAGCTAGACCGTAACATACGTTTCAATTGGAAAAAGACTTCGATGTGGAATCGATATCCACGTAAAATTTTATCAAATATCGTCTTTTGCGTTTTGATGTTCGACGATGCGCTTGTTCGTAGATAAAGGTCAAAGTAAAATTATCATCACTCACCTAATGTAATTTAAGTCACACATACACAAAGATTCTACATAATAAAATAAAGATTCTCTCGTTACAGTCTTTTCTTTTGACGTTCTTTAATTTTAAACGAGAGAACGATATGCTAGATTTAGACCGCAATATAAGTTTTAATTAGAAAAAGACTTCTCTCTTTTGACATGGAATCGATATTCATGTAAAATTTTATCAAATGTCATCTTTTGCGTCATCTTTTTCGTCTTTGTAACGTTTTGATGTTCGACGGTACACTTGTTATTAAATTAAAACTATCACTCACCGATTATAGTGATCATCCACGCTACCACGTAGCTGAGTGATCCAATCCATATAATGCACATCAGGAATGTGATAGGGAACCAATTCTTGAATCGTGGTTTCTCGCAATCGGGAATTGTGCACATGAATACCAGATGAATGGGCCACGTTGTGATCCAAGCGGTCTTTCTTAACCATCCAGCATGCGCTGGCCACACCAAGAGCTTGTACTCGTAATCTATTATACAATATATTATGATAATTTTAAATTCAAAGATATATTGTGTATTGTTTATGTTTTCTATAAGGGTTCCCCAAGTGACGAAATTGTAATATTATGCAAAATTTATGTAAAACGTATCGATAGCAGCCGGATTTGTCAAATTTGAATATTCAATCTCTGATCTTGATGGCTGTTAATTCTCTGGAAATTCCCATTCACAAGTGCTTAATTACACTTGACCAATCAAGTGGCGCTCTCTCTGTCGCGAAATATATTACGCATTGCTTTACCATTGTTTGCGAACACTGTCGTCACGCTCGCGGGCACGACGATACAATTGAAATCGTGGAAATCGATTTGATTAGATTAGACTAGGAGAGTAAATATTTGTTTATCGCGAGACTAGTAGCAAATTCTGCGCGACAAATTATATTTCACGTAACAAGTAGCTCGTAAACGCTGTGTTACAAATATTGTGTTAAAAAATTTATAAGGGGTTACAGACAAACTTACTAGGATCTGGATTCTCTTCCTGCGTTTTTGTCCCGCCATTTTGTAGCGGTACGTCGATAGTAGCTATCTGTTCCACACGATCACCGGGCGATTGCAATTTGTCCGGTCTTGGTAAGTGAATGTCACTAGAATCTGTGAAAAACATTATTCATGCATTTTATATTTTATGTAAAAATCCCAAAACATTAAAATTCAACTCTTATTCTTCTAAATTGTATTACTATTAAAATACGATTTTAAAAATTTAAATCTTTTAAGTTAAGTTCTTGAAACTTAATCATCAGAAACGTGATCGAGAGGATTACTGAAGATTTTATTAAAAAAAGAAAAAAAATGCTACAAAGTTGCAATTTTCTTATCGATTCGAAGCCAGTTTATTTTAAACAAATCAAACAGAAAAATAACGATAATTTGTTAAACAAAATTGAAAAACTCAAAAGAAACGAGACCAAAAGCACGGTCTTACCTGTCGTAACTCGTGGACCATCTGACGATATCTGATCCTCGTTCGTACGGAATCTTGTACACCGCTGGAATGATTTATCCCAGTACATCACGGCGATATAAACAATATACAAGAGCACCAACGTTAATGCTTCGTACCACTCCACCCGCTCGTCGTGTATAATGCATATCAAAATTGCGACCGTGACACCGTAAGCGAGACAATCTCTACTAACAGGCCACCAATCCAAAGGCACCACCTGTATACGGAAATAAATTGTTATTATGCGCCAAATTACAACGCATATGTTTAGTGATAATATTTCACTATTATAAACACAAAATTTATAATAAACCCAAAATTATTACAAAATATATAAAGGGCAATATGCCAAACTCGGAAGTAAATTTAATTTTGCGCGAAATTTACATTATTAAGAGATTACAACAAAAGAAGTACATATAAAATACAAATATTTTAATTTTAAAATAAGATATATAGATATATATATTATTTTAAACAAATCAATATATATATACATGCTGCGATAACATTGATTACATATCATGCACTATGACGCATTTTTGACAATCGTTTGACGTACATCGATATCAGTTCTTAATCAACCCGTCAATATCAATTTGACGCGTATTGTTTCTGTTCGATAAAGCCCGTTACTCATAATCATTTATCTAACAATAAGTAAAAAAAATTGTTGACGCTTTAAAATACATGAATGCGGTAGCATCGTAAAACATAGAAAAATGAATCTATCATTTTCATCCTATCATACATCTATTAGATTCGCGTTTATTTTCTCGCAAAAATTATTCTGTACATTCTAATGTTACGTATAACATTGTGCATTTTTTTAAAAGGTAGTCAAGTTTCTTTTTCGTGCTGCTCACGTCCCGTTAGATTTCTCGAAAGTATAGGACACTCTTGGCAACCTACCATTCCCGCACCGATGCCGCAGCAGGCTGGAACAGCCAGGATGTTGAACACTGCAGAACCCACTATCGTCCCGACGCCAATGTCACCTTCCGTGATGAATGTTCCGATGGCATTCACGAATAATTCTGGGGCCGACGTCGCCGCCGCCATAAACGTCGCGCCGGCTACGTCTTTCGACATGGAGAGTGCTGAAATGCAGTGTCATCCTTGATTTACACCTTTAATCTCCTACATATATATTTTACGAACCACGTGCGAAAATATTCTTTATCACGGATCTACGAAACTAGAACCGAGTAAGGTAGACGAAGAACAAATTCGCACGTGAATACTTTGAAGCTACGAAAATTCTGGTCGAGAAACTTTTCGCCAAAGAAAGCTCCGTTAATCTCGAATAAATAATTCTAAAATTCAAATGTAAGACATGCGTCAGGCATAATTTTTTTTCCCTTAATATACATTCGTCCACGTCCACTTAGCGAGAAATGTGACTGTCTGATTCTCATCTCGACAACATACACGACATTTGCGCAAATTGAACTCGGACGGCCACGCGTAGCGTTAAGTGATAATCAGACTCTACCCCGAATAGAACGGATCGTATTTCAAGAAATGTCGCGAGGCCAGAATGAGTTGCGATAATCGTTGAAGATGTGCCTGGCGCCCGCAGTGACGCAGATATGCTGCAGCACGGGCATCGATTCGACAGTCGCGTATCGCGTATCTCAAGCGGTTGAAATTAACTCGATATTGCTAAGCGTGCCAAAATAATCCGCTTCGATTCGATCTACGCTTCAGCTCTGTTTTGAGAAGATCGATTGGTATCGCCTGCGTCAGCTTTGGGATAAATAAATGTTCTCTCACTTTGCGCGCGAGCGTGTTTGCTATATATACGCGTAATGTGTTTATAAGTAAGAGTCTATAATCTTAGAAGAGACAACGATTACCTTAGAAAACTATTGTAATATAACCGTCTCTTATAACGTTATACTTTCGCTCTCTCAGTTCTTAAAACAAAGCAGATATTCAAGTTATTCGAAAGTTAACGAAGTTAGCAAAGTTAAATCCTTGAAACTTAATCACCGAGGTAATTAACGTCAAAAAGATATAGCGCGCGAAGTACCATTCAATATTAATTACCTTCGTGATTAAATATTAAAGTAAAACTCTATTAAGTTCTACTTGAGATTAATCGAAAAAGAATTTTATTATTTACTTGTTAAAATTTAATCAGTAATGTCCCGAGACTTTTATTCATTCATTTTTTTTTACGAGAAAACTTTAGTTCCAAAGAATCTGTGATTAAAAAGACATACCGCTTTTATCTTGTACGAGCCAAATCTACGTTTTTAAAATTTTAAATTGCGTTACGTATTTCTCGTGTCATTCCGTAAGTTTGTCAAAAGTTTTTGCAGAAGCAGAACGGTGTCTAGCACAACCTTTCACAACTTTTCAATCCTTGATACACGCGCAAGCGTAGAAAGTTAGCGAAGAAGATATATATATAATGCAGCCCTTACCGTGACATATTTTTTCTACAGCAGGTACGAAGAATTTATCGCATACTACTGCTAAAGCGATAAATAAATAAAGCGACACGATGACGTGTACGACAACGGCACCGCCTTGTCTTTGCTCTTCATCAAACAAGTCGTGTGGAAAATCTTCTATAGCCGGTGGCGTACAATTTATACCTAAAAAACGTAAGTTGCCTGTAAATAAGATGCATAATACAACACAATCGTGGCAATCGCCACCAGCATCCTCACAGCATTCATCTTCTCTGAAACTTTCTCGAAAGCTCGAATGAATAATTTCCTTCTTCATTTGAGCTGTCTCTCTCTCTTCGTCTCTTCTATCGCGGACAAATTTTATTGGCAAGTTTGAATACAAGCACTACGTATCATAGGGAGGGGGCAAGGGGGCATTGGCCTTACGATGGAAGTGTCTTGAGTTATTTCATCGATAACGCAAACATTATCGGACGTAATTGATGGAGATTGGATATTCTCCAGTTTTTTTTCTCTTTCCGTCAACATTTTTCGAGCTTATTGAATCGAATCTGAAAAACCCATTATATTACGACATTATACGTGAAAACAATTGTTTTAATGAAGCCCGCGCAACTTCGAGACCGATTTTCCCGAAGGTAAAGCTTCCGTCGAGGAAAACGGTTTATTCCGCGTCGTTTCTCCTTTTTTTCACGATCGATTCTCCGGCTTCGACCTATGATTTTCGCCGCACCTTGTGCCCATTCGTCGCAACCCGCATAATACCCGATTCCGGATGTACCGCACCTAGGCACACTCATGTTCGACGAAATGTATTTATTTTTTTTTTCGCCGTTGCGTAACGCGAGGGTACAGGTACAAAACCGCAATGCGTATCAGCTAAATCGGGGCACGCATCGTGCCGTTTCGATTTGCAGATCGCTACGCAAAACAAATCAGCGTTTTCCATCGAGCGTTTTCGATAATTCCGCGAGCGCGCTCGTCCGTCCCGCGTTTACGTCACGTTCGCGAGACATTGACGGTACGAAACGTCGCGTCAATTTACGTGTTTTCGCCGCTTTGATGTAAAGCAGAGGCTTTTTCCCCGGCTGCCTCACATGACTCCGCTCATCGGGTTAATACGATAAGAGCCGAGGGAAGAGCTTAAAGTTAACCATTATCTTTTTAGAGTCTGCCCGGCAGCTCGTTCTGGCGCTAAGAGGGAACGGCGCGGCGGGGCCGCCGCGCCGCGGCGTGTGTGCGGTGTGCGACGGAGGAGGTAGATCGAGGAGATGGATTACGAAATCGGTGTATTAGCACGTACGTTGACTCGCCGAATAGGAACGTTCCCGCTGAAACGCTGAACGCTGACACGAAATGTCACGCGCTATGCACCGCGGGCACACGGACGACGCGACGCGACGCGACGCGGCGACCGACGTCGGCAGCGCGCGACGGTGTGACGGTCCAAATCGGATCGTGTGGTGGTAAGATAACGATACGCCAAGTAGGAAACGTCTCGTTACCGTTCGCCATTACTTCAATTTTATGGAACCGTCGTGTCGTGCCGAATTATTTGGCGAACGGCGACCGGAGCCCGTGGCCACAAAAGGTGGCCACAAAAGCGGACGTGTGCCGCAAAAACGTGTAGGATCGATCACGTACGCGCATCCGAATGTACGAGCGGCCCGCTCGTTAGCGTTAATTTTAGCGAGCCAATTTTCAAAGGCGAAACATTCTTCACGAAACATTCGCCGAACCTTTCGCGAGCCGCGAGATACCGCGTTCCCTCCGTTTTAGGAGGCGCGATCGATCCTATCTGTCCGATTGTGTCGGATTTTCATCCGGATGTCGCCGATTACAAAAAAAATTGAAAAATTTTTCTATTTGTATCTTCAAGCTGTCGAAACAAACTTTTCTCCGAACAATCGGCGTTTAAAGGTATATACATCGATATGTAACATCGTCGATCTTTGCACGACAGAGAAAATCGTGGATCGCGTTAGAAATAAATTCTGAATTTGTACGTTAATATTAAAGATTCCCTTGTTTTTGAAAAATTGCCAATTTTACTGAACGCGAACGTAATACCGCTGTCTTATTGCAATTGCATGTTTCTATACTAAACTAGAATCTGCCATTCAATAATTGTTCAACGAGACCATAAATTCTTCTGTAAATGTTAGACAAGACAGCAATTAGGCTACATCGCGAAAAATTCTTTCCAATCAAATAGAGATCGTTCAGAGGATTTGTTCAGATAGTACTCGATTGCACTTTTTTCTGAATAATCAATATCGCTCGTTCACTGCAAGTGTTTTATCGGATTACCGTAATGTGCGTCTGATTTAGATTATCCTCTTAAAGGATTAAATATCGCCGGTATAATGGCAGAATAAGAGTTCGTGCCGGATTATCTAATTGCGCCGTCGTCGTATATAGAACGATGCCGACCGTCACGATAACAAAATTAGCAGCGACATTTTTATTCATACCTCTCATATATTTTTTTAATATTTTAATATTCCCCCCCCCCCTCGTCTTTTTCCCTCTTCTCCTCTCGAGGAGACGGTCATGCGAACGTGTGCGTATTGGTGCCTCTTACCGGTATATATCGCTATGTGACTGGATGTGACTTCCTACCGATTAAGCAGCCTAAAGAAGTTAAATTGCTCTCATTCAACTTGGCAGAACAGATGCCATTCATGTCTAATGTACGTCGTATAAACGTAGATATATCACGACGACTCAACGACTCTCCTCCCGGGCTCTACGGGCGATTCGTTCGGTCGGAAGGGCGCGGCGCGGCGCAAGTTGCCGGCGCGGCGGACGGTGGCCGATGGACGGATGGACGCATTAATTAGTTAACCGCCGAATCGTCGATAGCCGGCGCGATGTCCCCGCAATTATCAGCGTTCCCCTCGCGCCACCGGCGGCGTGGCCTTTAATCCCGCGATTTTTCGCGATTAGCTCGCTCTCCTTCGCACGCGAAGGCGCGGATCGTAGCCCCGTCGTATTTATCAGATACGATAGGGCCCTACAAGGGGAGCACGCTATAGGGCAGAAAGCCGTAAACAAACGGGTTCGCATTGATTGTCGCCGCGCGTTTCGCAGTACGTCACACTTTGAGGTATGCGAAGACAACAGAGAGATTTAAATTGACATCGTAACGAGACGCGTAATAGTGGTAAACGAGGTGTAAAGTAATGGTATGAGGGATGAATGGTGCCCTTTTCTTTTTTTAAGATTATTTATGTTTTTGAGTTTCAAACAAAAAATCACCGGCTTTTATTCAGTATCTTTCGTTCGACTCGACTTCATCACATTTGCCTAAATTCCATTAGAATTATTAATCCGTATATCATTTGCATTGATCGAAGGGGGACACTGGATTATACTTTTTATTCATTTAAAGTTATTAATTATTAAGTGTTAATCGTCATTGTTGTCATAGTAATCAAGTTAAACAAATGTCAGCGTTAATCAAGTGCAGCTGCACGAACTCCTGCGTAATCACAAATAATTGGTGATTAATCTGTAAATGATTAATTACCAATTATTTGTGATATTATTACCAATGTGCTTTAGTAAAAAATATTCACCAGAAATAATGGATTTTATTTATAATTAATTATCTAAATATTTATTTAGATAATTTTCTCAACATTAACAGTTTATAATAAATAAAGCACGTGAATGAACAGTAACGGATTTAAATTTATTGTAAATTGTAAATATTCCTCTCTTCCATGAAACGGCAGTAAAAGAGTATCTTCTTTTTTTCGAAGAATATGGTTGGTTTACATGTTAATTCGATTCTGCGATCATGCTGGATAAGTGAACGACAAAGAACGTGTTAGGATGTGATGAATGGACGTCGTTTTTAATAATTTTCATTAATTTTATGTCGTAAATGACGATACTTAATCGGCTGCTTTAAGGGGTAAAGCCTGCTAAAGCCTCCCGTTGTTCTCGGCTCAAGCTCTCGCTATAGACTATGACTTTAATTAATATGTTAATCACTTCACGTACGTCGTTCTTATTAAAGATCAATGTAACTGCCCATAATGAAAGCGGACGCTTTGTCTAACGAGAATACAATGCGGAGATAAACTTTTACATTGTTTATATTGCTATGTTAATATATGCCATTAATTATAAGCTTAAAACTTCTAGCCAGTAGATTAAAGGATGTTTAAGAAACATCTTCAGAAAATTCATAAGCTTCTTGAGTGTCTTTTTAGAGACGTTTGAATCATCTATTAGTTACAATCTCGCTTTCCTCGAAAATAACCGATACATCTGCAATAAAAGCGATATTCCGGATAATTCGCTAAAAGCCTATCTCTGTATTTTGCATAGTCAGTCTACGATTATTGATATTTTGCTAGTAAAGAGGATAATTTAATTGCATTGTGTGTTTGATAGTGATCGACAAGTTAAACTCGAAGCGCAGATTTTAGTGACATGAATTATTTTAAATTTCGTTGAACTATTAATAGAAATAAAACGTGCGCCACCGCAGCTCGTGCATGCAAAAAATAATTTATCTTTCAATATCTCGTATTACTTTTGAAAGGTTTCGCAGAATTTATTGAAAGTTGATTTAATCATTCCAATAAATACGCAACATTTATCCGCGATTTTTAAAATAGATAACAAATCGATTTTTGTATGAATGCAGTTTGTGATTTATTTCGTGAATAAATAACATAAGCAAAAGAACGCCGTACAATGCAATCAAATATAGTAGAAGCAATATACGCACAAGCAATTTCGTCCATAAATAAAATAAAAATATACCAGCGACTTGTACTAGATATCATTTATATCTACTCACGTGAAACACATATTCACTTCATAAATAGATTTCATATGAGATAGATTTCGAATTTACGAGTTTGTGAATCAAATGATATATAAATGAATGATTCCCTTTAATTTACAAATAAACGCATTCGAGACACAATTATTCAACGATCTGTTATTCATGAAAGTAGACATCATAATTCTGAAAGAAAGGAGAAAGAAAAGAGAAGAAAAGGAGAGAGATAATTCTTCTGAGAATATGCTCGACTATTATATACAGTGGTAAAATGAAATAAAGATGAAAAATGAAGTGAAACAAAGAAGAAGTCTTCAGCTTTAAGCATAGAATTTACAAGCATCGCGATTGTTCGGGCACAATCGAAAAGAGAAATACAAAGCGAACGCGGCAAATAGTTGAATTTGACAGACACAGAAAGAGAAATGAAAGGAGAAAAATGAAAGAGAACCACCAGGAGATATGTGTGTATGTCCGTATGCTTGAGTACTCGCTATTGACTTCGCGTAATGTCACGAATATCGCGGGGGGGGGGGGGGACAATAAGGGGCATTGCATACGTATTTTTAACTGAGCACTTTCTTCACCAGAACGGCCACGGGTTTTTTCTCGCCCGTCGTTTATCGTGGAACGGACGATCGACACTAGCGTGATCGCAGAACATCCCAGTCTGCGATTTCCGCACATTCCCCGTTTTCACAGTGCGGCAACTGCGTTCGCGGCGCAGCCGCTCGCGGTGAGCCACCGAAAGAGGAAGAAAATGAAAAAGGGAAAGGAAGAGAGAGCACGCCGAATGCACCCGGGTGCTCGCCTCCCTTTTCCTGTCTCTCTCTTAAATTTTTTTTCTTGTTTTTTTTCCGCGTTTCTCGCCGCCGTTTCTCTCCCGATTTCCCCCCCGGATGCGCGGGGCCAACACCATCCTCGCTTCGTGTGCGAAACCGTTTTAACACGTCTCGCGGTCTCCTCCGGTGCGATATTATCGAAAATAAGATTCGAACACACCTCCTCCTAGGTCAGAAGTATCCATGTTGTCAATCCCGTTGTCACACACATACTACATTAACATCTACTCCGAAGTCCGACATCGTTTGTTGGAATCGCCCCTCCCTCTGGCTCTTCTCTCTCGCGCGTAGCGCCTGTTGCTGGATCGTGCCGCATGTAGGTGATGAGGCCTCCTCCAGCCTCTCAAGCCCGAGCGGAGCTTCCGAAATTTGCGACACGCAAACTTGCATCCGGCATTTCGTCCGCCACTTTCGGGCAATCGCCACCAGACATCGGCACATCACGAGCAGGAAGGAAAATATACACGCTCGTATTTCTCTCTCTCTCTCTCTATATATATATATATATATATAAATTTTACAAGCACACTTTCGTGTGCGTGCATGCGTGAGATCGTTACGATGCTGTAGAACGAAGCAGTTTAACGATTAACAGACCGGCATCTCGTTATCCTCAGTCAAGTGCACACGTATCTCTTCATGAACGCGAAAATTAGTACAATTATACGTAGCGTATAATTTCGGAGTAATTAAGTCGTTAATTACTGTCGCAAGCCGTAATTTTCCGTCTTCGAACACGCTGGTGTTAAGTCTTAAGCGTTGAAAATCTTTTATGAAGAACGTTGTCGTTAAAGTAGAGACCTTAATCGAATATTATAATATTTTTACTAACATTCTGATATTATAAAAATTATTTAATAAGAATATTTTATTAATATTCTAAAAATAAGGTTTTTGAATTAATAATACATAAACACAAAGCAGCGTCCCTTCCCTAAGCTTCCTTAAAACTTAAGTCTAGTTGGAGGGCTCGAGAGCTCGAGAGTCTCGAGCTTAGGTTGTATTATACACTCACGTGTGTGTAACAATTCGCCTGGTGCAAATGCACCAAACCGCCGTGCTGTCTGCGTGGTGATTTAACGCGAGTGAGTACCTCTGCATCGACATCTGCATTAGAATTAACACGCGCGACGCTCATTTAATTGCGTTATTTTTTTACCCGATTGTCTTCGAAATACACTTCGAATAACACGTGCATTTCACAATTAAGCTCTCGCAATTATCAGGCCGCCTCGCACGCTCATTACGTATTGTGATTTTAATAGAAATTTTTATATCTAACAAATTATAAAATTTAATCGCATTAATGAACTTCTCGTTTTGAATTTTAATAAAATATCCCACGTCGTTATATCGATGTCACTGGATATTTTACTGTGACAGTCGAATAATAAAATTGTTATATCTTAAAAATTAGGTCGCAAGTAGCAGCTTTTTTTAATATTCTACAGATTTTAAAGGAAAATTTATGGTTTTGATTACACAAGTCTAAAAACAAATATGGGAATTGTAGCGAAAAAGAAGACAAAGAAATGTTATAGCTTATTAAATAATAGCTAAAAGTTTTAAAGTTGATCGATTATTACGATGATATTTAAAAAATCTTACGGAAGTCTATAACTGGTTTTATCTATTTTAGACCTACAAATTTCGATCCTGAATCCTTTAAACGGTTGTTTTCACCGTTGATCTAACAATTAATATTGAAACACACACTCCGATACGGATTCAGGATAATAACGTAAACATTTGTTTTATGTATTATATTGGTATCAGTTTATTATCTTTGCCTACGTGCGTAATACGTAAGATCCATATATTCTTAATCGCGACGAAAAATCTATTCTGATAAAATTTAACTAAATTAATTATAATGATACTCTTTTAATTGATACCCTTTGCATCTTTTGTTAATAACGAATTTTACTATATTTGCAAGAAATATTTATGCATAAAAGGATCGTAGCTATTTTATGATGTAGGTATAAAAACTGATAATAACCCCCCATACAAAATTTTTCATACAAAGTTATATATAAAATATGTATCAATTTTTCTTATATATACGAACAAAAATTATATTTAAAAAAACATGAACATATTTTATATACAACTATACGTGAAGTTTGTTCCTTAAAAATATCCTTTCCTTGAAAATATACATATAATAAAAATGCAAAAAGCCGTACGAGAGACTCTCAAATAATAATTATTCGCGTATTTTATTATCTCTTCTGTAGCTCATATCATAAGTCTTGTACAAAATGCATTGTATTACATAATACAAAGTATTTCACGACAAACGTAATCTCGCGGAATATATGCGTGGAATACATGCGTGTTACGATTTTCATTGCAAAGTAGTAATGCCGGAATGCATTTTTTCCGATTCGTTCGATTCATTCGATATGTAATATTTGTTGTATGGTTGTAGATAAAAAACAGCGCCTCGAGTAAATAAGGAAAGTTAACACGCGCGATTAGAAAAATCGTATAACACTGTTCTTCACTCGTATCGAGAATAGAAAGAAGAAAAAAGTGAAGTATCGCGCGCGATTTTATTCTCAAAGATATCGGAACTCTAGTTCGCGCGTTATTGGCCTACGACTCACGATAATTCTATGTGACCTTACTCGAAGTAAGGAATAATAGAACAAGATGTTTCTCTTCGATCGAACAAATCGACGAGGCTGTATCGCCGGCGCGATACGCAATGTAAACCTCTCGTCGCCGAAGATACGGCCGTCGCCGTATGAATCGGCAAAGATCTTCACGTATATACGAAGAGGCGAACGGAAGAAACCACGGGGACGGGACGGCCACGGGAACTTTCCTGCCCGTCTTTTAATCGAAGGTATAGAACTCGATTGCTTTAAACAGTATCTTATCAGCGTCGCTATAAGTCGCGATAAGTCTCCGACGGACGAAAAATATAAGCGTGTAGTCGAACCTTACGTGCCGGATAAACGGCAGATAGCCGCTCGCGCCGCGTCGAGATCTTATTCTCTCATCTCCGTCGTCTCGTTTCTTACGTATATTCACGTATATTATCGAGGAAGGACCAGGCACACTTTTCACGCATTGCACGTCTTTACGTAACAAAGGATGATATGGCGGCGCAGACAGTCGGTCGGATACCGGATACTTTTCGTTATTACTATACCAGCTACGTACTTTTTTTGCATCAGTTTAATGGGGCTGTTTTCTGACAGTACGACAAATGTCGGCTACACGGCGGACTGGCGTAAGTATATAAAAATAATACACTTTTCTTCGCTTCCCTGATTCCCTGGATCCGCGAGAGTCGGAGCGAGAAAAGAATCGTTCGGAGAGAGAATTATATTAACATATAAATATATATAATTATATCTAAAATATGTCCATATATTCTTTCTCTTGTATAATCTCTTCGTATACACAGAAAAAATAAAAATAATTTAAAGAATTATTCTTGCATTTTTTTTTGTAAAAGGTGAAGTTTTCCAAGTAACACATCGCAGTCAAAATTATATCATTTTGACATCAAATTGACCAAAAAATTATGTAATATTGGATCAATATGACATTAAAATGATGTCATTTTGACTGCGATGTGTTACTTGAGTTGAAGAAATGCAAAAAAATTGTTATATGATTATATATAGAGTATTACATAATCTAATCGTGCGAATAAAACGATTAATTTTCTTTCCTTTTTGTTCTACATTTTTTTTCGTGTTTTAGGAGGACGTAGATTGCTGCAGGCGAGCGAGCTCGAGCCACCGGGGAACGACAGTTACAACTGCACGCCGCCCGCGATCAACGAATTCCCACCCGACGGTTTTACGCGGCAGCAAAGACAGGCAGGATTCATAATAATCCACTTCGTCATCGCTATTTATCTGTTTTTATTACTTGCCATTGTCTGCGACGACTATTTCGTTCCCTCTATTAAGAAAATTTGCGAGAGTGAGTACAAGAGGATCGTTCGGTATATCCACCGTTTTCTTCGTGATCTTAATATGACCTCACTGCGGCTCCTCTCTCTCTCGTTTCGCCGACGAGCGTAAGACGTTTTGCAGTTTGGCGTATTATGTCGTGCATTTATATTACGCTTATTAACGTTCGCGCGTTCCACCTCTCGCATGCGCATGCAAATACGCACGAGAGATGCCTGAATAAAAATGCCTAAATTAATGCGTAAATAAAAACTAAACGAAATGTCTCACGGCAGAGCTCAATGTCACCGAGGATGTGGCCGGCGCGACCGTAATGGCGGCTGCGAGTTCGAGTCCGGAATTGTTCATCAACGCCATCGGTACCTTCGTGACGGAGGGTGACCTGGGGGTCGGCACCATCGTCGGTTCCGCGGTGTTCAACATCCTGGCCGTGCCTGCGTGCTGCGCGCTTTTCGCGAACGAGGTAAGAGTGATTCCCGCGAGTCCCAGGGGCTTCTCTCCTGCGTTCGACTCTCCGCGGTCTTTCTTATCACACAGGACTATCGCGTTTACAGGTGCTGAAGCTGGAGTGGTGGCCCGTATCGCGCGATTCGCTGGCGTACGCTTTCACGGTTCTCCTCCTGATTCTGACTCTGTGGGATGGACGCGTCGAGTGGTACGAAGCGCTCGTCCTCGTCGCTTGTTACGTCCTATATATATCAGGTAACATATTAGGGCTTATAAATGGAATAGGCTTTGGAAAGCCCAGAGAAATAATTTCGCTTGCTAGAGCAATGTACACCGTCCTAAAAATGTTTTTGTAAAAAGAACAATGCAATATTTATTTGTCTAATTATTTTTCAATTATTCTTATTATTTTTCCCATATATATAAACAAAGATTAAACAAGAAAAAGAAAACATATATGTACATATTTTATATATATATATATATATATATATATATATATATATAATCATATACAAGTATATACAAGTATATACATATGTATACTTATATATATTTTTTTTTAATGAAAAATTTGTTATCGGGGAACTGCGCTTTATTTGCATTAACTATTTTAAAGCGCAAAAAATCTAATAACATCACTAAAATTGTTTTGCCATGAATAATTACAATAAAACACCACAATAATTGGGACGTTTTTGTTTTCAGCAATGTGTTTCAACCGTCGTATCAGCAATTTCATGAAACGAATAACGTTTAGGAGAAAAAAGTACAGAAATATCTGCGAGGACAGTCCCCTCCTGCCGAATCGTAAGATCACTACAATATAATTATTATCACCTCTGCAAAAATAAGTGAATTAAAAGGAATTGATACAATTTTATTCTGTGATATTATAAACTTTTGATCTTCGAAAGTCAGACTTTACTTTCGACACTTTTAAGTTCCTTTCTATTTCTACCAAACCAAACGTTTCTCTATCTCTCTTCCAGTGGTTGCATTGTTGCATTTAATCCGCATGTGAATTTAAAACAAAAACATATTAGAAAATGAATAAATTCTCGAACGATATTATTATATCAGGAGTAGGAAGGAAACGGTAGAAAAACCGGCAATTCTTAAAGTCAGTGTCTGACCTCGTGGATTAAGAAGTTTGCCGCAGAATAAATCCCTGTCAATCCTTTTTAATCCACGTATCTCTTTGCAGGAATTGCATTCGATAACTACTCGTAAGAAATATAATCTCATGCTTTCCTATGTTTCATTCTAAAACGAATAGACCTCGTCAAGGAAACGGAGATATGTGGATTTGGTTTGAGCGATCAGGACGAATCACGTATGTACCTCAGAGCACAACGTATGTTGTTGTATCTGTAATAAGCAATAGAGTGTAATATCATTTCAATTACAGCATCTTTTTGTATATCTCTTCTCTCTCCTCAAAACATACACATATACACATGCACATTACATTGTTAAATTCGTAGTGTCAAATTATGCTTTTAATTGGAGTCAAAATAATACTGTTCTGTGTTAAAATAATAAATTTTGGCACACATGGTAGTTAAAAATAACAAAATGTTATTTAACTCAAGATATTGGTTTATATTTCATCCTTTAATATTTAACAATGTAATATAGTATAGAGCCCTTACTTGATGGCATAAACAGAACAATTTTTGCAGCATAAAATATTTATTAACATGCCTTTTTTTAGTCGAAATTGTGAATATGACGACCTGGCCGAGTTCTACGTGCGAGAAGCTATGGTGGATTACCACTTGGCCCATCAATCTGGCATTACTCGTTACTATTCCCGACTGTAGAAGAAAGAAACTGAGATCTTGGTATCCCTTTACATTTATCATGTGCGTAATGTGGATTGCGACTTCGTCCTACGTTATTGGATGGGTCATCACTATTATCGGTATGTGCTATCGATTAAACATTTGTATTAACATCTTAAATAGCCAAGTTTGTCGAAAATAGATTTTGCAAATCGCTGCTACACTGCTGGCCAAAAGTTTGAGACCATTAATTAAAAATACCTACCATATGAAATAAAATCGAATTTGTGCATTATAATTTAATATAAGATACTTTTATTATTTTTATTCATCGTTTTACAATAAAATAAGAAATAATATAAAATACTTGAAAGTTTGATAAAAAATATTTTTTACAGAATGACAAAAATATTAGACTCTAAAGAAAATTAAATATTTTTTCAAAAGTAGCCCTTATATTTAATTTTTACTAATCTAAGTAATCTAGTTACAAGTTTATTTATTTATTTATTTTTTGACAAATAACTTTTCTATCCATCTTTTAAAATAACCAACATAGCTTAGTTTTGGAAAAAAAGACTTTGTAACCAAATTGAACCAAATTAAACAACGCTATATTAATCACAATTGTACTATTTATTTTTCTAATTAAGAAAAAATATTGAGTCGGACTTTTAAATAGTATTTCACTAGAATATTTTTAAATTTTATATGTGGTCTCAAACTTTTAGTCGGTGGTGTATACATTTTTTGTCGTACAATGCTAATAGCAATAAAATCGAATTTGTTGAGAGGACATGATGACAAATTGACTGCAGATATCGAACAGAATCTGCCATTTACAATAGTCACGAAATGATAGATTTCGCTTGGTTTCTGCCAGTAATCTGCTGCTGTCGGCAGACTCTCACAAATTGCGAGATTAATGTCGATGCAGTCAATCTGTAGTTGATGACATATTCTGTTCGAGTCTGCTGACAAACTGACATACTGCTAACATTTTGCTCACTAAAATCATTGAGACATGATAGAAATTTTGCTGGAAAAAAGAATCTTTGTAAAACGCCGAAACATCGAATTTTGGAATTCCGATGTGACACTAGTATGTAATATTGTCACGTCTGAATAACTCGAAAATATTTGAAGATGTCCTAGATTTCATTTATATTCCTTAGATGTTTCTTTAGAATCTAGTACTGTATGACTGGCCTTACTTTCATTATATTTGTATCATGTTTTAGGCGATACCTTCAGGATTCCAGATTCTATTATGGGTTTAACGTTCCTCGCGGCGGGTATGAGTGTACCGGAAGCGGTATCGAGCGTTATTGTCGCCAATCAAGGTACGGTAAACGAAATTCTGGATAACGAACTACCACATCGGACAGCGACGAGACGAGAATTTCACATAAATTTTCGTTTTGTTCTGTATCCCTAAAATGTGTATCGAATATAGATTATAGATCATTGTGACTTTCCAGGTTACGGAGCTATGGGAATAAGTAATTCGATCGGGTCGAATGTATTCGATGTGCTACTCTGTCTCGGACTGCCATGGTTCATCAAGGCCACGCTGTTACCAAAAATACCTGGACAGTATTATGTTCAGATTAATTCTCAAGGGTTAGTCTATAGCTCAGTATCTCTCTTCTCTACATTAGTTATCTTATATGGAGCTTTATTTATTAACAAATTCGCGTTAAGCCGTACAGTCGGAGTCGTCTGTCTCGTTATGTATGCCATATTTATGATATTCGCATCCATTGTGGAACTTAACACGTTTTTCGTCGTTAATTTACCGATATGTATTGACTAGCAGTAATATTGGTTTCGTTAAATATGAGATGATATTTATACTCGTTGATATCTGTGTAAATATGTATGTCACACAGTGAACTTTTACTTAACACGGTTGTACAATTTTTGTTTTACGATAAAACAAAAGTATCTGAATATATTAAGTATTAATTAATAATATCTAAATAGCAGCTATGGTAATCCTTACATATGTATTCATAAAAATTGTATTATAATCTTTTATACTTGTGTTTATTTCACATGTTTATGTAATTGATTGTAATATAACAACATGAATGTAGCTTTTATACCTAACACATTAAAAATTTTTAGTTACAAATATAAAAAAAGTCATATCTTCATTGTCTGATTTAAAACTTGAAAAAATCGAAAGATATAATAGATTATTATAAATAGAATCACAAAAGAATAAAGTGGAACTAAATAATCTTATTACATATAAATATACTTATTCATCACGTATATCTAAGTATGATTTTACCACATGATTATATTTAAAAAAATAAATCTTTATATCATTTAAAAAATTAAATAAATGCATAAATTTGGTTAGACCAGATTCTCAATTCTATAACCTCCTATGAACACATTTAAGCAGAATTAATTTAGTATTACTATAATATATATATATATCTGGCTTTTCCCATTAAGAATTTGAAAATTATACGTTTAAAAAATATAAGCAAGGCTAAAGTTACCTGGATATATATTTTAATTTGTTTTATTTAATTGTTTTTACTTTATTATTTTTACCTTTTTTATTTAAATTATTTACTTTAACGCTCATGCTAGCTGGCCACAATCTGCTATCATAATCTTTTGATACGTCTTCCCAGATGACGAACCGTAACTCTCAATTTTTCTTACAACATCCATCCCTTCAAAAACATTACCAAACACAACGTGTTTATTGTCCAGCCAGGGTGTCTTTATAGTGGTAATAAAGAATTGCGAGCCATTTGTATTTGGTCCAGAATTTGCCATCGACAATGTACCCATGGCGGTATGCTTGAGCTCGAAATTCTCATCCTCGAATTTTTCTCCAAAGATCGACTTGCCACCTGTACCGTTGTGATTCGTAAAATCACCTCCTTGACACATGAAATTTGGAATTATACGATGGAAGTAGCTTCCTTTGTAACCATAACCCTTTTCTCCTGTGCACAGGGCACGAAAATTTTCCGCCGTTTTTGGCACAACATCAGTGCGTAATTGTATCACAATTCGCCCCAATGGCTTTTCGTCCACAGATACATCAAAGTATGCTAATGGTAAGTTCATCTTGTGCTCGTGACCATTCATTAATATATTAGAAGCTAGAAAAAGGAAACGTAATCAAAATTATTATAAAAATTATCTCGTATGACTTATGTGAACGGAGATCAGACAGACTGAGTTCCGTTACTTCATAATTTATATCTATATATTATTTTTATATTTACTTATATACAATGCTTACAAGATGTTTATATTAATTATAAAAATTATCAATTTTAGTTCTCATTATATCTGAACCGATATAACTATGTCACTTTACATACTTGATTGAAACTTGCTTTTTTTCTGTACAATTATCATCTGTAACCTCTTTTTCGTCTTTCCCTTAAGCTATTTACCTCTTCAAAGGCAGAAATGCAATGTAATCCTTTGCGTTTCTTGCAGTCTCTTTTGAACCAAGTTTCGTTGTGATTCGAACCGTGTTATCAAGTTTTTGAATCACTGACATGTGACTGTCAAACAATCATTAGTAATCATTATTTTGAAGCCCCACGCCCCACGTGCTCCGCATAAACGAGAATTCTTCAGAACACAAGCAATGGGTCTGTTTTCTATTGCTGAACTGGCTGCACTAGTTCAGAATTTATCTTTTTTACATTGGATGGAAGAAGATAAACTCTGAACTAGTGCAGCCAGTTCAGCAACAGAAAACAGACCCAGAGTGAATTTTGGAATTCTCTGCTGCGATTGGTCGACTGACTCGCCGGTTAAAATCCATAAGTTTGTTCATTTTGCTTGATACATACACACGGCGTCCTTAATGCCTGGTGCATTGAAATTGATGCATTTCGGAACGCATTCAAATGGTAGAAAGTTTAGAAAAAAAGAAATAATTATTTCACACTTCCCTTTCTTTGTCATGCGGTTAACTGCGACGAAAAATTTGCGAGAAAAAATTTGTTTTTTGTTTAAAAAAGTCAATAAAAACATACTTTTGCATTAAACAAACGTGTCATTATTATATACTTATTTAATTTTCACTAAAAAACATGCTTTGCACGGGGCTTTGCAAACAAATAATACAGTTTTAATTAGAAAAAGATAGATATTGGCCGTGAGAGCACAGACTTCTATACTACCAGATCGTTAACTCCGCAGCCAGACTTGAAGCAAGTGGAGACGGCCATTTTTTGTATGGCATTTTACATACCCAGTGTTCCATTGGCATGTTAAGAAACGTAAACGCTTCTTCTCACGAGGACAATTCTTTTCAGATACAGACCGGTATTCATAGGGCGGCTATACCGACTATACCGGCCACAGTAATTCATTATTACACGTCATGGATCAATTATCATAAGCAAATGAAAGTCCGGCGATGCAACTTTATAAAATTTAAATTCAAATTTAGACAAAAGACTCACGAACCCGCCCAGCTAGAAATAATTAGTCGAATCCATGTCGATTTGACGTCGATGCGTCAATGAATGGTCGATGTCGAATACTGGTTGATATATCTTTGTCATCTTCTACCTCATTATAGTTATTTTTATGTTTTATAAATTTCGCAATAATTAATCAGAAATTAATTAATATAAGATCCGCCGAATCAGTGTGGGTCCGTGCAATTCGACGAGAAGAGACAACCCAGCGTTTACGATTGCTAGGCGCGTGGCCAGGCCATTTACTTATCAGCCATGATTTTTACACCTTAATTTACAACAGAAAGAATTTGTGACTTGAGAATCGCTCCTCTAAATGCTTTGCCCAGCAATTAGGATTCAATATAGGTCGGTACCAAGTTGCAAGGGTTGCTATCGAATTTATGACCTGCAGATTCCTGGTAACGACCTTGCAACTTAATTGAGCTGTGTTCCTTTTGACGCTTTCAACGCTGTAAGTATCATTCTGTCTTCGTCGCACATCGAACATCAAACGAAGATGGAGCGATACTTTTAGCGCTGAAAGCGTCAAAAGGAATATGCAGCCTTGCTAAGCACGTGGCGAAGCATTTGGAGGAGCGATCGCCCCGGAGGTCCCCCCCCCTCTCAGGTCATAAATTCTTTCTATTGTATAGATTGACTTTTGGAACCGGAACCCCCAACTCGAACGAGAGGTAGTTAGATTCTTTATCAGCAAAGAGAACTACTGTAACATTTTATACATTTTATTTTTTCAACACTAAAATGTAAAAATTATATCAGACGACTATTTTTGGATTAAAGCCATAGGGGGTTGAATAATCATTTACCCTCCCCCATTAAAAAATTAAATTTCTATCTACGGGAATAATCTCAAAATTTTTAATTTACGGAATTGGAAAACTCATAAATAGCTTATATAATTTTGAATTTTTTTAAAATTCCACAAACCAAGCGCACATAGATTTACCAATCGAATAAGACATCATCAATATAAAAGCTCTTTAATTAGCAGTATAGTAGGCAGCTTAGTAAATCACAGGGCTTCACGATAACTTGAGGTATAATTGTTAAATACAACTCTCAATTTGGGAGTAAAAGAGAAAATAGCAAATAACTTTCTTTATACGTACAACTTTTCTTATACTTATAACTGGTTTTCTAATTTTGCAATGTTATTAATACCGTATCGTTTTAATATCGCTAGGAATAAAATCTCTCTGTGCAAAAAAAATTGTTTCAAACCAGATAGCTACCCAAATTATAATATATATACATATATATATATATATATATATATAAAAGTCTTAAATATAACATACCAATAATTCTTACCCTACTTTATATCGAGCATTTGTAAAATATTCGTTATTTTTAGAAATACGGGCTGTTAGTTGTTTTTCGCGAAATCGTTTAATTTTAGACAATTATTTTATTAAATTATATTCTATCTAACGTTTGGTTAGTCAAGTCAAGTCTATGTAACACCTATAAGAAATTCGTTAGAGACCATGGAACACGTGTTCCAAACATGTTTCAATAGAACAGGTGGCCTGCGCTAACATCAAAGGCTTTAAAAAGAAATTTCTTTTGAAATCCATTGATGTTAGCGCAGGCCACCTGTTCTATTGAAACATGTTTGGAACACGTGTTCCATGGTCTCTATCGTTGTTTAGACAAGTCTTTTCAACATCCAAGAAATCCATTAGAAACCTTGTCGAAACACTTTCCCCAAATCTCCTGACATAAAAGAACCCCCCTAGTGAAAAAATTTCTCTTATTTTCTCAGAAATTTTGTAAGAATTGAGACTTATGAAAAATATATAAAATTTCTTATAGATACTTTTAGAAATAATTGGATGATGATTTTTTAAATATTTCAATATCTAATATATATGAAAATTTCTGATAAATTGCACATCAGATTTTCTTATATTTTTTCAGATTTTTATAAAGATGACGGGAAAAATCTGAAATATTTTATAATTTTATATTATTATTTTGTCTGAATTTTTCTGAAAAACGTTCCAATTTGTATTTAAAAATTTGAAAAATTTTCAGCATTATGAGAAAGTCTGAAAATTTTTATAGAAATTCTGATTAATAACACGAAAAATATACCTGCTTTTTAGGCTTAGGATTTTGCAACCATTACTTTCACTTTGAATAGCGTGTAAATTAGTGTCTTAGGCAGAGAACGAGACGTAGGCATTTACATCTGTAGTCGTGGATGAAATAAGACAGAAAAAACAGGTAAGTTGTGACAGGCTATTATGTACAATAGTCTTTTACGACTTACGTTTTTTCCTGCCTTACTTTACGTCTCGACTTCCATTAGCCTCTACCATCAATCTTAGACCCAGTTTCACAAGTGTCGGTTAACTTTTAATCTTAGATTAACTCACTCTTCGTCTCTTTCTAAAAGGGGACATTAGAAAGAGACGAAGAGTGAGTTAATCTAAAATTAAAAGTTAACCGACACTTGTGAAACTGGGCCTTAAACTTTCGGAAATGTGAGCCGTTAATAATTATTAACGAAATTGTTTAATAGAAAAATACATTTATATTTTCTATTTGTATTAAAAAATAAAAACTTGCAATTGTGCCTACATTTTCTTTCTTTTTTTTTTAAATACAATATTAAAATGTTTAGGCTACAAAGAATTTTCATACATATATATTTCAATACTATACATATATTAGCATGAAATTAAAACAGAACGTAAGAACTGTTTCTTCTTTTACCTATATATTCTTACATTCTACTTTCTATCTATATTTGAAGTTTAATAACTCCACATTATATTAAAAAAAAACTCTGATTCTATTATAAAATGTAATATTATTTTTAAGTTTTTTTTTTGTTTTAAGCTGATAATAGTTTCTTTTTATAATGTTAAATTATTTTCTATTTTTCTGTAAACAACCTATTTCGACATTTGTATTCTGTGACAATCAAGTATAACGAATTAGAACATTCTCCGCGGATTTTCCTTGAAAAAAATCTGAAAAGGGGGTTTATTGCAGAGCAGTATAACTGCGTGTAATTTACATACGTAAATATGCGTATACATATATACAATAAATACATACATGATACGATGGCGTTCCTTCTCGTAGTAGAGTGATGTGCAGGGTCAACAACTATTTTCAACTCTGTTAATCTCTAACCGACCGTTTACAGACATTGGAAATGATAATTAATTTAATGACCGATACAGATGCGTATGTGAACACAAAGCTCCTTCTATCTTTGTTACTCATATTGGGAGCTTTCCAGCAAGCGACGAAGCGACACAATACACAAATCCACTGTCCACACAAGTCGACACAAGAACGTCGTTCTATCTTTCTTTTTCGGCAACAAGTAACAAAGACGAAACCACGGGACCAGGGACAAAACAACACTTGGCATTTGCCGAGAAAGAGAAAACGCGACGCGTGTGTCGATTCAGTCGATTGGTGGAAAGTGGAAAGTACCAACCGTTCGGCCAATCACCGGTTAACATCGTAGTTGGCGTTTCCGCCGCTGCGCATGCGCGCGAAGCAACGCTTCGCCTCCGACGAGAGCGCCGCTCGCTTCGCTGGTCTTCTCGTCAGCTCGTCATTCGTGGTCATTTCGCATCATTCGTGCCGAGGCGAAGGTTCGTGTATGACGTGTTTTCGTGTCGTTCGTTAGTGAAGGGCAAAGTTAAAGTTTGGAAAGTTGAGGTTAGATAGGGGAGTAGAGTTGAGCGAGTAGGAGCGAGTTGCCGCTGTGGCGTTTTCGTTCAGTTCAGATTTGTCGTGTGAGCTTCCTGACCCGCCGGGGAAGATGCCGAGGAACAAATCGAACAAATGGGGCGGTCGCAACAACCGAGGAGGAAACGAGGACAAGGGTTACTTCGGTGAGTACCTTCTCCCCCGCTTCATAGCCCCGCGTGTGTGCATGATCCGGGCGCGAATAACTGTCCGTCGCGAATATCCGCGCGATCTCCGCGTCGCGTCTTCGACAATCGTGCGCCGATAATCTCACCCCGCGTTCCGAGTTCCAATCTCTCTCTCCCAGCATCATTCGCGTTTACTCCATCTTTTTTACGCGCGATGCCGTTGGCGTTGAACGCCGAGAAAACAAGATGGACGCCGCGGTTTTGCGGAAACATTTTTAGCTGCGTAATTTTTCGCCCTCGCACGATCGCATGTGGATCTGCACACGCACGATTTTTTTACAACGCGGATCAACAAAGTCGGTGAAATGACGTAGAGAAAATTAACTGCTCGGGAAAGAAAATCGTGTTAGATTAATTTTCGAATGGGTATCTCGCGAACGAGAGAGAAAGCGTTCTTTCTATCGAAGTACGTCTCGTAACAACACGATATTAACCTTGCAGTGGGCGCGTGCAGTGTTTTAGACCCTCGCGCGTTTTACAACAGCTTGTAAAAATATGAGTATCCTGGACTTATTTTAATTATTTAGAATCAATTATTGTCGATAAAACGTAAAAATTATATACGTTCTAACCCGTTAACACGTTGACTGCCAAGCCATATTTGAGAAAAGAATTTCCGACGTCAATCTGAGTTACGCATGTTGAAACCTAATTGTATTCAAAACTTAAAATATAAAATATATAAAAATAATAAATATTTTTTTCTCATCTTTAAAACTCTGGTCAGCGCTGTGCGTAAATCTGCATTGGTAACAGACGAATTGCCAAATAGTTAATTTCGTATTTGGCAGTCAACATGTTAACGTACTTTAAAATATATGCAACGATGAATAATATTAAGGAATTTTGAATATTCTCACTTGAAAGGTCGTAAAAAAGGTATTTTTCAGGAGTTTTTTTATAGGGAAACTTCTTATTAAACTTCTTATTAAAAATATTACAGTGTTCCTACAAAATTTTGTTATAGTATTTTATTAAAAGAAAAAACTAATAAACATATAATGTTTATTCTAGTTCAGAACAGCTAGAATCATTTACACCGTTCATATGTATTTTTTTTTTTTTTTTTTTTTTGCGAGCTCCTAGTGAATAGGATATAACATTTTAAAAAAGGAGCATTTTTGTTAAAATAAAAATATATTCTTAAAATAAGGCTAGAAGAGCATGTGCAAAGTTAGCTTTCTTCGCTTTTCTCGTTTCCCTACAAAAAATTCCTGAAAAATATGACCTTTTTTTACGACCTTTCAAACCCTTTTCAAACCTTTTTGGCCCTCTACCTGGAGATAGAGTTTTAAAAGGGTTTTAAAAGGTCTTTTTTGGCCGCACACCTAAAAATGACGATATTTTCTGTTTTACCGAAGATAATGATTCCGAGTAATTATTTTCATAGCAATATTTATACTTTTTATTTTTGATTTCAATAAAAATGTTTATATATTAAAAATCCTTCATTCATATGTCGAAAAGTCCTTTTTTTAAATATAAAATGAGTAATAAAATGAGTAATTATAAGTGGTGAGAGAGAAAAGAGATCAAAAACGATCCCAGTTAGGTTAGAATGAAATTCTATAAAGCAGGTGGGCAGCGAGGGAACAAAGAACAAAAAATGTTAATTGATTTAATATTTACATTTACATTTTGAACTTTCACGCGCCCACTGGAAAGTTTACCGCGATATTTCGTGACGCGATTCAGTTCTAATATACGATCGGATAATTGCGAAAACTCTCGTATAACACGGCATTCATGCGACGCGAGATGCACTCTAACACAATTGAGAAATTTTCAGGATATTTGTGTTCTTTTGTACCACATTTTTGTTCCGTCTAATTTTTCAACACTTCTTGCTGCATCGTATAATAAGATTTTGCACACCATGACGTTTTACAGGAACCTAACGGCTGTGTTATCCCAGGGTTATCTGCACGATTATTGTGAATTATTCAGATCGTGCAATCTTTACGAGGAATCGCAAGAATCACTGAATATTAAACAAATATATATCGATCGCAATCAAAATAACTGTTTCGTGATAAGAAATAATTATTTCGTGTAATTTTACTGCTTTATCACTATTTCATTCTTAGGTCATGATGATCGCATAGGAAGGAATGTAGGAAGGGATGATGGGCCTCATATTGGTCCCATCAAACAACAGCATCGCGTATCGTTTAAGAGTACTTTTAGGCCTAAAGAGTTCTTTAAGCCTGGTCAAAGGGATATGCGTAGATTGGCATTGACGAGTTTGGACGAGGATATACCAATGACTGGTAGTTCGAACAATAATACAAGACAGGTGATAATCAACCAGAGAGATGGTAGGGTGGGTGGTGACAGGGCTTGGCGAAAAATTGCTCGTGGGAGGAACAGCCCGATGCCGAATTTCAAGGGAGGTCAAGCGGGTCCTAGAATGCGGCCTCTTCTAATGGAATCCAATTGGTATAAAATTACCGTAAGTATATTTCTGTAATTATATCAAGAGATACGGTAGTGTCTCGCGCCAAGTACGCGCGGAGCGAGACCGACCGTGAACTCTTTTACGCGACGCGACGAGTTGTGAGTACCCAAGTTTTGGAGATCTCGATAACTAGTGAACGGGTAAGGTTTTGACCAGTCTTAATGGATAGCTTGGACTAAATTTATATAATAAAAGTGTTTTTATTTTCCCTTTATAATCAATGACGTGTGTGTGTGTGTGTGTGTGTGTGTGTATATATATATATATATATATATATATATAGATTTAGAATAAATTTCTATTTGTATCTTACAGATACCATATGGTCAAAAGTATGAGAAAAACTATGTTATAAATACCCTCTTGAATTACATGGCTCCTGAAGTGTTTATTCCCATAATGGTAAATATTTCTTTTTTCGAGCATCTACAATTTTTTTATTTAATATGATATCAGTATAATTTAAATCTTATGCAGTAACGGATCTACACATATAAATAGTGCGATAAATAAAAATTAGAGTTTGAAACCATAAATCCTCACGCCTAAGGTAAAAAATTCATTTACAGTACAAGTTAATGGGAAAAGAAGCTAGTTTCTTTGTGGATGATCATAAAACTGTCAACGCATTGTTAAACTGCGATCGTAAGATTACGATGAGCGATGGGTACAAACTGCAAGTAAAGGCAAAAGCAGATTCTCCGATCTATGAGATTGATGACAAATTGAAAGAACGATTGAAGCAAGCAATGGTTAAGAGATATGTACAAGAAACAAATGCTTTGGACTTGTCGAAGTTTCATCTGGACCCTGGTAAGAAGAAAATTATAACCCCACAAATATATTAAAGACAACAATTAAAGATTAATTAAAGATGTTAATGCAATCTGAAAGTTGCAGTTTACGTATAGTTGCAGTTTACGTATGTTTGTCTTACAGACCTTTACTCTGATTACTTTTGTGCGTTATCCTATCCTATTATGTTCATGACTGTGATGGACATTGTGGGTGAACACATACCGAATTTAGAGGCATTGAATTTAGAGGGCAATAAGCTGCAGAATATCGAGAGACTCGGCGTGCTAAGTAAAAAGTTCTCGAAATTGAAGATTCTTTATGTTGGGGATAATAAAGTAAGTGTAACCGAATGAGAAAATATGTACAACATGATTATTGACATAATGTTCGATTTTAATGATCTGAGTTAATTGCATATTCTAGATTAGAGACATTAACCAATTAGATGCCATTAAAGATCTAAAATTGGACGAACTGAAGTTAATTGGAAATCCTGTCTGTAACAAGTATAAAACTCGACAAAATGACTATGTTAGGTAATATATTGTTCCAACATCTTCTTCTTCTTCTTTTTTACTGAGAAACGGTATATCAAGAGTAATTCGCTAATCTGTTCGTGCTATTTCGGCAGCAATTATATTTACTTTCTAAGTTAGACATCTTTAAGAGGGTACTTGCTCAAAAGTTTTTGAAAAATAGGCAATTTTTGGGATTTTTTTTCTCAGTTTAATTCCCCATTAAATCGAATTCAAATAACATTTGTCGTTATATATCATTAAATTACAAGTTTTTGTCAAACAAAACATTTTCACGCGATTAATTTTCAAATACTTTAGTTAAACAATTCGTATTTGTTTTTCTTGTATTACTTAATCACAAAGTTTATGTTTTTGTTATTTGTCATTGGTCCATGGACTTTTCTTTTTCAATTATAGCGATGTTCGGAGACGATTCCCAAAATTGTTGCGTTTGGTGAGTATTGTGCATATTGTTACATTTTCAAAATTTTGCATTCTGTCATGTAACACAAGTTTTTATGACGCTGCTCAACAGGATGGAATAGAATTACCACGACCCATTGTCTTTGATGTAGTCGACGAAGCTGCCAAAATACTTCCATCGCAAAGAATGTTCGTCGGTGATGCAAAAGTACAAGAGATTGCCAGTCAATTTTTGCAACAATATTTTACGATATTTGATAGTGAGAATCGTCAACCTCTACTTGATGCATACGACGAACATGCATGCTTTAGCATGACGATAACCACTTCCCATAATAACAAGTGAGTGTTTGTGCAATGTTGCACTATTTTATTTTCTCTTTAATTTATTGTGTTACGGATATATTCTTAACATTTTTAGTATTGAGTACGATTGAAAATTATTGAACTGAAATTCTTTTTGTCACAGATTAAATGGGTATCTCATGGAAAATCGTAACTTGTTCAGAATAAATGACACAAACAGAAGGCAAAAATTACTGAAACAAGGTAGATTGCCAGTAGTTTCTTTCGTATCAGAAATGCCACGAACAAGGCATTTGTTGAATACCTTTACGATGGACGTCTCTCTTGCTACGGTAAGTAACTATTTGTTACTACGAGTAATCAATACACTGTTGTGTATTATTATTCACATAAGAGATATAAAAACACTCGTATTTCATTTATTTTTATAAGTTATTTGTTATTTATCTGCAGCAAGCAATGATGTTCATCACGATAACGGGCTACGTCCAAGAACTTGATAACAAGGATGAGCCCATCCGCTACTTCAACCGGACATTCATCATTGTTCCGGAAGGTGAGGGATATTGTATTCGGAATGAGCAGTTGCATATTAGTCAACCGCCTGAGGCGCAATTGAAGCAGCTACAACAGCAATTGAATCAGCTAAACAATCAGCAACCCCAGCCAACAACGTCGGCGCTGGAAACCGTAGGAGTAGCGAAGCCTATGCCAACGGAACTTAGTAATGACATAAAACAACAGATGACAGTGACGTTAAGCCAGCAAACAAATATGAATCTGGAATGGAGCTTGAAGTGCTTACAAGAAACTCAATGGAACTACGATAATGCACTCTCTGCCTTTCAAGAGTTCTACAAACGTGGGCAGGTACCGTCAGAAGCGTTTACGAAGTGAACACATATTCAGTAAGAAAACTTGCCACTGTGATAATAACTTGTAAGAAAAGTCTGAGAGAGCAAGCTTCTTGTAAAACATTGATCTTCATTCCGTTTTATTCCGTTTATATTGTTCCATTTGTTTCATATATACTTATTTGTATTTTGTATCAAAACTTGAATAGCATCAGGATATTTGTTATTTGCCATTTTTGTATCTCTGGCAACAAAAGACAATTATTAATTTCTGTAAGGAAAGAAAAGTGCTAGAAAAAGGAATATATTAATACGCATTAATAGAATTCCTTTAGAAAGATGTATCTTAAAGCTCCGTCTTGTTTAAATTTAAACTTCCAAAATTGCACATAGTACACACCCGCATGAAAATTGTTAAAAATCACAATTTCAATTTTATTATAATCTCAATATCTAAGAAAAATCATATTAGAGGATTATTTTTTATATTGTGATTTTTAACAAATTTCATATATATACATATATATATACAGTATATTATTTGACAGCATTAGTGAAAAGTATTTTAAGATTATTTTGTAAAAGAACTATTCATAGACCATAATTTTTTCTTGAAAATCTTGTTTATGAGAAAGTTTACAATAAAGTTAGAAATATTATGTATAAATACATGCATTAGAGTTGTATTTATAAATTTTTGGGCAATATGTATGATGAAATCACTGATCATCATATATGATGAAATATTAAGTGATTAACTGAATATTCTCGAAATTTATTATTATTTTTTTAAAGCAATTATTTGACGCTACTGATGATCATTTGGTACTTTTCATTGGTGTTGTTATATTGATAAATATACAATGTATAAATTGAAACATAGATTATATGTGTACTTCATAAGAACAAGTCGGATTCTTGATACACTGATCAATATAGAAAAACAATATCGTAGTAATTTTACATATAATAAGTAATATTTTGTTACAAATGTTCGGTTCTCAGGTTATCAGGTTTTGATACATGGTATAAAAAAAATTTCTCTTTAAATTTAAAAATATTTAAAAATGCAAAAAAAATTAAATAGGTGAAAAAATTTAGTTATTATGTCTTCCTGCGGGGAGAACAGAAAGTATCATTAATTTTGCGTTAAAATACAAGCACGCACTCATAATCAAATTTTTAGTATAATATTAGCATAGTATAGTATTAACCAAATATTTTTTGGTGTGTAAAGAATTACATACTATTTGATAAAATAATACATCATAAAAACAAATTTTATGATGTATCTTATCACGCATATTCATAAGTGTTTACTATATAAATCACAATTCGATTCATAAAGAGTACGAACAAAAAAAAATTATGTTCGGCAATATGAAGATGTTAATATAATATAAATATAAATTTATATTTATATTAACGTCTTTACATTGCCGATTCGTCCATATTGTATGTACATTCAATGATGTTAGATATTATAAAAGAATTTAAATTTTTTAGATTAAACTTACAGACAAGAGAGAGAGACTATTTAAAAGATATTGATACTTTTTTATAAAAAAAAAAACTAAAAAAAGAAACGTAATTTTGTAGAAGAAATTTTTATATTATACGGAGAAGTTGGATTCTATACGTAATATATATATTTTATGAAAAATTAAAAAGTATCTCTATCTTTTTATCTACGTAAAAAAGATTTCAGTTTGTACCTGTTACAAAAAGCATATTAGAATATCCTCCTAACTGTATCTAACATCATTGTACAGTTAACTTAAGCAATTTTACGTCTAAAAAATTAAGTAAAAGAAGAATAGAGTTTTTTGTATATCGAAAATTTTTCAAATGTAGAATTACGTCTTTGCTCTATTAAATGGAATATTCGCTGAAAAATAGGTAATTTGTAGGTTTTTTCTCAGAAACAAAAAAACTTCGAAATTTATTTTGCATATGTATTTATTACTATTTTATTCTGATTTCTACCGCGTTTCATTTAAAAATAACTAGTATTTATTAAAATGTAAGGTCCAATGTACGGCTGTTCCGAAATGTTTATTCTCGATAGTTGTATGATTTAATTCGTTTTAACAGCCCTTTTACATTTTAGTAAATATTAGTTATTTTTATATGTTATATGAAACGCGGTAGAAATGATAACAAGTACATATGCAAAACAACAAGTTTTTTCTGGGTTTTTTCGTTTATGAGAAAAAAATTCCAAAAACTGCCTATTTTATTTTTCAGCGAGTATCCCCTTAACTAGATTTTATTACGCGCACAGATAAAGATCAGATTTCTACATAAACGTTTAGATTTATAGAAGAGTCGAGTACAATAATTTAATTAACGGGGGGGGGGAGGAAATATTTTAATACATATATATCAAATGATATTTAAAAAGATAGCTAGTGCAATTTTGTAGAAAGTATAAGTAGTTTCTCAAAATTGTTATTTAACATATACATACGTCGATACAATTGCATTGAATAGTTTTTTTTTAATTGTAAATAGCGTCATAGGATATAGGTTTATGCGTCCGTAAATCGCTAGGCATGTTAGGTGCTCGCTAAACGGAGTTTGCGTACATTATGTGAGTATAAATTATTCGATTGGAGAATATTCGTGACGGATTCGATTTTTTTTTTCGCGATATATGTTATCGCGATACGCGTTGCGTATATACGAAACGCAACTTTTAGTTTTTATCTTATTGAGGATATGTTTGCATTCTTATTGAGGATGTGGTTTGTACATACACACACACACATACATCCATGGGACAACGAACAGCCAAACATACAACTGTACCAGGATGATGTTCTGAAAAGTTTCAACTCCAGAACAATATCCTGGTATTCCTAACTGGGATCCCTAAGTCGTTCGAGGTCCAAGGACACGTTACGTGTCAGAAAACAAAAGTATGCCAAATATTATCTCTGATATTTATGGCAAGGTGGGAAGATGGCAGAGTAAGGATACGGCATAAAGGACATGGACTTCGTTCCTAGAACGAGATGAATAAGTCCGTATGAGATTCAGCAGTTTATTAAGTACATTGCAGCGTACACCCCATGATATATAAGCGCGTAGCTTATATCGTCAGAGTGGGAATTACGTATCTGCATTTCTCTTGAATCAAGAGACACTCTGTGTGCTTAAGAGGCAGAATTGATCTTTGGTGTGCAGATGTGTTGTTAAACATGTATTTAACCGGTATCACGCCCCTATTAATGACAACTCGCGTAGTAGCGTGGGAGATTATAATATTGTAAGCGCCATAAATAGAGTAGGCAAAGAGAAATAATTTATACTCACACACTCGTATGCGACAGTTTTAATTTAGAAAAAAAGTATGTAGCATATTTTGACTGGATGATGACACATGCGAAGTATCGAAAAGACTATCGTATACATTTATAAACACATAATATATAAATCACTGATCGGAAAACAGAATGTTCTTTTTTTACGTTGATATACACGAAGTAGTTGATTTAATAGGTACTTTTGATTTGTAAAACGCGCGCAAATGGAAAAGGTCTAACATAAATATTACATAAATAAACATTCTTGCTTCGCATGAGGAAGAAAGAATGTGAGTAAATATCATCAAATTATTAGTATATGTAATTAATGGGTGATAATGATGTAAATCTTACACAGAATGATGTGTTATACATAATGTAAATACTTTTATTATATAAGTGTCGTCGATGTATTAAGAATTGCTTGCACGAGCAATACTTGACTGTATAATGTGAATTAAAAAAATAATATTTTATAAATCGTTTTTTATTTATATAAACTTACGTTATAAGAGAACATGCCAATTTATGTGAAAATACACACATATGAGAATATCTCCTTTATTCGGATGTGCCTTTCTCTGCATCCTCCGTTACCTGTAAGCGAATGATTTTACGTTAACTCTCCCAGCGTAATTGATCTATCAGTTTTATGTGTATTTATAATTTTATACCTCATCAGAATTTAAAGCGAATAGCTTTTCTTTCGTCGTCCTCTTGAAAAAACCTACCTATAATGATTAACAATCAAGAATTGATCAAAACATATTGGAAAAATAATAGTGATATAATAGCGATATGTGCAGAACTTACCGTATATAATATAATAATAACGATGCATAGTAATATTAGACCTAACGAGACTGACGCAATCACAACCCACAATTGTAGTTTCTGCGTCTTCGCTGCGCTATGAAATTCTGTCGTGACATTCGTATCGTCCCTGTAACGTAAATTTTCTTTAAATGGGTGTTCGCTCAAAAGTACCTGAAAAATTGGCAATTTTTGAAATTTTTTCTCATAAATGAAGAAATCGAGAATCTTGTACTTCTACTTATGTATTTATTATTATTTCTACCGCATTTCATACAAAAATAACTCATATTTATTAAAATATAATGTGCAAAAATGTACGAAAATGTTTGTCCTCAATGTTTGCTTTGATATTTCAAAAAACTAAGGAACCGATTAACTTCAAATTTTTTATTGCCTATTTTTCAGGTACTTAACGAGCACTCTCTTAAATCGTAGCATCTTTCAGGATATCGTGACAATTAACAATCTACATTAAGTCCGAGAATATTCACCTTTCGTCTATTCCAAAAATCCTGTTTGCCGGTTTTATGATTTCGACGTGAGCGTCCGTGCTGAATTTCACGATCTTCATTTCGTTCGACAATTTGAAATTATCTTAAAATAATAAGGCAAGAAAATAAAAATTGCCGAGAAAGGCAATCATAGCTTATTTGTTTTTTAGTTCGATACCTTTAAACCTCGTGGCGTTGAGAATTAATCTCATCACCAATTTGCCGACGTCCTGTTGCGTCCTTAACGCGTTCAGATCGCAGTAGACCGTCGAACAATTCACGCCGTACGTCGAACAGTTCACGTATACGATATTGCGTTCTCGGACTGTCAGATTATCATTCGAATCTTCGAATCTTGTCATTCTCATATTGTACAACGTTTGTAAAATACGAGCAGTAAAAGCTACGTGACTGTCCGCGTTCCTCTTGAATACATTATGCGTCGCGTTCTGCAACGTTTCGTTGTTATAATTTGGATTATACAAATCAGATGCGTCCGACACTGTCTCTCCCGAAAGTTCACCCTGCTGTACATCCACTAGATCCACCCCATTCGATAAGCAGTCGTAATATCTTCCAGATATATAAATCTAAAAAAATCGTTAAATATATCTTTAGATACACACGCATATAGGAAATTATTAGAATTAATTTGTGACATTATGTATGATATTACTTTACAAGGTCTTTTTACAAAATTCATTTTAATAAGTAGTTCTAGCTGAATAACACGAAAACAAAACATTTTTGAGAAAAATGTTTTAGATGAAATATATAATTTCGAGAGAATATAAAACGATATAAAATGGAGAATTTTAGTTTGAACCGGCATAAAATCATATTAACGTCACACTTTTATTTTTTTAGACAAAAAAGCTATCAATTTTTTATATAAGTCATTTTTCTTGATATTCTATATAAAAGTGTACAAGTAATGTCATAAAATCTCGGCACAAATTTTTAATTAATGGTCTCAAACTTTTGGTCAGCAGTGTATGCACAATTGCGTCTAAAAAAATTTCTTTTTGATTTTTCGTTTTCAAATTATTCAGCTAAAATGATTAAATGTATCATTTTATATTATTTTTATAGATATTACGATGTTAGCTCGATACTTACCCGCGGCTCATACAAAAGCACCAAAGAATCTGAATCGTTTATGGATATTGGTAGATTGATGACAAGCCGCGCCTCTTCTATAGGCGTCGCACCGAATTTCAATATCTGATAAACATGTTGAAAAATTATGTCCGATTGATCACTATCTAAATTGAATAGATAGTAACTTTTCTCGTTCGCTTTTCTGCAACACGACACAACTGTTATTGTCGAAAAGTTATTGTTTTAGCTTTCTCTCTTTCGAAGTATATACTGACCCGTCTAGCGACAAAGACGCTTCGCTTTGCAAAGTCAGCAGTGATTTAATCATATACATGCCATGATTTACGCTGTGAGTTTGTATCTCCGCAGAGAACTCTAGAACTTGCCCATGCAACGAACCGTCGGTCAGATGTTTCATATCCAAATCGAGTCTCATAACTTTCTGCAGGAAATTTTTTTAATTCCTCGAGAAAAAAATTATTTGATTTTTTTTTTCTTAATTTTCTTCGAAATTCGAATATTAATTATTATTAATCAAATAATTTTTTATTAGATCATATAGACCCCTTGGTGTTATGATTTTAATCAAATTTATGGTACTTAAGTTAGTTACACTAAAATAAGCAAACTATTTTTACCTCCTCATACATTCCAAGCGGGTTGCCGACGTTGCAAATAACAGTCAGGGTATCATCGTCCGTGTCTTCTTCGCAGAATGGTAAGATACTGCGCAGTACTATTTCTTTTGGGAGAGTAAACACGATGGTCGTGAGATATGCCGGCTCAGCGAGATTCTTTAAACTTGTTTCCAAAGTGATGTCGTTGGAACCGATCACCCACGTATTATTCTCCCTATATTTTAACAAAGTAAATATAACAAATAATGTTTTTGTTTGCAAGAATTCAGTATTACATTTGATATTGAACGTTACTTGCCTGATTCCCCAAAATTTCATTATTGCGTGTATGCTGGAATTGCAGACTCTATCATCCCCGCATCCAATATCAAAGGGAAGCAAAATTTGCGCACTCCTCGATCTAGCATTTCTGCTTTCAATAGGGCAAGTCTTGCAAAATTCAGACGAATCGTTACATGTAAAATCGTGAGATGCATAAATGGTAATCGGTTCAATGAAATTTTGAATATTATCCTGCAAAATGTATGACATCGTTATTAAACTCTGTGGACATCTCGATAACAAATTTTCTATATAAAAATAATATATACATATACATATATATAATTATATATAAAATATGTCCATATATATTTTTCTTCTCAATTGTACAATCTCTGTCTTTATTAATTTGGCTTCTTACAATTTGACCTGCATATATGTACTAACAGAGATATTATATATAATTATATATATTATAGTGGTTTTATATGCAAATTTTTTTCTTATTGGAATTAGATTTTATCAACGCGTGAATGTTTACCGAAAGAGTAATAGTAGCATTCACACAGGTATGGGCATCCACCGAGTACACATCCAATGAAGTCTCTTTACTACGTTTATATTTTTTGTCTACGATAAGAGAGACTTTGAAAGCTATAAATAAAAAATTGCGATTTATACAATATATAACAAATTGTTACGTAATAAATTATTATATTTTCTAACGCTTCATAACTCACTGTATGTGTTTGGTATGTCGTAGCTATGATATTCAGCACACGCTTCGATCAAAAAGCTACTACTGTTCCTGTGTAAAGTGCTTGGAATGGTGTATATGGTCAAATTTGTTCTTATAACGGGTTTACTTCGAAGTACTACGACATGTCCTGATTTATATGCGCCTACTGCGATGTCCGCATACCTATAAATGACACAGACGTAGATACTAACTTTGTGGAAATAATTTAACATAAAATAATTGCATTGTAATTTATAAAAATAGGAATATTATTTATATACACTTTCGGCCAAAAGTTTAAAACCACATACAAAGTTTAAACATATTTCAGTGAAATTCTACTTAAAAGTAAATAATTTATGCCTTATTCAATATTTTTTCTTAATTTGAAAGTAAATAGTCATATATTGTATTTAGCACAGTTATGATTAATATAGCATTGTTTAACTTCAAGAAAATGGACTGTAGTCCATTTTCGGGTTCAACAAAAATTTACTAACAAAATATAAATAATAAATTTCGATTAACTAAACACAATTTACGAATAAAAAACAACACAAAATCGTACAATAATTTACTAACCCGTTGTTATCTATATCGATGGGTTCAGATATTGAAAATCCAAACGTTTGTATATTTGCTCCTTTTGCCGGAAGATTGGGACTAGAGAATTGCATCGTGATCCTTTGTGTCATCGTAGGTCTTATTTTATCCTTTAAACTCGCGTCGCCGTTGTAAACGTAAATTGCTCCGGAGTCTTCCCAAGGAGCGCCCACTATAATATCTAGAATTTAACAAAAATAGCGTATTTATTTTTACAATGAGCTATCCGATATAGCCTCAGTTAATTACCGCCAAAACCGTCCCCGTCTACATCTCCGATCGCCACCGCATAACCGAACTGTGCATCCTCTCTGGTGCCTTTTAGAATCGCGGCTGTCTCGAACTCTTTCTATATCAAATTAAACAATTTAACAAATCGTATCGTTTATTTCAAAAATTTCTGAGGCGATAGCCAAATCTGTCAAGAGCAGATTTCGAAGCCGCTACAAATTTTAATAACAAATTTGCTAACATAATATAGTGGCAGATTGACTGCAGAAACTAAGCAGAATCTACCGTTTAGTAATCATTTAAATGATATATTTCATTTACATATAGTAACGAAATGATGATAACAATACTGCACGGTTTTTCTGCCGACAATCTATACTGGCTAGGCCAAGATTAATCGATTTAGTTGAAAATTGATAAAGTACTAGAACTCGTTGGAGAGAGTTCTAGTTTGTACAATAATATAAAATTTACCCTCGAGCTACCCAGATATATGTGGATTCTGCCGTTATCGTTCCCCCAATGCGGAGCTCCGACCACAAGATCGTGCAGACCGTCGTTGTTTAAATCACCGCTAGCCAAGCTCGCCCCGAAGAATTCGCCGATGTCAGTACCACGAAGATTGGTGATCAAGGGTACAAAATCTCCGTTCAAATCGACTACAGCGACCTGTAATATTTAATGTCACAGTTACACGCCGTGATCTCCTCTTCTCGGAAGAAACGGAACGTTTTGCCTGAATAATGTTCATCTCTGTCAATGTATAGATTAACAACTCTTACTTTTTATTTTTTCTCGGTTCTAAGAATTAGAAGAAGATAAATAGTAAGTTAAACGGAGATTAAAATTAATGTGCATTAATAGAAATGGACGTGAGTGGCATGAATAAAATGCTTTACCTGCCCTACATAATTCCACCCCGGATCCCCACAGGCGTAAAAGGATTGATTCTGGTTGAAATAATATCCTGATGTTACCGCATAGCCTGTAGTTATAATAGTTTAATTAAAATCCGCTTTTGCATATGATCGTGTGACGGAAGTTTTATTTGTTACATATAATTCATACCAAATTGCGACAGATTGTCGTGTATCGGTATCTCTGTGGTTTTCCTATTGATCTCATAAAATGAGTGCTTCCAGAAATGTGCTATGTTGACGCTACCTATGATATTGTCACTTGGTCTTCCTACGATACGGCTTATTGCTCTGTACATTTTCTGTAATTTCAAATTACTCACAATCAGTCATAAAGCCCATAGTCAAACGGCAAAACATTTGACAAAATTAATATTAATATTGTATTATAGAAAGAGTAAGAATTGAACACGGAAATATTTATAAATTAATGTAAATTATTAATTTAAATTATAATATTTCATTAACATACCTGCGGTGCTGCAAAGGCAACAGAGAAACCGTGCATTGGATTAAACCACGTATCTTTGCTGAAATCTATTGTATGTAATATTAATATCTGTGTGTGTATATTATGTGTATGCGCGCGCGCGAATTATGCAGTATTTAATGTTAATCCTTCTAAACAGAAAATATATTCTTTAATCCATTTTTAACAAAAATATATTATTGATATACATTGCCGGCCAAAAGTTTGAGATTATTGATTAAAAACTACATACAAATCTACAATAAGAAATGAAATCAAACTCATGCATTATTATAATTTAACTTATTTTTATTATTTTATTCATTGTTTTATAATAAAATAAAAAATAATATAAAATGTTTGAAAATTTTGCAAAAAATATTTTTACAAGATGAAAAGAATATTAGACACTATAGAGAGTATTAGATATTTTTTTTCCTCAAGTAGCCACACTTACATTTAATCATTCTTTTTACTAATCTACGTAATCAACAAGTTTATTTATTTTTTTCTGACAAAAGACACTTTTCCCATCTTGTAAAATAATCCATAGTTTTGAAGAAAAAGGCTTTATGATCGTAGTCAAAGATTGTTAAAAGAAATAATAGTATTAAGCATATAGATACAGATATTATATATTGATCGATTAGAAATTCATTGCCTCAAGATAGTGAATAAAAAATAATTACCAAAATAGTTAATTTCAGATATTTCCGACTCCAATGTTGTCCAAGACGTTCGACCGCTATAGCAAATGCCTTGCAAGGTGTCTGTGTATTTCCGACTATTGATAATGCTCAGAATCGTTCGCGGGGCACATATCTGAAATAAAGTAATGATGATAAATTAAAAGTTGCTCAAGATATATTAATTTCAGAGTAAAAACCTTATTTTTTTTCTTAAAAAAAAAAACAAAATATCATTTTCTTTCGAAAAGTTTTCAATCCGATAAAATTTTTTTTATATGAAAACATATATCCTAAATATATATAATTCTATAATATGTCCATATATGTTTTTTCTCTTGTATAATCTCTGTTTGTACGTAATACATAAAGAAAGTAATAAGAATAATTGAAAAATGATTAGAAAAATATCTATCTTGTTTAATATTTCTACAATCAATCTGTCAGCTACTGTCAGCACATTCTATTATATTTCTGCCGATAAAATTCGTAGCAGATGCTTCGCAAAATCTATACTTTCAATAGATTTAGCTATCCGGGCTTCTGATATTTTACTTACTACCAATAAGTAGTTAAATTACAATAAGATGTTAAATTCTTTCTTAAGGAAGCAATGTTATAAAGTGTTTAAATCACAACAACCCTGATTAATTCCTCATATCTTTCTTGTGTACCGTAAGGAAACCGCTGTTCTTTTCTACCGACATTGCACCACCGAACCAGGAATGTTCCTTCTTTACATATGCGCGCATATTGAGTTGGCGTATGTATAATTCTTCGTCTTTCGCGGAAATGGTCGGTCTGACCTCCATACATGGACCTGGTAAACTGCACAGGTAAACTACACCAGGTTCGTCTAAAAATTTAAAACCTGATGTATCACGCCATGATATACCATGGCGTGTATAATTTCCACGAGGTGCTCCTATGAGTAACCTATTGAAAAAGAATACACATTTCCAATTGGTTTTACAAACGACAAATAATAACATAGATAGATATAGCGACAGTAGTAAAATAACAATAGAAGATTCGAAAAATGTCACAACAAAATAATGTGAAAAAAAAAAGCTAAAGAATACAGTAAATGTAAAAATACTGAAAGAAGAAAAAAAGGAAAGAAGAAAATAAAAGATATTGACGATTAGCTCAGCAAATTAAAAATCAAATATAAAGACAGCAGTCCAGATAGAACATAAAATTCATAATAACGTCTTGTTGAATATAAAGTCATCATGATGTCATTATAAGTTTTATGTTCTACCCTTATGAGCTAAGCTAAATTTTAATGCTTAAACTTATTATATTAATTTAAATCCATTTACGGAGAACAATATCCAATGTTAATAAACATTGGTAGTTTTTAATGATTTATCGACATTTTATTTTGTTTATTTTGACACTGATGATGATCTAATTGTAAGTCGAGTCGTTTTAGATTAATGTCGTAATAAGTTCAAGCATTAAAATCTAGCTTAGAAAGCCTCTATTGGCTTTAGTTGAAAAGAAAGAAACCGAATAATAAATATACATAGCACTACAGAATTAATAAAATCAAATTAACAAACATGATGACATTTTTTCTGAAATAATTTTTAAAATACTTTTAAGTCACTTATTATTATTTCATTTCACAAGATATAGTTCCACAAGATTTTTTACCAAAACATGTAGAATGCACATTACCACGAGATATTCTTCTGCAAGTCACGATGTAGCAACACCGAATAGCCGAAATAATTACGTTCGAATTTCGTGTACAGATATTGGTCCGCATTAGTCGCACTGTTCGGATACAATATTGGATAATTTGTATCGATATTGTACGCAGACACGATTAGAAGATTGAAAAATAATATAAATTTCGTCGTCATTGCGCAGCGAAACACTTCACTCACGAGTTTTCACCACGGATAAATAATAATTTCATATATTTGATGCTGTCACCAACGAATTACAGCGAACTGCCGTTTATTAACCGACTTGATCACTCTCCTCTTTTCTGAATCCTTAATAACTGCACGACAAAAATGTATAAAACTGATGCAAAAACAATGTAGATTAATTTTTTGAACAAAATTTTAATATGCATCCAGCAAAGCACAGGAATTAATAGAAAACAGCATAAGTCACTGGCCAGCTTCGATGAAATAGCATAACTGTAATATCAGAAGAACAGGAAGGATGACGATAACATAATCGTCATAATTAATCACGTTATAGTAGTCACCATTCTAATATTAACAAATAAAATTTCCATTACTCATAAATAACTAATTAATTAGTAGGAGATAGTATAAGTAATTAATATAACGTATTTATTAAAAATATACTTTATTCTCAAATATAAATCTTCTTGTTTAAAATTACCGTGTGCACTTACATTCCGCAAGAACTAAGTTTGTCAACAAATTCAATAGGTCGACAACAGAATAACATATATTATTTACAATACATTTCATATTAATACATGAGACTTAAATTAGCGTCACCTATGTATCCAAAATATATACAATACACAGGGTGTCCAAAATTTGCGCACATAGAATGTAATTTCGTAACTATACATAATTTTTAAAGAAATCTTCTCTTAGAAAAATAAATAAAACAGCATAGGTACACGTCCAGTGAACGCAGTTAAGTCATGTAAAACTCTTAGACCGTTTATTCGTTAGCTTTGCTCTCATTTAAAAGCTACTCGTGAAAATGTTGCTTTTCTATCACATATTCTGTTAGCAGATTCTATTATATCACTGCTGGCATTCGGCAAAATTTATAGCAGAATAATTAACAAAATTTTTTCAACAGACTTGATTATCTAGCTACATTTGCAAAAATATTTTTATACAATTATTTTTTATAAAATACGTGTAGCAGAAACTGTACGATAGTCACATTATAGTCTTATTTATGAAAACTATAATGTATCATTTGCAATTAAAATATTTGCTTGTTTCAATTATAAATTGACTTGTTTCAAGTGTAAATTTATATATTACATAATTTATATATGTATATGTTCTTCTGTGTGTACGAAAATTGATAAAGATATTTTATAATAAAAAGATATTTTTATACGAAAGCATACTTGATGCTATGTGGAATACTGATTCGCGTACATGTGTTATTACATAAACATTAACGTTTTATACTTATAGCATACATTATTTTAATAACTTTTAAGGAAAAATCGAAACTCTCTAGGCACAATAGCAAAATCACTAGTTTTCTAGTTCTCACCTTAAATTATCCCTCTCTGTTTAAAATAAATCTCCTGTTCTTTTGCCGATCGTTTGTAAAACTTGTCTCTTGGGTCTGCTGCGGGCAACGTCAAACACTGCAAATTAAATGGGAAGTTTTTATAATGTATATTGTAATGAGTAAAATACAATATTATTAGTAATTGTATGATAGCAGCTAGATTATACAACGGTGTTAGCAGATTAATTAAAAAGTAGTGTTAATATCTGTAACTGAATAATAGTTATAACAATAACAAAAGTTAAAGGATATACCCCTGAGTCCTTTCGCAATTCTAATGCTTTTGTCATTGCTTCATTCAAATGCTTCTCTCTGTCACCATGAGCAGGATGTGTCGATATCCATGGCAATTCTGGAGGCAGTGTATGCATTTCTGTAAGCGTCCTCATCGTAGCCCAAAATACAACAGCTTCACGAATATCAATACAAGCCTGTGCAAAGAATAGATATGAATACTAATTCGTAAATAACTCTAACAATTAGTCTTTATAAATGTATGAGTAGTAATGTAAAATGCAAAATATAATATTAGATATTATGTTGTATAACATACTTTTGCAGCCAGTTTAAGTCCTACTTCATCAGCTTCATTCTCCAAAACTCTGCTGAATGGAAGGTTATATATAATATTCACAATTCGTTCTCCTATCATATGAATAATAGCTGCTGCCAAGTCGGGAAATATTGCCCAAACTAATAATATGGGTATTGCTATTAAAAAGTCCCACAATAGTCGATCCGATAGTGCCTCAAGCTGTTTACAAAAATTATCACATATTTCTATTTTATAAAGAGTAATCAATATTAAAAATATTCGTGTTATTACTTACAGAATGTAACAGCAACGAATGAGCCATTTCATGGGCTAAAATAATGCCTAATTGATCGTCATTTTCGATAATTTTTAATATGTCCAAGGATACAAAGATATTCCCACCCTAAGAAGACAAAAGAAATAAAGTAAAAATAGTTGTACTAATAGCTTGTACTGAATATATTGCTGTATAATATTGATGATACACGCACCGGCAAGATGTACGAGTTTGTCAATGGTGTATTAATAACAGTTAAAGTCCACTGTGTATCTCTCATCGACTTCAAATCTTTATTAGATGTAAAAATTCTTTCAATCACCCTTACGAGTCTCTTGTAAGCTGGATGAGAGTGCGGTACCAAATCTTGTTTATGAGCTTCTAAATGCTGAATAAAATATAGAATTATGTTATATAATATAAACTTTTACAGGGTACTTCCAAATATGCAAAGACTTTAAAATCTTTAATTCTTTTACGTTATTACAACTGCATTGTTTACTTACAGCTTCGAGAACCATTTTCCCTAATTTTTTCTCTTGTTCCTGGTTAAAGATTATAAATCTCGAACGTTGTGTCAATGGATCGGTTTCAAGATGAGTTACGTAGTAAATAGCCAATATAAGGCCATACAGTCCGAAACAACCTTTTAAAAAAATTAAGAAATATAGATAAAACATGGCACAATATTACTATAAAACAATTATTTAGCAATCTCTAAAGAACTCTCTCTCTCTCTTACCTAGAAATATATTTCTTCTTTCCCTAAACCACTGCTTATATTCCTCTTTCTCCTTCTCGGACTTGCGCGTCCACCATCTCTTCATACCGCGCCCCATCAGTAGTGCACCAATGCGTAAGACAGGACGCAGAAGCATAGCTACTAACGGTGGAACATGCAAGTTTTGCGTTGTGCGAAAATCACATTTTTGTAATTTTAAGTATTGTATCTTTCCGTAGTCAACTTTATCTTGAACGAGGAATCTCTTGTACGACCAGATATGATGGCGATCTCTCACAGAGCAAGTAACAAAATGAGTTGTTCTCCGCTGAAAATTCTTCCGACATAAACTTCTCGATATGGCAAGCATATTGACAAAGAAGAAAGCTTTGGGTACAGTAATTATATCCGCAACGGGAACAAAAATATAGCCTGTTAAGGAGTATGACGCTGCATGTAAGAATATAATGACAGCTATGATTGTCTATGATCTGCAAATACTATTACTAAGAACAGTTTGAAACTAATGTCATAACTGCTCATTATTCCATTCGTTATGCAATACTTCAGCATGGATTATCTCCTTTGGGGAAAAATAGCACTATCAGATGCAGTCAAATCGGTTGCTATGAATTTTTACAAGCTGTCAGTAAATGCTTGTTTATTGCCCAATATCGTCAGATCTAATTTAATTCAGTTTGCCTTAGTTTTGCCTTAGTTGCTCAACTCGTTGGACTAACATTGTACCGAGTCCTTATTTTACTCCAAGATAATTGTTTCAAGATTATGGCTTGCCAGAGAACTGCGTGTACTTGTTAAAAGTTTAAGATGTGACTAAAATAATGGGAAGCTGAAAATAGAAAAGACATTCATACATTCACAAAAAGAATTTTATTTGGATTCATCTATCACAGATTTTCAGATTAGGACATAGATATACGTTGATAATCACACCGTCATTTTTCACGTAATCATACGATCTAATTAAGTATAAATTAAAACAGTCTAATTAAATTTACGGTTATCTATTCAGTTATGTAAGATAACAGTTCTATTTTTATTTCTAATTTTAGAAATAAGCAAAGAGCTTTATATTTCATAAAATTGTTTAATTTATAAAATTTAAATAATTGAACATGACTTTAGCTACTATATACTAAGTATGTATACTTGACAACTATAAAAATTTTACAAAATTCATTCTCTTTTTTGGTTATATACCTGATGATTTCCACTTCAGTATTTATTTATATTCTAATGATTAGGAACACGTAGAAACCTGATTCAAATCCAAATCTTCCAAACTCATTTTTGATTGAATATAATACAGGAAAATAATTCGATTCAATTAGATCGATCAAAATTCGCTTCAGTTTATTCAAGTTTGTCTTTAACCCTTTAACCATAAGGTCCGTTCTATTTAGCTGAACTTCTTGCACTGTCCCGTTCAGGTTCAGCTGGTTCAGCTATGTCGATTTCCAGTTTCTTTCAGACTCGCTCGATTCAGTTGGCGATCATGCAAAAGTATTGATTGCCTCGCCGGGGACGGTCTTCGCGCGATCCAGAGTCCAGACGGCAGACGCGTTCTTTCCGATTTTTCCGTGCCGTCAACATGGCGCTTAACCTCACCGTCAAGGTGCATCCCGTGGTTTTATTTCAAATCGTGGATGCGTACGAACGACGAAAAGCGGAATCCATGCGCGTTATCGGCACTTTACTGGGTAACGTATCGGGCAAACGTTATTACACGTTTGACCTCCCGCTTTGACACCGCGTGTCCAGCCGCAAGGGAGACGTGATCAGCCGACACGTGTCATTCGTTATTCCAGGTACCGCGGAGAAGGGGATCGTCGAGGTAACCAACTGCTTTTGCGTGCCGCACAAGGAATCCGAGAGCCAGGTGGAGGCCGATCTCACGTACGGCATGGACCTGTACGACTTGAATCATCGAGTCAACGCGCAGGAGAATATCGTCGGTTGGTGGGCCACCGGCAACGAGGTGTGCAGGATCTTGAATTTCAGGCATTCTTCTTACATGTTTCCTCTTGATGGTACGCAAACTAAACAGAACGTATATCGCAGGTTACCACACACTCGTCCGTTATCCACGAATATTATGTGCGAGAGTGCAATAATCCGGTGCATTTGACTGTTGACACTACGTTGGCAAATACAACGAGAATGGGGATCAAAGCTTACGTTTGTGTCCCGTTGGGTGTGCCTAATGGCAAGCAAGGCTCCATGTTCACTCCAGTCAAAGTTCAGGTTTGTCACAATATTAATATAATAGGACAATTGTAACATTTACAACAAATTGTATCATAGGCCAGTATTCATAGTCAGATTTTATATATAAGATCGTCTTAAGTTCATCTTTAGATACTCCGTAGTCAATGAAACGAGTCGTACAGCATCTAAAGATAAACTTGAGACGATCTTAAATATAAGATCTGACTATGAATACTATAGAATTATATAAAGACGTTCTTATATAGAGATTACCTTTAATATTGTTAAACCTGTCCGTACAGATTGCCTGCTACGAGCCAGAAGTGGTAGGATTGCAACTGTGTTCAAAGACTCAGGTGCCATCTCACGTACAAGCGTCTGGAGTAAAATCTGCCGGAGGGATAGAACCCATGATGGATCTTGCGCAAGTCTCTGAGGCTTGTTCCAAGCTTTCTTTAATGTTGGAACAAGTATTGGCGTACGTTGATGATATTCTAGCAGGGAAACAGCTGCCAGATAATCAAGTAAATACAGACAAATATAAAACTCTTGTCTTTATCTGTAAAATTCTTGTCATTTAGCCAATACAATTATTCTGCTATTTCAGGTGGGCAGGGCCCTTTTGGATATGGTACATTCCGTGCCGAAAATGACGAGCGATCAATTTGACAATATGTTTAATAGCAATGTTAAAGATCTGTTGATGGTTGTTGCGTTATCTCAAATGATAAAAACGCAGCTGCAACTTAACGAGAAACTTACTCTGCTTACGACTCTATGATCAAGGGCGTTTGATTCTTCACGTTATACATAGCGCACAAGAAAATTAATAATAGTCCACTCCTGATATGTTTCAATTATTTTTAATACCATCGATTGGAATTACAACAGTAGCTTGTGAAATTGCGATTGTAATTATATAAAGTGTAAAAAATGCGTCATTGAATGATACAATTATATATACAATATGCATAAATAATTACAATTATAACAATAATAAATACAAATTATTTACTTGCTTTTCTACAGACTGCTTTCTTAAATCTTATGTTGTACTCATTTATTTATTCATATTTCGTAAGAAGTTTCATCCTTTTGATTATCTATAAGATTAGACCAATCGGGAACTCGATTAGTCTTTAAGTACACTTCTTTTGTCAAACATCGTAATGGCAAATCTGTCGTGCCAAAAATAGCACCGCCTAACCACGCCGTGTAATTTGGTTTACTGGGTGCCGTATGAAATTTGAACGATTCCACCTTCAATTTATTTTTATACAGATCGCTCGCGATTAAAGCCAACAATTCCGATTTCAGACGACTCGCGAAGCCTTTTGTCATAGATGTTCCTCCGACGAGTACTATATTTTCGGCCAGCACGCGTCTTGTATCCAATGGGCACTGATTTAAAATTAAATGTAACATTAGAAACGTGCGCGTTGTTATTCAACGAACTTGAAGGTTCTATTGCGTAGTATGGCGTAGAAAATTACAGTAGAGATTTGGCTTTACCTTAACGATAGCGTCGAGTATCATAGTGGGCAAAGAAAGATTATCGTTATCCCTTTCCCACAGTATCTCGAACGCCTTTTCCCTGATCTCTCCAGGTATTAAGATTCTTTTAACACCGGGATACGTGACGTCGGGAGGTGGAGTCGGAGCATTCTCGGTCCCTAGCTTTGCGGACCTTTCTAGGGTGGTTACGAAACATGTTCTTACTTTGATATCCTCCAGCATCTTTTCCGACAAATCTAGATTGCTTGCTGTGTCTCGAAAGTATTTTCCTAAATTCCTACAAATTCGTGAGAAGAATACAATTATACAGTGTCTGTCAAGTGACTCTCAATGCAAGAGAAAGAAAAGCGAGACTCACTCGTGTACAATCTGTCCGCCTAGGGGCAACGCTTGCCAGGCTTTAAGTACCGGTATTCCCTCAAAGATCGGAATCAGAGTTGCCTCCTGATATCCGACGTCCAATACCAAAGCTGTATCGATACCGAGAGTGCTGATCGTCGCTAAGTGACTCGGCAGAAACAACATAGAACCGACTTCGAAGTGCCTGAACATTACTTTCGCGAGGGTATCTCTGAACGACGTTACTGCCAGTGGAGACTCCAAGAGCAATATTCTCGCGTCTTTCGGGCTTATCACGACGTACCTGCGTCATACGGGTCGTCTTTAGATGGAAACTCTAGTGCTACGGTGAAAACGCAGGAACTTATGGTCTTACTTGAAAAACAATAGATGAAGAAAGTCCACGAGCAATTGATACAGGTCCTCGGGGTCCTTGTAGTCAATGATTCTGCGTATCTTCTTCGATTCCGAGCATCTCACCTCCGTTCGAATAATACCACGTGGCGACATTTCTCCCGCATAGCCGAACCTGTGTCGCAATAAACGTATTCGGCGATACAAATATATTTCAAATTGAAAATACAGACCGTAGAAATCATCTCTCTCTCTCGTCTCGCAATACTCACTTTGTGTACGCGCTACCGATATCGAACACTACCATTTGCTTATCCGAGATATATCTCACGCCCTCGTATCCGCGAAGCATTTTTCCTTATTTTATTTGTCCGTTTCTCGTATAGTCGTATTTTTTTAGCTAATCTTAATGTAGTTTGACAAGTAGCTTGACAGACGAACAGCTGAAGAAACCGAGCAGAAACGAAGCGAGGAAGTCGTGCACGCTCGGCGTTCGTTAAGTCATCCGAAATTCAATCTGCGTTCACGAACGGATTTTTTCGGAACGGATTCCGCGATCGGAATTATTGTTTAGTTATTTCCTAGATTTCTGTTGTGTTTTCTAGGGAACACGGAATAATTCCAATGAGTTACATCACGATTTTTCATTTCTTTAAATAAATATTGTTTTCTTTTCTATTGTGTTTTATAGAGAAAACGGAATAATTCGGAAAAATATATTATATACATCACGTTTTTTTTCATTTTTTAAAAGAATGTCTTCTGTAGGGCCCAGTTTCAGGTCAGGTCGAAGGAAAAATTGTCAAAATAAAATTTTCGAGTTTTTATATAGAAACCGAGACTAAAGATAATCCTCATTGGTAGAAATGGACAAAGCGCTTATCAAACTACTGCCCTCTCTCGCAGCTGTCGCAGGTCGGCAGCCATCGATAGGGAATTACTCGCCGCCAATCATAGGCCCTGTCTCACGGGTCCCGCAACCCGCAACCCACACCTCCCGCATTCTCCGAAGCCGAGGAGGTGAACGGGCAAACATGGCCGTCTGACAAAACATTCCAGACATAGCAGCGATCAACGACGTCGTGTCCGTGTCGCTTTCGCTCGGGCATGTTGGACGGCGGCGGACACGGAGCAACATCATCCTGACCGAAGTTTCTCGCCGTACGAGTGACGCAACGACGTCCACGCGAACGAGGGGGCTGGAGAGAGCGCGGAAGGTGCGCGGAACTCCATTCGCCAGAGTTCGTCTGTGGGGAAAAAAAAAAAAGTAACGTAATAGGTGCACAGGACGGTCCCGCTGGCGATCGCGAGGGTGATCGGATTTCGGATTGCTTTCACGGCCGACGCGGTGTGCAAATCGCGAGACGATCGCGAACCGATCTGCGACGTGTTGCTCTACCAACGAGGACGAGATAGAGAGAAAGAGAGAGAGAAGATACACACATATATATATATACATATATAGATAGAAAGAGAGACAGAGATAGAGATAAAGACAGGAATTGATCGCTCGAGATCATGACGATTTTATCGAAGAAGAAGGCGAATGCGCCGAAGGATAGGACACGCGAGGGAGGCGCCGGACCCGAGGTCGACAATCATCACGGGGTAGTGCAGAACGAGCACAGTTCCGGCAGCATCGCGCTCCCGAACAGTCCTTATCAGGTGAGAGACCGGAACGTGATTTCCGAACTTTGCTCTCTGTCTCTCTGCTTAAAAGGGGCAGGTTCTAAAACAGAAGTTTTGCCAACTCGCTGACTAGGTACGGGGCGCCAGCGGATTTGCCGTCGACCTACACGGAGTCCAAAGCGATCATAGTTCCCACAGCGGTTCCCACGTGTTGACCGGCAACTCGTACGAGGTATGAAGCACCGGGGATTACCTCGGTTCTTTGTTTCGGATAGTCTCGGTATCGTATAGATCAAGTCTCGTCAGCTTTGAGCTCCGGAGCCACGATACTTCTCCCTTTCCGTCGATGGAGAGTAGGAGAAAGGGGTTCCTTCGCTGGATGAAGTTAATCATGCCTGCTAAACTTCGTCCAGCGAAGGAACCCCTTTCCCCCCACTCTCTGTGAATGGAAAAGGGGAAGTGTCATGGCTCCGGGGCTTGAAGTTAACCAGGCATGGTGTAGATCATCTTGTGCAGCAGCAGTAATGTAAACGTTGATCGTTGTATAAAGCTGATGGATAATAAATAGAAAGAATTTTTCATAAACGATAATGTTTACACTTGGGGAAAAAGATGCTATATTACGGGTGTATGCTGTTACAATCAGTAGCGAGTGCTGTAGCGATCAAATGCCTAGTCAGAGAGTTCAGCCGAGATATATTTTTGGCTAATGTATGGTATTTTTACATTTACAGACAAATGTCGACCGCCGCGAAGACAAACATTTTGAAGATGGGAGTGGCCCGAGTCATGGTAAACGTCACAGACAGAGAGTCAGTCCCCACAGGTATTTGAAAATGACGCAAAGGAGTAAAAACGGGTGCTATAAAATACATTTGTTTTGTAATTTTACATAAAATAGGTAATAGGAATTGCGTGCTTTTATAGTATAGGTTTATGCTTATATTTAATAAGGGATCTACCTAATCTTTTAATAGCTGTATTGGTAGACCTTCACGCACAAAGCGTGAACGTGAGAGGGATAGAGGCAGAGAAAGAGAGAGAGAAAGAGAGCGCGAGAGGCAGGCTACTCCACCTGCTGCTTCTTGCAATGGCTCGCAAGGTATCGAAAAGTTTTTTTTTTTTTTACCCGTATAGCACAGTACCAGCCACTGAAATAAGACTGTGACGTTTATAAATATGGACGGTGAGAGATAATAAGTTTGATTTACTTAGGCACGGATACTAGCGTAAGTGGAAGAGTAAGCATTGTCGGAAATGCCTCGAATTTGGAACATGAACAGGCAAATGGCTACAATAGCGGAGATGAATATACAGGACGTACTGAAAATAATCTTACGTTAGCCGAATGGCAGGATGTAAGCATTATTAAACCAAATATTTTATATTATTACGATGCGTTATCTAATATAGATTGTTCCATGCTTGCAATAATCTAGAGAGATAGAAAGTTTGAGAAGCGCCTCAAGAAAAAGGGTCTTGTGTTGAAAAAGATGGCAGAGGATGGAGCTTGCTTATTTAGAGCTGTAGCAGATCAGGTTTACGGTGATCAGGAAATGCATGGAATTGTCCGAAAGCATTGTATGGATTATATCGTAAGTGTGTAACACGGAGATAAGATAACATTACGTTTTCTTAATGATATGTACGGTAAAAATTTTGTTTCTTTCAGGCTTCCAATCAGGAGTTTTTCTCGCATTTTGTGGCGGAAGATTTCAGCACCTATGTAGACAGGAAGAGACAAGAGTATGTGCACGGGAATCATATAGAAATGCAAGCTATGTCAGAAATGTACAACCGTAGTATCCAATTATATTGTTACAGCACTGGTATGTACTTTTTTTTTACGTGTATTATAAGATTTTCGTGTCACTCTTGATCCTGTCATCAAATACCTTTTTTCTTTCATAGAACCTGTCAATATTTTTCATACTATGGTGGAAAGTGATAATGAACCAATCAGACTGTCGTATCAGCGTGGCAGTCATTATAACAGTATAGTTGATCCATTTAAAGCTACTATAGGCGTTGGACTTGGTTTACCATCATTTAATCCCGGTGCTGCTGATCGCGCTCTGATATCGGATGCAGTTCGTCAAAGTGAGGAATTGCATATAGAACAGGTAATCGTCATAAACTCATAATAAACAAGCACCTGGATTTATTTGATTTTATAAATATCCGAAAGATGCTCTCACACATATTTTGATTTTATGAAAGACAATGCTGGAGGATAAAATAAAAGCTACCGACTGGGAGGCGACTAATGAAGCTATCGAAGAGCAAGTAGCTCGAGAAAGTTATTTACAATGGTTGCGTGATAATGAGATGCGTAAGGCAGTAAGTAAAAATTCAATTTATTATCATATCAATTACTCTTCTATTGGAGCGAAAAGACTCAGTCACGACTTTTGAATCAAGCGATCAGCCAGTAGTAGCAGTACGAGCACAGTTACGAGCGCGCAACATAATCATTCACACTTTCATTCACATGGAGGTCGTGGACAGCAGCGTAGCCATACCTCTTCTCCGACCACGACACAAACTAGCCAAGATAATTTACGTAATTCTCCAAAGGTCCGTTTTTTGTTATTTTTTTATTCTCACGATGGAAGTTGAAGGTATTGTACATAAAGGATGTCTGTTGTGATTATTAGGTTAGCGATGCGGTACGATACAGCAAGAGATCGCCGCAACATCAGTCGACTCAAGGATCTAGCATATCCCATCTGCCATCGGATTTCGAGGTGAAAATGATGCCGCAAGAGCCTGTGCCTGGAAGCAGTAAGGAAGCAAATGCGTCACCCGACATTTCATTGTTCAATCGCCTTCCTCCCGAAGTATTTGGTGAGAATGTATTTTCATGTCTGTCTATATTTGGAAAAAAAAAAGGGAAAAGCCAATATATATAATAAAAATTAATTCTGTTGAATATGAATAAAAACACACTTTACTTCTCTTAATTACTCTCTTAGAGTAAATATTAGTTAAAGATTTTCTCTTTTAGAGAAATTTTACATTAAACTGCAAGGATTTCGTAGTAACTTTTGTCAATTTCTAATTTTTTCAGGTCTGACGGATTGGGAAGATAGCCAAATACTTTCACAAGTGCTGGCGACGTCGCAACAAGAGTACTTGGATAGCCTGAAGCAGTCACGCGTGTCCGCGTCCGCCGGAAACGATAGCGCCAATACGATAGAGTCTAGTAACAGTTCTATTAACAATTCTTGAAATGCGGTCGGCAACGACAAAGTTCAAAAGATATCAGAGTAAAGATATATACATTTATATATTGCAATATCATCTAATCCCATATTGTGCTAGGACATAAAGCGATTTGCTTTCTTATTCGTGAGTAAATGTTGCAATAATCACTATTTTTGGTTTTCTTTTCCATCTTTTCTCTTCGTCTCTCTCAACAACACATAACATACGTATGGGACTTTCTTCGAGTACGTACGTTATACCGTTAGACGCTTTGTTAACACTTACAAAGTAGCTGCGTATCTTCTTTTTTCGTTGTGGGTATCTTTATATTATATAGAATGGATCAAAATAACTTGCATCGTTTCTTCCAAAATTATTACTGGTAAGAAAGAAATTTCTTAGTTTTTGTTATAATAACCACTATCGCGATCTATGTTATACTCCTCTTTGGAGTTTGACATTTATCTCACCGTAAAGTATGCAATCCGTTTAGACAGAATATATATTGTTTGATAATCGTGATGTTTTCTCTTGATATAGTTTAGGTCACGACGCTTTAAAGAAATCTGCATTGCATTATTTGTAAAAAAGGAGTAAATAAAACATCATTTAATTGTAACTTTTCTTTGTCGACATTTAACTTACCATCTCTCCAAATATCATGATTATCATAGTATAAGTGGCATAAATGTAAACAGACCTTTTTTTTTAAATATCGGTATTTTTCCAATCTTAAAATTTGGAATAAATGTTTCTTAATAAGGATTCGATTGAACATTTTTTCAGAGTTTAATTTAATAATTTTATATGGAGAATAATTCAGAATAGAATGATTTTGATCGATACCAAGGAATTTCAAATTTTTTGAAATTCTTTGAAACGGCAATAAATTATCCTTTATATTGAGTAAGTAGTACATAAATTTATGTTGTTTAAGTTAGAAAAGTAATATTTACATACATTTTCGGAAAAATATTTATGTTTATATAATAACCTAGTCTACCATAACAAGCTGAATAGTCCTTGAATAAGCTGAACTACGCGTGTCAAAATATTGATAAAATTCAATTTCGCTGTAAACCTTCAGTTTTATATTTTGTGGAAACGAAGATGGATATGCACGTCGATGATTATATATTTGAAAGCATACTTGGAAAGGGAACATTTGGGTACATTGTTATTTGAAATAATAAGTGTGCAATTATACAAATCAGATTTACCTTCTACAGAATAACGTATACTTTTAGAACTGTGTACTTGGTGAGAAGGAAGAAAGACTCAAAGCCATTTGTTATAAAAGCGCAAGACTTAAATGCAGTAAACCATTCGCCTTCTGAGGTATATAATTGCACAATATCTATTTCTTTAATTACAATACGAAATTCGATATATGTTTCGTAATACAGAGAATACTAGATGAGATACGATGCCTACAGAGATTGAGACATCCAAACATAGTGTTTTATTATGGAGCATGGAAAAAGAATAATTACAGCTATATTCTTTTGGAATATGCAACTCGATGTACTCTCAAAGATTTGCTAGAAAAACGAGATGTACCGCTTAAAGAAGAGGTAATTTTCTATTTTATATTGTTATTTTTGATACCTGTAACTTGAGTATATAGAAAAGACACTTTTTTTTATAATTTTACGAAATTCGATAGCTACAAACTTGCGTTATATTGGAATCATTGGAGTTATATAGGAAATTAAATATTTTAAAATTAAATTAATTAATTGTGTGCATATACATCATAATTTATCAAAATCAAAACTGAATTGTAAAAACTTGATTGTAAAAAAAGTATATAAAGAAATATTTTTTTTTATTAGGATGCGCTGTATCTCTTTTCACAAGTTACTTTGGGAGTACACCACATTCACGCGAATAAAATTTTTCACCGAGATCTAAAACCGGAAAATATCATGTTGACTGGCAGCCGTGGTGATATCGTTAAAATTGGTGACTTTGGCCTTTCAAAAAGTATCCAAGAGTACGCATTGATTATCAATAAGCATGATTAAATTGTCCTAAAATGATAAATCGCCCCGATCAATCATTTCTATGTAAATCAACATAATCTTTATTCTATCTTGTGCAAATTTTATTTATTTATTTTTTCATCTCGTAGAGACTCGATAATTTGTCATGCAGGATCTTATTACTATATGGCTCCGGAAGTGCTGAGTGTACAGCCGTATGAACTCAAGTGTGATATATGGAGCATGGGCGTTATACTGTATGAAATGGTTACGAAGAGACTTCCATTTCCAGCCACGGTAAATTAAATTAATTAACGGCGAGACATATGGTCAAGATGTAAAATGATAGCATAATGTGCATAAATTAATAATATTGTAGATAGAGAATGTTTATGAAAAGCGACGTTTTTTTTCTCTTTTAATTGCAAAGAATAATGAAGATTTTACAAAATTTTACAAAATGTAAAATACTTATATTGGCCCACACGTGTCTTTCTCTAAATAAATATCCTCTTAATTGATTACTATTTCAGAATCTAGCAGAGATTACGAAATTAGTGCACAACAGCCCGCCGCAACCTTTACCGCAGTGGATATCAGCATCCATTGTGAATCTAATATCGAAGATGCTGAGGAAGAACAGTTTGTGTCGACCTCGCACTGATCAGCTCGTACTTTGCCCCTTTCTTGTACCTTACATCATTCGAGTATATCTGAATCTTGGGCGTCAAATTAATCTCGCTGAACGAGAACGTGAGAGCTTTGGGCCACATGTCTTCTTAAAATTTCTTAATCCATCAAAATTTTGATCGAAATGACATTTTAATGAATAATGTCTTAGGGAAGAAGGAACAGAAAACTAGTATTGCCACATATATAGGAATTCGCTTTATAAAATAGAGACGCGTATGAAATGGTTTTAGGAGAATTAACAAGACTTTTGTAAAAGTGATCTTTGTCACATGCTAATTAGATCCCTCATAGTTTAAACATTGTTAAAAATTTATGTTTGAAATTATCTTTTTCTAAAACATGAGACAATTATCAAGTTTATGTTCATGTTGTACAATTAATTTTGGACGGCAGTGTGGTCTAGTGGTAGAGCGCCAGACTCGTAATCTGAGGAACCAGGAGGTTCGAGTCCACTAGAGCCATGGAAAGTTTTTTCCGAAAGCTGCGCCCTCCGTGCAAGATTATAGGCCTCTTGTACGGAGCAAACTGGGCTCCGTCTTTCGGAAAGAGACGTTAAGCAGTTGGTCCAAAGAGCTTGTGCATTACGTTATACATTATAAAATATGAAAAGTTATCTTTAACTCAATCGCGTTAAGTGAGAGGAGAAAGAAGGAGGTACTAGATTGTGAACCCTACGGGGATATGCAATAAATTATTACTTTCAATGTCATTTAATTTAGAGTCATGTTCCTGCATGATTCAAAAAATTATTTTTGGAGTGTCACTCTATAAAAAATTAATATTAAATGACATATTACTATATAATTTATTTTTTAATGACTATAGGACTTTTGTAAATAAAACGCGATTGAGTTAAAGATAACTTTTCATATTTTATAATGTATAACGTAATGCGCGATGCACAAGCTCTTTGTATTGGATAATGATGCTTTGTATTATGCTTGTAATTAATCGTCGGGAGGAAATTAAATTATGAATGTTGAATGTACATCACGTCTGAGTAATTGAAAACCTGTCGTTTGCGAAGCGATACGCGGAACCGATTTATCGCCAGTAGAAACGGTTAGATTTTAATCTTATTATTACGGCATTCTGCCTCGATGGAATTTCATTGTTCGATGAATTGCTATCGGGTTCCCCCGAGCACGCGGGATGCGTAGCCGGAAGCTAAGACCGGAACTATGTATATACTGTTTCGTTCCATGCCCTGTGGCGATTCTGGAAAACCGTACAGTTCGCATCTCGTTAGTACAGATATCGTATTTGTCGGACTTGTTACCGCTATCCGAACTTGTTACTCTTCCTTGTGACATCGGTACGGTGTGAGAGAATCAAAAGAATCGTCCTGAAGGAATAGAAAAGTGTTTAGTGCAAGAGTAAACGGAAAATCCGTAATAGGTAAAGTCTGTTTTTAGATACGTATTTGTGTTGTTTAGAAATGTTATTTAGATTTGTAGAATCTTGCGAATTGTGGATTTACTTCTATGGCACTCACAAGTTTTTGGTTTCTATCGTTGACGATTTTATTTGGTAGCAATGTTAGCATGATTTCATATAAAACCGTTATAACATATCTTTTAGCGAGATAGAATTCCACCAAACGAACTCCATGTCAAGACCATCGTATCCCGAGGATCCTGATGATCCGATAGTGGATGATACATGACGCGCGCGTCGGAGTGTAAGTAAGTCCTGTGCAAAATAAGTGAATTAAAAGAGGAATCACGAGAGAAATTCGTTCTGTGAAATTAAATACTTAATTAATGATGTCGGGGTTTTATTTCGAAGTACTCGATTTCTTTTCCGTTTTTTTTCTGTTCCGGACACATTATTGGACTTTAATATCAAATTTCAGTTGTGAGTAAGAGATCTACTTCTTATTTTAATGTCTAACTACCAACAGAAATAATGTAAGATAAATGGATAAAAAAAAAATAGAAGAATGTAAAAGCACATTTAACAATTTTCAAGTTTTCAAGATGTAAGTTTCTAAATTTCAATCCTCCTTTCATAGCTATTGAGATTAATATCGATTAAATTATATACAATTTGTAAAGTTTTTAATTTCTATTTTAACAGATTTAAAGATTTTTTGCCGAAATTTGAAATTTTTTGCGAGGAAGTTAGTTTCGCAGTGAAATCCTCATAAATTAAATCCTTGATTTTTATTTTAATTCATTCGTCCTTTGCAGATAGAGTAAATTCAAGAAGTATAATCGTATCCGGACATGTGGTGGATCTTGTTACTGAGCTGCTGGTTGTACCCTTCGTGGAGCATGACTTGGTACCCTCCAGCTGCCTTGAATGCGATGCGCGGGGAACAAATAGATCTCGTGGGCGCTGCTAACTCTACTTATGCTCCTGTCTGGATGAGAAATACCGCGAGGAACGGCGTCGCGGTTGACGGCCCAGAGCCCGTCGATTCGATCGATTCAGGACAATCTCCCATCAATTCCGTTGATCGCGACCGCGAACCGTTGGACGAAGTAGAGCGCATCGAACCCAGGCAATGGCCAGGCAGGCCGGATATCCTACCGACCCGCAGCACCGCGCCTTTCACCACGGAAAGGTCTTTACCGCCCAGATCTCCGCAACCCACAACCCAGGCGCAAAGAAACCCTTCAACACAAAGGTTTCTTTCCTTTTTAAAGCTTCAAAAAGGAGATCAGCAAAAACATTTGTATCAAAAGTATTCAGGTGTTGACAGCTATTGAGAAATAAGCGATAAAAAAAGAAGATTTTTACGCTTTAAGCCTTAAGGATTGTACCTTAACGAATATGGAACAGAACTATATTTTTTCATTTAATTTTAATTAGATTTTTACTTTAAATATGACTTAGTAAATTTGATAAAATTTTATATAATTGTAATATAAAGCTATATTATGACGTTAATCATGAAATCAACTAATCTTATACGCTGTTTGCAATTTTACAATTTGTAAGATTTCCCACGATTACTGTACCACCTCCGACAGTCACCGTTGATGAAGTTTTCTGCGATTTTGGGCCAGCACCGTCAATGCCACTTTGCGAGTGGCAAAATGGTAATAGTGCCTTGGAATGGACTTTAGGTACTGGAATGGGCACCAACTGGTTGGGTGGACCATCGACCGATGCCACGAGTGGCTCTATGGAAGGAGGGTAAAAAGTTGCTGAAGATATTTGCCACTTGAGAAATGTATAGCAAAAGTCAAATTTTCTTCAATATTGAATTAAGGCTCCTGGTCCTTCATCGCGGTTATATTAGATTATGATTATGAGAAATGATATGAATTTTTTTTTTTGCGATAGAGAACTTATATATTCTTTTGCATACTGCTTGCCCATTATGTTCTTATAATGTGAGTTTTGCATATTCCCCCGGATAATCTTGAACACAGATTAATGTGTTAGATACGCCTTTCTGGAGACATCGCAAATATCTTCGAAGGATCTGAAGACCAAGAGTCCCGGAGGTCTTTTGCACAGTCCACAACTAGGCAGCACTGGGGTCTCCGGTACTTGTTTTATGTTCAAATACACTATGGATGGTCTCAGCATCGCGGGGCTACGAGTGTTACTTCACGTCGGAACGGACGAGTTCTCATTTAAGAAGGAATCGCCAGAAGAATCGCCTGTAGAGAATATCACAGTGTCTTGCGAACCGGCAGAAATCATGGAAGAGCGTGTACTGTGGCACGCGCAGTATTACACGCTCGGAGCATGGCAGCAGGCCCAAATACTTTATACGTATCCTGAATTACACTCGGTATATTATTATAATTTGACTCAGTCGGAGATTTAATTAGTAAACACGAAGAGATATAGTCAGTACGGAGAATCAAAACTTGTGATAAAATTAAATTGATAGAAACTATGTTTAATGTTCTCCAACTGCTTTTGTAGTTGTCCAAATAATATAGTGGTTGTTTAGCATCCAAAATATAATTGTTCGACGAACAAATTAACACTACAGAAGTATCTAAATTTTATTTACAAATATATTATTATATTTATTTATTTGTTGAAGTTAGGATTTATTGCCTTAATATTAAAATTTACCAATCTTTTTCTCTAAAATATAATTTCTGTTGCTAAAGCTGATATTCTCAATGCTTTATGTTACATGTTATTATAAATATCTTTGTAAAAAAATAGAAATCTTGTCATTTAGATAGTTATTGAAGGCGTGCCAGTGGACTCCACGGATCCGTCGCGTTTATATCGCGGATACATTGCTATCGATGACATAGATCTACAGCCCGGTACATCGTGCGTTGGATTCTGTAACTTTGCCAGTGGTTTTTGCGACTGGAATAACGATGCGGAAGATGATTTCGACTGGACCATAGTGAGTGCGCTGTCAATTTTATACGATTTTATCCTGCACTTACGTGTGATAATATAATTTGAAAAAGCACATTTCCAGAGTCGCGGAAGCGGAAATCCCACGACCGGTCCAGCGATGGACAGCTCCACCGATCGTGCCACTGCCGGTGGTTACGCTTTCATCGATTCCGGCTTTCCGCGAAGACCCGGCGACACGGCGAAAATCATAAGCTCGAGCTTCCCGGCAACAATGCCGGATGCGCCGATGTGCATGCATTTTTGGTTCCACATGTTTGGATCTGGAATCGGTTACTTAAAGTTATTCCTACGTCATTTTCGCAGTTCAGACACGCAACTGCAAGAGATTTGGAGTCTGTCCGGAAATGCCGGCAATGCCTGGTTCATGTCGCAAGTTACGATCAGCTCCATTGACGATTATCAGTTAGTTTTCGAAGCATCGGTAGGAATCACCGGCATGGGGGACACCGCAATCGATGATATCTCATATGGGCCAGGTGCTTGCCCGGGTAGGTTGAAGAATGTAGTTTTAAAAATTAGATTTTAATTTCTACTAGCATAAAACTGTTCCTACAATCGTTGACTGTAATGAATTGAAATTTTGCCTCTAAACTGAAAGTATACATAAAACGGTCTCATTATATTTAACTCCTAAGACATACTTAAGATCTGAATTTACTTTTATGATATCGATTATCTCATCCGAATTAATTTTCTAACAATCTGTATTGGTTTGGCAGTTTCACCACAAGTGGCTGCTCCGATATCGCGGGATTGCACCTTCGAGATCGACGAATGTGAGTGGATCAACTCGCGAGATCCGGATCGCGTCGAATGGGAAAGAGTATCCACTCAAGTGTTGGGCCCGAGGAATCAGAGGAAACCGTATAGCAGTGGGCACACGATTAATCGGCGCAACGAATATTTTCTGGGGCTCGGACGTCTCCGAGGTGCACGATCATCCGGAGGTACCGCTCAGCTGGTCAGTCGACAAATGAAGGGTTCTGAAGAACCGCTCTGTATCACATTCTGGTACTTTATGTTCGAGCCTTTCATCGATTCCACAGGACCCAGCTTAGGTAGATGGAGTTTTGCAAAAAGAATCAATAAAAAATTTGTTTCATAGAATTGAATATCTTATATCTTTGAAATGAAGACTTGATTTTGCAATTTTTTTGTTTTACTTTTCTTAATTAATAAGGGGAATTTATATAGGGAAATATAGAAAATCTAGAAATTCTCAGCTTGATGAGATAAAATAAATTGTTCGATTTCTTTCGAAATGTTGCATGGATGTAATTTATCGACAAAATGAGAGCAATATTTTTAATTTTTCAGGCGTCTTGCGACTGTATGTGCAAACAGAGGGCGACAGTTCGAAAGCTAAACCTATATGGCAACTGTACAATAATCAAGGTCCCACATGGAGCTACGCTCAGACTAACATCAATCAGAACACAGACTTCAGTATAGTGTTCGAGGGCACATGGGGTCCTAACAGAGCAAGTGGTAGCATAGGAATTGATGATATCGCCTTTTATACTGGAAATTGCAGTGGTGAATATTTTCTCCTTCTTTCACTTCTCCTTCTTCTGAAGTAAATATCTATTCCTTTTGAGACATAGTACCTATTCTCTAATCCTTTTATCTCATTTTATGCGTGAAATTCATGTTTTACATCTACATACAGTGAAACCAATGAGCGCAGTCGTTCGCGCAGAAGATTGCAGTTTCGAGAAGGATTTGTGCGGATGGGAGAACATAACTATTTCCGATAACGACCGTGCTGTGATGTGGCAGCGTGCGTTTCTGGCTCATCGACCAGCTCAGTTATTAGATAGAACCTTTGGTGCGTCCGGCGATTTTGTATTCTTCGACATTTTCACGACAAATAAGGAATCGGCGAAGGTTGAGCTACAATCACCCGTCATCAATGCCTCACCTGACGAAGAGTTTGTATGTTTCACCTTTTGGTTCGCCGCTTTTGGCGTGGAGGAGTCTACCACTCTGCGAGTGATCAAAATGCCTGCCGAAGAGGCTGAGGGAGAGAGCGAAGGCGAACAGGAGCAAGCGGTACAAATGTTACATATAAAACCGAATATAATATTTATGATTATATTCAGAATATTACTTTATATTCCCTTTATATTGAAAATCTCTCTCTCTCTCTCTGATAAAAAACAAAATTTTTATCTTCTGCTTTACTTCCATTTTAATATCAGATGCATGGAGCTAGCAACTTTTGGAGGTGGAGTATATATGGTTCACTTTTGTTCTAAACTTTTCATTTCAATAATGAATGTTGTATTGCAGTTGTGGTCACTGACAGCTAAAGGATTGAATAATCCACGACCAGTATGGATGGCGGCACAAGTGACAATTGAAGCGCGAACTCCGTATCGACTTATTCTTGAGGGAAGCGCCAGTAATGGAGGTTTTGCCGTCGACGACATAAAGTTTCAACCTCTAGCCTGCGCAAGTAAGACTAATGGAATAAGAAAAAATCATACGGTAAATGCGAGCAAATGGTATTAAAAGATTATGTTTCTTTTCTTAGCTCGACCAGCCAGTGCTCAACCGATCCAAACCGAGACTTGAGAAAAAAATGTCACGTGATAATTACAAAATTTCTCTTAACGTTTAAGTAATCGTTTTTTATCGATCATTTAACAGTGATTCATATAAAATATTGTTTAATTGTATCACAAACAGAATAAATTATTTTATATAGAACAAATAATAAATCATTTCAATTAGGATAAATATATTGTATAATCATCTTTGTGCGACTCAAAAAATTTTTATATAATTGAGTGAACTAAATATACGAACGCGCTTGTAAAAAGTTCCTCTACGTATTATAACTTGCAAACAAAATAGAAAAAAAATTTAATATAGGTAGTAAGTTTTATTAAATAAGATAAAGATTTTTCTACAAAAGTTGTATTTGTATGAATATTTTTTGTAATGTAACAAAATTATAAGACAGAAGGGATATCACGAGTACAACGATAAATTATATATGATGATCCTACCAAAGAAATCGTAGCTTTCGTTAAACATAAATTTAAAGACCTTAGCTCTGATCTGATTTTTCAAGTTAAATCGCTGCAACTTGTTCTTATCTTCCGGATAAAAAGATTCAACGAGCGTCAGCTCCTTTTTGTCGTTACCGGCCTCTATGTGACAATTCTTCCCAGCGAATCCACCTTGGAATTCCACCTCAAAGCTGGAGAGACCACATTCGTCTTCGAAGCTAATGAGAACCCATTGTGGACTTCCCTGCCATATGCAATATTAAATTATATCATTAAATATGAAGAGTTGATTTATAATTCTGTAAGAAAATTTGGTTACCTACTGCATCGGAATTCCAACATGTTTCACTGCAATTATCGAACATATACATCTTCCCATAAGATTGAACGTTCTTATTAAGCACAGAACTCACCCTGAATAAAATATCGAATCATTATTAAAACGTTATAGAACACATTCTTTTCTAATATATTTCATTTAAAGGATTTATGTATATAGTAAGTTTCTCTTATAACAGCTATTATTTTATTGTATCAAGCATAAAACTAACCGACACTCGAAATTATTTTCTGTCAACAGGGCAGGCATATCTTTTTCTATAAAGAGAAATAATTTTTATGTTTGTACAAAGGACAAAAATTCCTCGTTAACTTTCCGCAATATCAAAGAAAAATTGTATTCTTCTCCGTTTTACGAATGATTTCTTTTTCTTCTTCTCCAGGTATACATCACCAACTCCAAATACTCCAATAACGAGCTTTTTTTTATACTTTTCTCATGGGCTGGCATAACCTGCAGAAGAAATAATGGACGCGTACACCAGGGCTGCGTTCGAGAACCACGCTCTTCGGAAAAATTAGCCGCGTTCAGCAGCTACGACTGTTGAGTTCGTCTTATCAACACTATGCGTTGATTGGTTGGTTCTAAAAGTAAGAGCCAATGGCCGCGTTCAGCAGACACAACTGTTGAGTTCGTCTTATCAACACTCTGCGTTGATTGGTTGGTTCTAAAAGTAAGAGCCAATCACGTTCGACTGCTACTGAGCGGCTTGGTCTGCTGAACGCGCCCAATCACGTTCGACTGCTACTCAGCGGCTTGGTCTGCTGAACGCGCCCATTCACACCTAGGCAGAATAGCAGAAAGCAGGAAAGCAGAAGCCAATCAGAACTCGCGCTGATAAGCAGAAGGGAGCGTCCCGTTTGACCACAGCGATTGACCACAGCCACTCACAGCCCCCGATGCCTTTTCCCCTGAATCAAGCAATCAGATATTTTTATTTTAAATCAATTGACGACGTGGTCAATTGAGTCCCGCTCATGTACTGTGCATGCATACTGTAGGACGAGGACAGCCACGTAAAATATATGTTCTCTCTCTTTTATCTTGCGTTATAATGCGGAAGGTATTGTTTATTGTATAGTCTATAAGCCCATGTAAATTAGAATACGATTATTTATGTATTTTTTAATTAAAAAATCAAACATTGTGTCTAGCCATAAGTATAGCATTACATATATAAACTTGTAAGAAAAAACGTTTTCCAACTATTAAAATATTTTTACATCGTTCAATATTTTGTATGTACATTGCTTTAATTTCTTTGAATAAAAATCGTGTCGAAACATATGGTAGAAATGGACATAAATGAACAGATAAATAAATTCCAGCTTCTAGCCAATCGACGCGCCCGATATTACGCGCAGCGCCACCTGTGACGACCGAATAAGAAGAGGAAGCCGTCCATCTACCTTTTTATTTTCGGCTGCCATTCCCAGCCATTCCGCTATTCTGCAAAAAAACACGGAACAAGATAGATGTCGAAGGATCTCGTCGTGTAGCCGAGCTTTTGAAGTGTGACTACAAGGCAAAGTGACGCACGCGAAATCGCGGGTGAGATCAGGCCATCCTTACTCTGAAGCATGGCGGAGTATCTCGACTCCGAGGCGGACGTGAGCGAGGTGAGTCCTTTTCCTCCGTCCGTTTTCTCACAGCGGGGGGGGGGGGGGGAGGGATTCTTTTACGCGAAGAATAAAACGAATCATCCGAAGCAACGGCGCACCGATGCTGAGCATTTTGCGGTTTTGTTGCAGGGTGAGGAGGAGCTGGACCAAAATGAGAAGAAGAAGCTGCGGAAGCTGAAGGCGGTGGAGGAGAGCGACGACGAGGAGGAAGGTAAGGCAGGTCATGGCGCAAGCCTTTTGCGCGGCTTTTTACACGTGCCGACACACTCGGCAGACACCGCCGTTACATTTGACGGCAGATCGCGTTTATGCTTAGAGAATATTTCGTAACATAGTTTTCTTTGCTACGTACTTTTAGAATGCATTGGTCCGCTGTAAAAGTAATTATCTTTCTTTTTATCTAATGGTCTCAAGATGGTCGGTTTGCTCTTCCTCCCCTCCTTCCTTCTTTTTCTTCATTATCTTCTTTCTCTTTTCAACTTGTCATTGAACTTGACAAAATAACTCTTGACAATTGGTTTGGAATTATTTTTCATTATTTATTAATAATAAGATTAGTCAAAAGAGATTTTCTTACACTAATGTTGAAAAATAAATTATCTAAAAGATTTGAAAATTGACAGAAAAATCAAAGAGATAATTTGTAATTTTTCTAATTATATAATTTTGTATCTTTTAAATTTCTGTCGTATTTGTGCAATAATGAGTGCATCTTGTATATCTGCTCGCTGAACTCACTGAACGGTTAGTGGCAACTGCATGTGATTGATTGGATCCAAACGTAAGAACCAATCATTCAATTGCAAGTGTTGTCCAGAGAGCAGCTATGATATTGGAGGTACCTAATGCGTCCACTAATGGACATGGACTGTATTTCTTTTTATATGTATAGTTAATTAGATTTGCTACTAATATTTTATATTTAATTTATTTTAATTTTCACGTTCATTTATTTATATACTTATGTATGTATCTGTATCTATGGTGTGCAGTATTGACATAGTATATTTCATAGATGATGAGGATCAGTTGCGCGAGGAACTGAAAGATTTGATAGACGACAATCCTATAGAGGAAAGCGAGGGTGAAGACAGTGACGGTTCTAATCATCATAAGAAGCGTAAGAAGAGTGACGATGAGGATTTCGATGATCGCTTGGAAGACGAAGATTATGATCTGATTGAAGAAAATTTAGGCGTTAAGCTTGAAAGAGTATGTCTCTACTTATTGGATTATCCTTCAATAAGGAACATGTTTATTAGATGATATAAAGTACTTTACTTTGTGTTACAGAAGCGTTTCAAGCGTCTTCGAAGGATCCAAGATGAGGAGTCAGAGGAAGAACAAGAAAAGGAAGCAGATGAAGAAAGGGACGCCATTGCCAATGAATTGTTTGAAGGTTCCGGAGACGTAAGTATTACATGGATATATCAGATTCAACACAGAGTTAATTTTAGCAAAGTATTAAAAAAATTTATATAAACATAAAATTTACATAAAACAAAAATTTACCGCAATATTCGATCATGCAATCTGCATTTTATTGCTCTTTGTTGAATTCCTATATTTTATGTACATAAATTTGTATTTAAAAATACAAATGCGTGTTTATACATGTATATATGTCATGTTTGCATTTGTCATTGTTGCAATACACATGCATACTTGTAGGAAAGAGATATTATTACGGTATGTACCGCTCGTATAATGTCTGCGATATGCAAAAGTGTAGTATCTTTACTTATGTTTGTATTGCTTTTAGGAGGACGAAAGGCGAAGTGAACGAAGTCATAGGCCAGAGGCGGAAACCTTCGAGGAAGGCAGTGACGAAGGAGAGTACACTGATGCGGATGACTTTATTGTTGACGACGATGGTAGACCTATCGCGGAGAAAAGAAAGAAGAAGAAGCCAATATTTTCTGATGCGTAAGTGATCAGATATTTAAGTTTTTTTTTATCCCTTAATGTTTTTTTACATTTATATATGTACATATACATGTATATCTGCCTATCGGCATAAGATAAATTTACGGTCATTTAGATAAGACAGGAATTTAGATAAAAAGGAATGTCTTTTTCTTATCTAGGGCATTGCAAGAAGCACAGGACATTTTCGGCGTTGATTTTGATTATGATGAATTCGGTAAATATGGCGAGGAGGATTATGAGGAAGAAGAGGAAGAAGAAGAAGATGAATATTTGGATGATGACATCGATACCGAACGGCCGCGACGACCGAAGAAGCAGCTGAAGAAAAAGACCACGAGAAAGAGTATCTTCGAGATTTACGAGCCTAGCGAATTGAAACGCGGTCACTTTACTGATATGGACAACGAGGTACTGTATAATAAGATAATGTTAAACAATAAATTATTGTTTTGTCATTGGCTAAATGTAACGGTATTTTTTATGTTGAATTTGAATACATTTAGTTTTAGATCATTATAGTATAAAAAGATATTATGACATAAAAAAATTTATATCTTTACATTGAGACGTGTAACATAAAAATTAATAATTAAATTCGGATTATGATATAGAAATCTTGATCATACATTTTTTTAATTTAACCTAAGAGAAAATATGTGTAGGAGTACATAGAAATGTTACATTGCGACAAAAATTACATTTATTAGTAGCTAACTACATTATTCCCAAATTATTACTTACAAGATCTGGCTTTAAATTGCAGATACGTAACACAGATATACCAGAAAGAATGCAACTTCGGTCCGTACCGGTCACTCCAGTTCCGGAAGGTTCCGATGAGTTGGATCTCGAAGCCGAATGGATCTACAAGCAGGCGTTTTGCAAGCCTACAATTTCTATTCAGGATGCTCACTTGAATGCCGAGGCTAAGGAACGGGCACGGAAAGGACCACAGACCATCGGCAAAATCAAGAAAGCCTTGGACTTCATGCGCAATCAACACTTCGAAGTCCCTTTTATATCCTTCTACAGGAAGGAGTACGTGCTGCCCGAGCTGAACATTAATGACCTGTGGAAGGTTTATAGATTTGACGCGAAATGGTGCCAGTTGCGCCAACGGAAGGAGAACTTACTCAAGCTATTTGAGAAGATGCGCAACTACCAACTGGATGAAATTATGAAGAATCCAGACGCGCCGCTGCCAGATAACGTGCGAGTGATTAAAGACGACGACATTGAGCGACTGAAGAACGTGCAGACAAGTGAAGAACTCAACGATGTCTATAATCACTTCATGCTGTATTACAGCCACGAGATCCCGGCGATGCAGGAGGCCGTGCGACGAAAGGAGAGGCAGGCACGACGCGAAGAGAGGATCCAGCGACGTAAACAACAGATTGCTGAGGCGGAAGAAAACGGAGAGGATCCACCGGAGGAGGAAGAGGTGCTGGAGGAAGAAGAGTTCGACGACACGCTGAAGCAAGCCGTTAGAAGCGGCCCGTACTCGATCTGTCGGAAGGCCGGGCTGGACGGTCTGGCGAAGAAGTTTGGCTTAACACCCGAACATTATGCCGAGAATCTACGTGACAATTATCAGCGTCACGAAGTGGATCAGGAGCCGACCGAACCGACGACAATCGCGATCGATTATTACAACTCGCGATTCGCGACCACGGAAGAAGTTCTGAAGGCTGCTCAGCTGATGGTAGCGCTTCAGTTGGCGCGCGAGCCACTCGTGCGCAAATGCGTGCGCGAGATGTACATGGAACGCGCTAAGATATCAGTGAAGCCAACGAAGAAGGGCATTAAAGAGATCGACGAGAACCATCCGATCTACACGATGAAATACTTGAAGGACAAGCCGGTGCGCGATCTCGTAGGCGTTCAGTTTTTGAATCTGATGATCGCCGAGGAGGACAAGCTCATCACGATTACGCTCAGCGACAGCATCGAGGGCAACACCACCAGCAACTACGTCGACGAGATGAAGCAGCTTTATTGCCGAGACGAGTTCAGCAAACTCGTGCAGGACTGGAACGCCTTGCGTGTAGGCAGCGTCGAGATCGCGCTCAACCGCATGGTGATACCGCATCTGAAGAAGGAGCTACGCACGAATCTAATCGCCGAGGCGAAGGAGTGCGTGATGCGCGCGTGCTGCCGCAAAATGTACAACTGGATCAAAGTTGCACCGTACAGCTGCGAGTTTCCCGAGGAAGAGGACGAGGAATGGGACACTAGTAAAGGCCTGCGCGTCATGGGCTTGGCCTATGTGCCCGATTACTCACAGGCAGCTTTCACCTGTTTGGTCGCGGCCGACGGCGAGTGTACGGATCACCTGCGCCTGCCGCATTTAATGAAGCGCAAGAACAGTTACCGCGAGGACGAGAAGATGATGAAAGAGGCCGATCTATTGGCGCTGAGAAACTTCATAGCCACAAAGAAGCCACACGTGATCGTGGTGGCCGGCGAGTCCCGGGAGGCAATGATGATCGCTGCCGACCTTAAGGAGTGCATCACTCATCTGACAGAGGAGGAGCAGTTTCCCAGTATCCAGGTAGAGATATGCGACAACGAGCTCGCGAAGATTTATTCCAACAGTAATAAGGGTACCTCGGAGTTCCGGGATTATCCGGAGCTGCTGCGTCAGGCTATCTCGCTTGCGAGAAGGATGCAGGATCCGCTGGTGGAGTTCTCGCAATTGTGCACGGCCGACGAGGAGATTCTCTGCCTCAAGTATCACAATTTACAGGATCAGTTACCCAAGGAAGAGCTGCTGGAAAACCTGTATCTGGAGTTCGTCAATCGCGTGAACGAGGTTGGCGTAGACGTTAATAAGGCGGTCCAACAGGCATACTGCGGCAACCTTGTTCAATTTGTTTGCGGTCTTGGCCCGCGAAAGGGCCAGGCATTGATCAAGATGTTGAAGCAGACAAATCAGCGGTTGGAGAACAGGACACAGTTAGTTACGGCATGTCATATGGGGCCGAAGGTATTCATTAATTGCGCTGGCTTCATCAAAATCGACACCAATAGCCTGGGCGACAGTACCGAGGCGTACGTCGAGGTGCTTGACGGTTCGCGCGTACATCCCGAAACTTATGAATGGGCCAGAAAGATGGCAGTCGACGCTCTGGAGTATGACGATGAGGACGCCAATCCTGCCGGTGCTTTGGAGGAGATTCTCGAGTCGCCCGAACGTCTAAAGGACTTGGATCTCGACGCTTTTGCGGAGGAACTCGAGCGGCAGGGTTTCGGCAACAAGTGCGTCACTCTCTACGATATTAGGGCCGAGTTGAATAGCCGGTACAAAGATCTCCGTGTGCCATATCAATCGCCGAGCGCGGAGAAGCTGTTCGATGTTCTGACGAAGGAGACACCTGAGACCTTCTACGTCGGCAAGCTAGTGCTGGCTACCGTGGTCGGTATCAGTCATCGAAAACCACAGGGCGATCAGCTTGATCAGGCGAATCCGGTGCGAAACGAAGAGACCGGTCTGTGGCAGTGTCCGTTCTGTCTGAAGAACGATTTTCCTGAATTGTCGGAGGTATGGAATCACTTTGATGCTGGCGCTTGTCCAGGCAAGGCCACCGGAGTGAGATTGCGACTGGACAATGGTATCTCTGGTTATATTCACATCAAGAATCTGTCGGACCGACACGTCGCAAATCCCTGCGAGAGAGTCGGTATGGGCCAGATCATTCATTGCCGGCTTATTAAAATCGAGGTAGATCGATTCAGCGTCGAGTGTACCAGTAAGAGCAGCGATCTCGCTGATAAGAATCATGAATGGAGGTGAGCGGATCACATAGATACACTTAATAAATAACGTAGTTAAGTAGCTTCTATATAAATCTATTGCCTTTAAAATTATATAAATAAAAATACAAAGTCTGCAAAAATAGAAAATGAAATCGTCGTTTCTAATCTAAAATATATAATTTTTTAATGATATTGTAATATTTTTTCTTAATATAATATTGTGTGAATTGTCATAAATCGTAATTGTGTTTGCAGGCCGCAACGGGATCCATTTTATGATACTGAGACCGAGCAAAAGGACATAAAGGTAGAGGAGGACGCAAAGAAAGCAAAACAGCGGCAAATCTACGTGAAACGCGTAATCGTCCATCCGTCCTTCCACAATATCAGTTTCGCCGAGACTGTAAAATTAATGCAGACAATGAAGCAGGGTGAAGCAATAGTGAGACCGAGCAGCAAGGGTGCCGACCACTTGACAGTCACGTGGAAAGTCACCGATGACATTCTGCAGCATATCGACGTCCGCGAGGAGGGTAAGGAGAACGCTTTCTCATTGGGGCAGAGCCTATGGATCGGCAACGAGGAGTTCGAGGATTTGGATGAGATCATCGCTCGACATGTGAATCCCATGGCCGCCTACGCCTCCGAATTATTGGACTTCAAATACTACAAGCCCACCGTGGAGGGAATCAAAGACAAAGCAGAGGAGATACTGAAGGAACAGAAGAAGGAAAATCCTGGTGGAATTCCCTACATCATATCGGCAGCTAAGGTAAGTAAACGCGTAGCTGGTAACTTTAGCACGTAACACCAGCAATTTCTCGAAAATCTTCTTCACTTTTAATTTAAAAATAATTTCATTAATTTTTTTTTTTCCCATAGACCTATCCTGGAAAGTTCCTACTCTCGTATCTGCCGCGTACTCGCTGTCGCCACGAGTTCGTTACAGTGACATCCGAGGGCTTCAGATTTCGAGCGCAGATGTTCGGTAGGGTGAGCGATCTACTACGCTGGTTCAAGGAACACTTTAGGGATCCCGTCCCTGGACAATCCACTCCGAGTACACCACGCGGCGCGATGACTTCTAGGACACCTTACACTACTACGCCAGGAACAGTTAGCGGTAAGTCTGTCTATATCATCACTGCGAACTGTTGTCAGTCATCATGATTTTTATATGAAAGTAATTCCTGGAATCATAGTATATGATCAAAATATATTTTACTAGGAAAAAATATTTTATTTCAAGATAAAATCATTCTACATATATATATATATATATATATATATATATATATTCTGTGTTATCAACTACAATTTTTCGCTAAAATGAAATAAAACGCACAAGTATGAGCACAAGGACTGCAAATGTATTAATTGCTATTATTTCGATCGATATTGTTTCAGGAATGAATCAAGAAGCAATACAGCGTGTTGCACAGAACCTTCCACATCACATGTTGCACTCGCTATCGCAAGTGGCGAATCAGACGCCGCATCACTATCCGCCACACACACCCGGAGCGGCTAGCGCTACCAGCTACGGCGGAGTACACACGTATCCCAACACGCCGTATACGCCGTCTGGTCAAACTCCGTTTATGACCCCGTACCAGACGCCTCATCACACTCCGCATCATGGCCAGCCTACTCCCAGATACGGCCAACAAACCCCTAGCCATCATCAAGGGCCCTTCGTGCACCCGCCGCCGCCCTCGATGACACCCGGCCATCACAGGTCTGCTCAATCGCACAGACCTACACCACCTATGTCCACTCCTTCCGGCGACCCGACGGATTGGAAGAAGGCCGCCGAGGATTGGGCAGCACGTATAAAAAGCGGTTCTCGAGGCTCGTAAGTGCAATAATAAATATGTATTAAATAACGATCACGTTTTCCTATTAAAAATTATTGATATTTGAGATGTTAATGTTCTTCATTCGATTATTCATCAATGTGTTGAATGTGTTTTCAGAGGATCGACGCCCAGGTACGAGGAGTCTAGAAGAACTCCGCGTAACTATGACGAGCCGGTCGGCAGAACGACGCCCTCCGGAAGGAGCAGACCTTCGTCTACGCGTACTCCGTCGTACAGATCTCCGCGAGGCACCCCACATACGAATTCTAGTCCACGGAGTATGTCGCTCAGCGGAGACGGTACTCCTCTGTACGACGAGAGCTAACGGGATTGTGTATAGCTGATTATATTTATTAGATAACGTCATATCACGCTAGGAATGAATAATGAGAGAGTGCGCGTACTCTCGACGACGGGCGTCTGTTTCATCCCGAGACGTCGATCGCTAGCGAAATTAAACCGATCATTGATCGTTGCAGACATGCAACACGTAGTAAATTCTTCCACTTTTTTGCATGCGAGGTTTCGTTTGCGATCAAGAGAGGGATCGTCGATTGTAAACTACGGTGTTGTAGTGTAATTTATTTATTTTTTAACTACGCGATTTCTTCCTATGTATATAATAAAATTTATGGAAGCTTTACGAAGGCCTGAACACGCTCTGCAATCGTCTTGATTCATTTTCTTGTATACTGATGGCATCAATGAAAAGTAATTTATAAAAACTATATCAAACTGTTAAATTTATTGGAATTATTTTTACTATATTGTGATAATTTTCGAAAACTTTTTATTTATCGGTTTATAATGGTTTATAATGGAAAGATATTAAATACAAGACTAGAGTCAACTTAGAGTTATATTTTTTTTGCGATTATGTTAACGATAGGATAATATTGAAAAAATGATTGTAACTGAATTATTGCTCAAATATATGTTTTACATTTTTCATTGGTGCCGTCTTATGCATGTTAATATAGAGAATTGATTCATCTAATTACTTATTGTATCAGCAGCGGTACAACCTCTCTTGAATATAAACGCTACATTGTTTACAGATTTCTATACATAAATACCTGGACTGCTATCTTTGGAAAATGGAAGTAAGTCAGATGATTTCGGGAGAGATAATGGTTGTTTTAATGCTTACACCAGCATTACTTTATTATACATATGTACAGATTCATGAAATGACTGAAAAACTTGCCTCGGACTGATTCATAACTGTAACACGTTAGCGATCTAGGTATTTTATAGAAATCTGTTATATTATAGGGAGTATACGTTATATACTCAAATAGTCTTTATATAAAAAATATCTGCAGAATATTTAAATCGTTCAAAATACTGTCGCATTTACTTGAAATCGCTAAATAGCTTGCATCCTATTAATGTCTTATTTACGAGTAAATTTTCTTGTATAAAAACAGAAACGAAAACGATTATCTTTTGTATTTTCATCGACTACGATTTTCATTTAAGTATGTACCAATGAATTATGTATGTTTCTTGTATGACTTGACTTAGAACAGATGGTATTTCATACATACAATTTATACAATTGTTAAATGATAACATTAAACATGAAAGCAATATGTTTGAAGCGTTGTATTTTTATAATCCCTTGGCTTTTTATTTCTCTCACTTTCTAAAAATACTTGTCCCAGCCAAAAAATGTTTTAAATATTATTTTTCATATTTTATTAAAAAATAATGGCACTTTTGTATTATACTGTCACGAACAGAAACTTATGATTTTAGTATATACAAAAAAATAATCGAGGAAAGAGAATGTTATAGTTTTTTCCACGACAGAACAATTTACCAAAACATAATATATTTAATATTCACGAAAAGAGACATATATAACGTTTAATGACAAATACATAGAAAACTATTTTTTTAAATTAAACTTTCGCGTGCTTGTTATCGATATACATATACAGAATAACGTTTATACAAAATGACCGTTCGAGATTATACGTATGATACTTCGTCGTCTGATAAGAAATCCTCTTGCGGAACATTTTGATGATAAGTATACGTCATTTCTCGGTTTTCGAGTCTTTTTGTTGGTGAATAGTAGGCTGTGTAATGCCTGAACAAATAACGTACATCACAATACAAATTACGCATTGTTCAAATAAAAAAACTACATTAAATAAAGATATAAAAATTACTTGGATTTGGTTGTGTCCCTGCATAAAATTCTATTCGAGGATGCTTCTATCTTTGGCCGTTTTCTTAATGTCATAGTATACCTTGATGATCCTTCTGGATCCGCATTTTCGTTTGTCTGAAAATTGCGCTGTATAAAAAAAGATAAAGTATAGTTTCTCGTTTGATAAGAAAAATGACTTCGTTTTCGTTTCGTTTAACTTCAACGTTACCTTTCGCGGGGATACTTTTTGCTCCTCCTCGCTCGAATCGCTGGAATCGCTAGAATCGCTGGACGAGAACGTCAACTTTTGTGCCAGTCGTCGTCGTCGTTTGCTATTGACGGATTTCCGAGATTTCTCCGAGTTATCGGATCTCCTTACGTTGTTTGCAGTTTTGATTTTAGGTGATTTTTTGAAAACTCGAGCCTTTTCAATAACAATCATCTAAATTAAAAGAGTGTACAAAATTCATAAATCCTGTTAATACATTTATGTTTTGCGGAAATATAATTGTACGAGCTTACTTGATTTTTATTTGTACCAGAAGTCTTATTTGATTCGGGCAATGATGTTTGCTTATTTACATCTTGCTCTTTTGATGTATTCTTAGAATTCACTTTCCGCTTCTTTCTTTCTTCAGTATTCTACATTTTACAAAGAAAAAATATGTACAATTATCGTGAATACAATTATAGAGACAATACTTCTGTAATCACAACAATTTTTACCGTAGTATTTTTTTGAATTTCTTTTGAGTTGTCAGTCAGCGAAAGTAACGATGATTCCTGTGAATTGCCCGGACTATATACTGGATTGTTATCTTTCAAAGTTACACGTTCACCTATATAACAAGTAAAAAGATAGCCTTAAGCTATTATTCATCTACTCTCCCAAAAAATGAATTTTATCTATGTCTATTTTTTCACATTTTTATTATTATTAATCTGTTTATTCACCTATCCAGTAACATAACGGAGGTAGGATACGACGGCCCCTCGAACTAACAGGTGCATTCAGACAGTCCATCGTCGTATCATGAAGTTTCTTCTCGACTTCTTGAACATTATCTAAGAAACGAAAATGATCGTAATACATAGAACACGTAATATTAATATATTTATTAAAAGTAATATATATTTTAAGAAACTTACTGTGCTGCAACGTTTCCCAAGTCAGACAAAATTGCTCGATCTTCGCAGGACATCCGTAACGACATTGTCTCGAAAGTTCCTTGGGAATAGCTAAATATAACAAAGATATTCTTAATTGACAAATATTTATCAATGTACAATCAATGTCGGATTTCGGATACCGTACTGTGCTTGTTGTCGTTTAAATGTCCAAGAAGCTCATAGAATTCATGATTCACCGTTTCGATTAGCGTCACTGATAATCGCCTCGCGACGATGTCCGTCGTAAACTTCCTGTTCACGACATGGCCAGCTTCGCTATAAGGGGGAAAAAAACAATTTAACATTGTCTATTAATTATATGAAATATCATATAATTACATATAATCGTTTGATTATTAATCATATTATCTAAGAGAACTTACTTGAGTAATTTTCCTTGAAAAGTTAAACCCAATTCAGATTTCGATTTCCCGTAATACACTACTTTTGGCGTCCACGCGGTCAGCACTTTGGGATTTTCCTCAACTCCGAGCTTGCTGCTTTTAGGTTGCTCATTCGTCGGATTCGTCGTTGAATTAGTAGAATTTATATTATTATCGAATTCATTTTTGTTATTTATTATCGGACAAATCTCTCTTTTATTGTCGACCGTGTCGACTTTTGTTGTCTTCGAATGAGAATTATTCAAGTCCACGTTGGAAACGTCAATCGCAGGTTTTGTATTGATCGACGTTTTTAACATGGATGTCTTGTCAGTTTCCTCTAACGGCCGAATATTTGCATTTTGCTTAGCCTCATTCTTTATGATTATCTTGGAATTATGCTGTCCAGACTTCGAGTCCACTCTACTTATTTTCAAATTCACCGGCATCGAACTGATTATAGTCGGTTTGGATCTCTTCTTTGGAAATTCGCTTTTCGTTTGTTCAATAAATTCTTTATGTAATTTCGGGGAGGCACAGGGCTTTTCGGAAAAGTCGCTATTCCTATCGCTCATTGTCGCAATATCTTGGTCCACCTCAGCATGCGATGCTATCGTATTTCCGCCTGTCTTCCGCGCATTCGTGCTTACAGTCGCAACGTCGACGTCAGAATTGGTGGTGTAGTCAACATCCGCAACAAAATGCGAATGCGCCTTCTCTTGAACATTCCTATAAGAAATTTTCTGTTCCTTTATAAAAGCATTCAAGTTAACTCTTTGTGCCTCGAAAGCATCGAACGGTTGTTCATTTTGTACATGCGTTACAGACTTGCCTCCCCCGTACACATTAAAATTATTCCTTTGTATCTCTCGATGACTGGAAAACGTCATTTCTTGTGGTCTTTGAGTAATATTTACTATCTTGCGACACTCCCTCGTGTCGCTCGTTGTTTCCACTTCGTCCTCCGTGATACTAATGCAAGATTCATCGGGAAGTGAATTTTTCTTGGTGTTAGCGAATTGATTCGCCACATGAACAGACTCAAACTTAACGTTTTCCACGTCGCACGGCAGATTCGATGCATACTTCTGAGCGTCCGGATAAATCGTTTTCTTTCTCACTTTACGTTTGTGTATCTTTCTGGGCGATTCTCTAGCTTTTAAAACTCGTTCGATCGATACTTTGGGTACGCCTGCGTAAGTCTCGCTCTCTGATTTATCTGAATCCATGTCATGTTTCGGTTTAATGTTCACTGGGTTTGACAGCTGGACAGCATTAGAATCATTTCTTATGCTTCCGTATCCCAGATCGGTGGAGTACCAACAGTTTTTCAATTCTGTCTGTTTGTTTTCAGGTTTATTACTGTTCACATGACTGTCATTGTACACTAAACTCTGTACCGTTTCCGGGTTGGATGTTTCGTGACTCGCGGAGACTAGCGAGTCATTATTGCATTCCGATCCCGTTTTGTAAGACACTACATAATCCAAACAATCAAACATCTCAATAATCTTGTCGATATACTTTGGAGAGCAATTCCTGTCTGCCAAATTGTTAATAATTATGTTCAATTTATCCTCCTGAAGAACGTCCTTTAATTTGATCTTCCTGGAACTGGACGGTTGATTTATATCAGTTTTGACATTTTGTTTATCATCCTCATCGCATAGCGGCTTTATATTCTTTATTTGCATAATAGGGATTACATCCTCCTTTTCAGAGTTGGAAATAAAAGGCTTTACAAACGAAGTATTTTTCTCATGATTTTGTGAACTATGAGTCGAGTAATTTTGACATTTTTCCTTCTTTTCAGGTGTATTATTCAGATTTTTAGTCTTAGGGTATTCATTTAGATTACAAGAGCCTGTTGCAGAAATAGCTTTGTTATTCCTCACACATGTATAAGTCAAGTCTGTCAGTTCGCTCTTTAAATCATCGTCACTGTCAGTAACAGGAGTAGGCCATCGAAACATCACTGGACATCCTTGGCTGACATACGTCCTCCATATTTGATAGACATTCTCCCAATCGTCAGGAAAGCCGTTATAAAATTTCCCGCGAATATAATCCGGTAATCCTTTGTATAAAATATACAAAATTATTAATATGTAATTTTAACAAAACAAATTAATTTAAATTAAATAAAATTTAATTTAATTTAATTTAAATTTTATTACCATTTCTTTCATCAACAATGTTTCCTTGTAGAACATATTTGTGCTTGAATTTGGACTCGACGCACGTCGCAGAGTATCTTCTTATAACTGGTTTGCTACGTGCAATCTTTCCACTATTTGCAAAGATATCACAAACAATCAATAATCAATATAAGCACTTGAAAAGAATATCAATCAATGTAGTATTTTTGTACTCACCATTTTAATGTCCCTTTAATTATTAATTCGTATTGGTCATTTAACATAACTCTCCATTTCGAAAATACTCTGTCAACTTTCTCAAAGTAATTGGTAGGAGTTGCCGGTGCGACAACAGTATTCAAGTATTCTTTGTCAGCATTCGTATTAGTAAACATCCTGCTAGGAGCACTCTTCAAGGAAGCCGTGTTTGCCGTGGAAGACCGCGCGGATCTGTCAAGCGAAGTCGAAGCTGCCTGTTCGCAATTGGACAATGTACGAATTCTGGTTCCCGGTGGTTCCCTAGAAGCGCGATAAACCGTATTTCTCGGCGGGGGTGGCATAACAAGCCGATCAACGTGATCATCCTGCTGGACACGATACTGCTTGACGCTGGAAGTAGTCATTGCTTCTTGCTTGGGATTACGGCTGTTCTTCCTCAACAGGATGTTTCTCAGGTTGTTGCTGGAGGCTAAGACCTCACTCCTGATCAAGGAAGTTTGCGGCGACGAAACTGCGCAGCTAGAATCCATGGTATCTACATTAATGCTGGAGATGCTGGGCCAGGCTGTCACGGCTGACATTTTCCCATCGTGCGAACTTCTGCTGGATTCCTGTCTCAGTACAGCCAGTTTCAAGGAGCGCTGCAGCTTCTTGAATCGTTCATCGACTTGTAGATCCCCAAACGTGGTCTACAGCAAAAATTCAAGACACAATTTGTTAGACTCATCGTTATACAATTAGAAACTGTGATAATCTTCAGACTGACATCAGAAACGTCCTTTAAACTTTCACGCCGTGAGCATGCATACATACCTCATGACGGTTGGCCATCGGAAGGTAATTGGTCCTTTGAGGTTATGTTCTCTGTTTATAACAGAAATTTGCGCGTAAAAATTTCACTCTGAAAAGTTAGAAGCAGGGAGAGAAGCGGCAATCGGCGTAATAATGCAATAACACGAGCATCGATTCGTGAGTTTCAAGCGTTCCTGCGCTTTCCTCTTCGAATTATTCACGAGGTCACAAAACAATTAACGAATATCACCATTATCACCAATATTTTCAAATTTAAACGTACACACGCCTGTCAAGGGTGAAGTCCCATGGAGCGGATTACGCGGAAGCGGATCGAGCGTATCACCAATCACGGGATTGTTCTGATAAGCCTTGTGTACACGATACTAGAAATCGGTCCGAGTTTCGGTTTAAGCCAATGAAACTGCTGCTTTTCTGTAAGAGCTGCATGTTGATTGGCTTAAACCGAAACTCGGACCGATTTCTAGTATCGTGTACACAAGGCTTAACTCCAAGCGTTTGACGTTTAGAGCTATCAAACGTTTTATAAACGCGGCTCCGAAGGCGTAGAAGGTAAAAAAAATCGTTTAAAGCAATCTATTCGTGATTAAAATCGAGATCGCGCATTGCGAGATAGCCCATTAATCGAGGCATGGCGTAGGCAGGTGGCAGGTAGGGCTCCGGCCGCTCCGGCTGTTTTTTTTACGAAGTGACACTAGTGACAGTGCGATCTCAGCTGATCCGTGCCGAGTGCCGAGTCACGCGTCTGATGCGCGCAGATACTGGTAATTACCAGACCGTTATCTGGGTTATCACCCGATAATACAAGGTCTCCCGATGGCGATAACACGAGTATATATCCGTCTCCGTCGTTCCGACCTCCCCGTGATACATGTCGTCGCTTTTGTAGGTGATAATGTCCGCGATAAACGTGAAGGCGCTCGCACGTCAGAACGTCTGGAAATTCTTGAAGTCGTTCGACACCGTGCTGACGGACTGCGACGGTGAGTGAGGGATTGCGGGGCGAAGCCCGCGCGGTCGGTACGACGTTTGATTCTTCAGGTCTCTCTTTCAGGCGTGCTATGGATGCACATGACGCCCCTGCCGCATTCGGCGGACGTCGTGAACCTGTTCCGCAGGCTCGGCAAGCGGGTTTTCTACGTGACGAACAACAGCACGAAGACCCGGGACGACCTCGTGGAGAAGTGCCAGGCCCTGCGGTTTGAGGCGACCAAGGATGATATCCTGTGCACCGCTCACCTGTCAGCGTGTTATCTGCAAAGCTTAGGCTTTCGCAAGAGGGTCTACGTTATTGGTTCCGAAGGTAAAGCCCTGGTCCACGAAGTCAATGGGATTATGAAATGTATATTATGCAATTCGTCTCTGTTCTGACATCAATTTTTATCTGCAGCGATCGCGAAGGAATTGGAGCAGGCTGGTATCTCGTGTTGCGGAATAGGGCCGGACCCAGTTAAGCAGAATGTCCCGTATTCCGTTTTCGAGAAGGACCCTGAGGTAGCTGCGGTCATAGTCGGTTTCGATGAACACTTCAGTTATCCTAAAATGGTCAAAGCGGCTACGTATCTGAATGACGCCAATGTACATTTCATTGGAACTAACACGGACGAGAGGTTTCCAGTTTCAAATGATGTCGTGATACCTGGTAAGGTATTTAAATAATTTATGTGACTGCTATTACAACACGCTGTCAATTGAAAATCTGTGACTTTTCCGATGCAGGTACAGGAAGCCTGGTTAGATGTATAGAAAGTTGCTCAGAGAGAAAGGCGGTGATTATGGGTAAACCGGATGAATATATGGCTAAAATGTTGATGGAACGATCTAACATTGATCCCCAGCGTACTTTGATGATCGGAGACCGGTGTAACACCGATATACTCTTTGGAACTCGCTGCGGTTTTACGACTCTGCTAGTCCTGACGGGAGTGACCGCTTTGTCGGACGTCGAAAGATGGAAGCAGTCCGAGCGACAGGAAGAACGGGATCTCGTACCGAATTACTACATAGACGCGCTTGGCGATTTATTACCGTACTTAAAAGAACTAGAAACTGAAATGTCATAAATTTGCGAAATTTAGCTAGAATTATCTAACAGATAGAATCTTTTCAACAAATTTTAACTATTTATATTAATTATGTGAATCAATGAATTCTCTCTTGTGTGTATAAGTTTTAAGAAATATTAAACGAAAGATCTTGCAGCCTATCTTGATTTATTTTTTCCTCGGAGATAAAGTGCGATTGTTGGAGGGAAATAAAAATGAAGGGAAAATGCTTGGATGTTCCGAGTTTAGACGGAGGTACAAAGCGAGAAAGTAAATTTTCCACTTTAAATCTTCCAACCCCATGTTTATTTTGGCAATGCCTTTTATATGAAAAAGTACACCTTTTTTGAAAGGGATGATGCACATTTTGGATGAGAAAGGAGTACTGCGAGAGAGAGAGAGAGAGAGAGAGAGAGAGAGAGAGAGAGAGAGAGAGAGAGAGAGAGAGAGAGAGAGAGAGAGAGAGAGAGAGAGAGAGAGAGAGAGAGAGAGAGAGAGAGAAAGGAAGATAAATGGGCAGAGGATGAAAGGATGTGTGCAAAAAGATTGTGTGATAATACAATATATATTATTCAAATATATATATATATATATATATGATAATGGTAAACTTAATGTTAGAGAGAGAGAGAGAGAGAGAGAGAGAGAGATGCGAATTCGTAATCCTTACCTAGAGCTTGTCGTAAACTCATAACAATGAAATATATTTATAACGCGTTATATCATCATATAATATAAAAGAAGCGTGGTACGTATGTGTGTGTGTGTGTGTGTATCCGTTGTGTATGTGTATGTGTGTCTTTCATCTCGTCTCGTGTACATCTGTATATATTATTTTATTACTTTCTAAGTTTTATCGGAGGGTCTTGCCCCTAATCTCTGCGGAGAGGAGAATCAGAGGTGTGCATATGCCTATATCTTACATAGACACATCCAAATATCGATTTCGTAGAGCACGAGTCGTAAAATCTTTTAACAGCTAAATCGTTAACGGTTTTCGATGCGTAAAGTATTGTAGCGAGACAGCGTAACATTCATTACCGCCATATGTAACGTTCGCAATGGGTGCACATTATACGAGGAACCCGTACGTTTTCTCAGATTGATTTACGGAGACCGTCGAAGCCGCCCTCGCGGACTATGTTCCCTCCGTCGATCGGATCGTTTAAAAAGTTCGATATGAAGGTTCAGTGTAAATCACAGTTCACTCATGATACACGTCGGTAAGATATAACGCATTCAAGGTACATGCCTTCAATTTCACAACGAAATGCATTGCGGCACGTCGATCGAGGGGATCGGCTGTAACAATAAATAATTTCTCCTATACTCTTTTTGAAACATATATCACAAATCTTTCGCGGACTAGAAAAACACGCGATAATAACACTAGTAAACATAATCTTTGTTATATGTAATATTTTGTCTCTTTCCTGCGTATTTTCTTACGCTGCATTCAAAAATGTTATCAGAATCTTTTGTAATGACGGAAAGAGAAAGAGAGAGAGAGAGAGAGAAAGAGGAGTTCTAATTTTTCGAAATATGTAAAACAGAGATACGCTTAAAGAAAGCATACGATCGCTTTTTTTTTATTGCCATGCTACACTATCCTCTCGGAGGCAAAATTTGTATTAGTTTACACATGTCCGTAGGGATGCCGTATCCCATGGACGATTAAACATTGATACGGCCTTAAAAAGTATATATGTATTTCGATATGTGCGATCACTTAAGTAGAATCGCCGCCGGTGTATTGCGATCGAAGAGCTTACCTTTTAAGCTGTCTTGAATGCGCGTTAAAAACAAATTATGCATCATATATAGCTTTGCTACGCATAATCGTCACCTTTTTAAGGATATGTACTTGAGCCTTCGGAAGTAAGCTCTTCGATTTCGTGAATCGTCGTCGCTTCCCTCTCGTTCTCTATGAATTAGTACGTAATTAATGATTAGTCTTGTAATTGGCACAAGTTTTCTCGTGTATTTGTAGGTAATCGAAAACGGTTTTAACAAGAGGGAATCTAATATCTTGCGGTGTCGATCGGTTTACATGTATAACGGGGAGAAGAAAGCGGATATGATAAGAAGAACGACGTGTGAGGGATTCCACATAAACGATTCCGCGGTCGTTCCAACACCCTTTGGAAAAACTGACGAATGTTACCATCGCTACATTTACATTATAATGCTGTATTATAACGAGACAGGATTATAATAACGAGCAATCCTAACGAGAGGGTGAGAAAGACAATAAATCGGTAAACTTCTCACTTACAGATATAATACAAATCAACGAATTTAAATCTAATCGTTCTTACAGCACTCGCTCAATAGATCTCTCTGGTAATTAAAGAAAAAAATGTTCTCATTTCATAATGATAAGTTACGCCGCAAGCATGTTATTATTTCTGACATGTTTTTATAAGTGGAATATTAATTAAGACTGACGACACACACACACACACACACACACTTGCACGCCCGCACGCACGCACGCATACGCACGACACATGCACACTCGAATGAAACCACATACACACACACAAACACACACGGTGGTCGTTCGACAGATATCTCTAACGGAAATTGCGAAAATTAATAATATGCTGTAATTTCGTCAATAAACGACTTACGACCGTACAGAGTGATTCAAACATATGTCACTAAATTTGAGAAACATTCTATTTTTTTTTAAATAAAATAATATGGATGAATTATCGGTCAAGAAGCGTAAAAGATCTTTCAATTTTCAACTTGTAATTAAAAATGAAGAAATTGGTACATTAGACACTTCTTCTGTTTTTTAAATAAATATATTCTTAAAATTTGTACAATTCTGCGAAATCTTTTCGTCGCTTAAGTTGTTTCCTCAAGACAACTTTTGATTGTCTAATATTTTAAGAAGACATAATAATATTTCCTGTGCTTAGATCACAGAGAATAAAATATAAAAACATTTATTACGTAGATATCGTCAGTCTGCTAAATTACACTTAATAATATACATATTTGCCGATGTTTAGTAAGTCAATATTTTATTTTTCTTCCACGTACAATACGCAGTCGAGCAACGTAGATTTGAATTACTCTGTATTTCTTCATAAACTCTAAATAAAGATCTGTTCATTCAGCTGGAATGTCGCTGTGTGACGCTACTACACGATTGTCAACGAGACAAAAAAGTCGAACATTATTACCTTATGTTTCGCGAAATGGACGAAATGGAGAGGATGCACGTCATGCGCTCGAATATAGCAGTAGAAGAATATGTTATGTGATATGCGTGTATGTGTGCGTATGAATGCATGCTTTATACATACAGGATATCAAAAAAAAAAAAAAAAATGTGCGGGGCTTGCTTCCTTTCGAGGACGACTTGACTAAATTTGGAATCGAATTTTTCTTCATAAAATCAGAAAATAAACCTATAAATCAGTAAATCTCAATCAAAAAGTTAAATTTGCAAAAACGCGAATTAACTTTAGAATGGATCATATTGAAATTCTAATTATTATTTCCGACAGACGTTTTATGTATCTGAATTTGATGATTTATTATAATTAGAGCTGTGAAAAATTATGATGTTGCAAAAATTTACAGCGAAACGATCAATTCCAAGCTGATAAAAAAAAATTGCGGTTGATGGAAAGACTACGATTTTTGCGATATCCTGTATGAATGTACAGTATATACACGCGTGGCTTTGGCAAGCCACACGTTTAGAGATTAACAAATAAATACAGATATATATACACGCGCCGGACTATATGTATGTGTGCCCAAGCCGACGCGCTATAAACTTCGACCCGCGTTTGTATCTCATATTTAACATTCTGTATGCAGTCATCTAAATTCTTAATCTCATATAACATTTTACACGCAACTTTTTATTAAGAGAAATAAAAACCACCCGCGACAGTCGCGTTTAGCGCTAAATGCGAGATATAAACGCGAGCCCTAACAGATCGATATCGTCTTATAAAACAACTAAATGAAAACATTTGTACTTTAGCAGTATAGAGCAGTCATTTTTTGTCGTAGTTACCCTTAATATCGTTTTATCTTCGTTTATATTATATTTTATACATGTATAGTAATATATATTATTATATATTCTTTTAAGAATAATTCCCGCCTCCCTTGGCACGCCCGTCGCGTCGCTACCATTATCCTTGTCGTCGCCATCGTCTTCAACTTCGTTAATAATGTATATGTGTACATGTATATGTGTATTCAGAGTGTCGCGCATTTTCTCTCAACTACGAATGCTAGATGTTAAATTTCGAGGAACATCTCAAAAACACCTCAAGACAAAATAAAAAAATTAAAAATTAACAAGATTTAGGTAGTCATTCAGTTTCAATTTAATCGAAGTATTCTTTGCAAATAGATAATATTTCATTTCTCATGTAATTTCCCCAAGTGGACTTTCCTTCAACGAAATATTAATTTGAGGATTAATAATTAACCAGACAGAATTTCATCAGATCGAAGGTCACGAGAAAGCGCGCGATGACTGGGATACATTGTATATGCATGTACGTACAGTGGCGAGCATGTAAATAGGAACAAACATTTATTACAATTCGGCCCATCGTTTCTTCGCATAAAGAGATAAGATTTATTTATGTAATATTTCTTATTTCACGGGGTGCAATAATGCGAAGATTAATACACCTTGATATGTATTCTCTTTTAAACCATATAGTGATAATAATTTTAACGAAAGTGGGATTTTTGAAAAATTTCACTGAAAAATATAAAGTATCTTAAATTCAGGAGAGCACAGTATTCAGTATTCACTATTTATACGTTGACCACTGTTCACATATGTCCAAGCCGCTTGATAAAGTATAAGTTTAACATTCGGTAAATATATTTTGAGTATTTGAATCGAGCAATCAGTTTTTTTTTTAAATTTATCTTTATAAATTAAAGAATCTGCGAATATAAACGAGTCTTATAGGGATAAAGTCCTTTCGCAATTTGTTAACTTCTTTCGTCAAGCGCCTTTGGATATTTACACGACAGACGCAAATTCGCACAAAAATGCTCGACGTAATAAAATCTTCTTTTTCCTTAATCGATTTAAAATCAATCTTTTTTAACACAAATGTCAGAGTACTCGAAAATATAAAACTTTTTATAAAACAACCTGAGAGTTTCGTGACTAATAGACAATAACATTTTATTTTTAAATTGATTCAATTAAACAGAATGTTATTTCGAAAAGTATTTAATATTGATGACATCTATTCGCAAGTCGAAAACAGAATAAAATTCAACTAGAATCGGTGACGAATTGAATCAAGAAGAAATTGGCTCCATGGAATTTGTTGACAGAATTTTGTTTGTACGAATTTGTGGCCGTCTTGTATATTTATGGATGTATATGTCGTTGCTCGTTGCTTTTGATGTGTGTCGAAGAGAACGGGTATGCATAATGCGCGCATGTAACCGGGAATCTATATTAAACCGAAGAGCGATTATTATGTATGTAGTCTTAGCAACTGCGGGCGGAATACATAGAAGTATTTCGAAAAACCGTTTGGACCGTCCTTATCATACTAGCGTTTGCCTTTCCTCGACTTAAATAGCGCCGCTGACGATATATAACGTCGATATAGATAATCACTAATAAGTACATTCAATATAGCAATAATAATAATAATATCTTTATCCATAATAATAATTATAATCGTAATAATAGTTATAATGATGGTAGCAGTAATGATAATAAACGTATCGATGATAATGATAATAGCAGTGGGAGGAGCACAGCGATAATAATCGGATTTTATAACCGCAATAATATTAATCGTAACGATATTGATTATACCAACGATTTGTATAAGTATATATACAGACACTATATAGCACCATGACCGAAATCTCGAATCTCGAAACCTAAAAGAGACGAAGCGAAAGATGAAATAGGGAAAGTCCAGGGGATGGCGAAAGGAGAGCGGGTTAAAGGGCGGGAGGGAAGAGAGGACTAAAGGAATGGGTGAATCTTGCGTCTCGATCGAAACACGAGAGGAAAAACAGAAAATTGGCGATGTGGGAAAAAGAGAGAGAAGGACAAACCGTTCAAGCCGGTTTAGTATGTTCAAAAGAATAGAAGAAAATGAAGAGAGGCTCTTCGACATAAAATGATAATAAGGGAAGGTCCGATAAGAACCAGGCTGCTAGCGGAAAGTATGTGTACGTTGATGATTGTTTCTACAATGATCTCGATTCGCTCTGAATCCCGTTCGGCAAACTCAGTCTCGTATACGTTGGAACATGAATATTTAACGCATCAACGTCTGCGATCCGGCTCTTATTCGATCCTTCCCCCCGCATTCTACCGGGGTTTCAGAATACACCAACTCGATTATCGTTCCGTTTCTTACGTGTGTGTGTTTCTTTTCTTTATTACCGTACCGGCCAATCGTCGCGTTTACGCTATATACGAGAAGTCGAAGAACGAAGGACCGCCGGCGAGCAGAGTGAAAGATCTGGGCGAAGTCAGGGCGAAAGGACCTGGGAACACATTCCCTAAAAGTGGAACATCATCGATTCGCGCGCGGATAACCGGCAAGAACACGAAGGAACACTATCGGCGCTACGCAAGGGCGACGAAAGACGATTGACCGGCGTCGTCGCTAAGAGACAGAGACAGATAGAGAATTATCTTGTTTTTTATCATATAATAATACGATATTACGCTATATTATTACTATGATGTATTTGGCCGTTTAATTATATACTCCAGCAACGCTCGCCAGAACACCTCTTCAATTCACGATTGCTACCTCGGCGAATAATTTTCGTGGGACTAGAAATTTTGAAGAGCACGACCGTGACGTAACCGGAGAAAAATGTCGATCTCAGAAGAGAATATAATATTTATCTGTTTATCGTTTCTTTATTCATGTTTCTCATTTTTAATTTGCACCAAGACAGTGACACACAACACAAAATTAATGTTTTAAGGAATCCCCAACTTTCTTTCTTTTTTCCTTAGCTTTTCCCCTTTTTCTTTCGTTTCTTATTTTCTCTTTTCGAATCTTGGAATTCCTTGAAATTGTAAAATTATGCCGTTGCACGCTCCTCCAATTTTAACAAGCCAAGGGACGTCGATGTCGCTGTCGATTCTCGCCGTTGGATTTCATCCGGAGATATCCTTTCTCGAAATTTTATCCGAAAACCCTAAAACTCCAATCGACATTTTTCTCGTATCGCAATGATCGGATAGAAAGCGGAAACAATATAACGATCAATAAGCGCCAAGTCACGCACGCTCGACTTATATTGAATCACGAGAGACCTTCCACTGTCGATTACGATGATTAGAATATAAAAGCGAGAGAACACTACCACGTGATCGTGATCGTTGCGTTGTAATCACCGATATGTCCTACCTTGCGATTCGCTCGACATTAACGCGTTAATTAACAGCTACTTCTTTTTTTTCTGCAATATAGCTTCAATATAATGTTCCTTTGTAATATACATATATATATATTTCTCCTATATATATATATTTGTATATATATTTATATTATATTAAACGATGATATCCTCTTTGTCCAATATATTAAGTATGATATGTTTATTCACAACTTGATGTGAGCGCTTAGAAAGAGTGTGAAAGAGCGAGAAAAAGGGATAGAGTGATAAAAGATTGGAAATTCTTCCTTCCTTCCTCTAATATCGCAAGGACTGCATCTTCGATTCCTCTTTCAATTTGAGTGATAGCTATAATAAACCGGGTTACGTCGTTACTTTAAGCACGCCCGGCGCATAGGTAAAACAGTGATATCTATATCAATAAACTTCTTTTTGCTCTCTTACTTACACGGATATGAGTATTTCGATGCACTCGCGCATCGCACATGTCGCACACAGACGCACACGCACACACAACAAACGTGCACAAGAACGTGCACACGCGCTCTGCGATTATATATATATATTTTATATATATTGTTATGCATTATACGCTAGTCATTGTCAGAAAGTTTATTAGTGTTTAAAGTTTGAAGAGCCGGTCGCGCTCGCCGCAGGATCGTTCCGCGCGGAATCGCGAGTCAGGTAAAGAGTTCTCTGGACCGTCTCGCGTTACGTGTCGCGCTGGGTGCATGTGTATGTGTGGGCTGTGTGTCGCCGGTACGCGCTCGTTCCGCACGATTTCGTAAGCACGTGTATAAAATGCCGGACTCGTCGCGTTCGTTCGCTGGTCTCTCTCGGGGCGCGGTTTACAGATCACAGACGTCGGTTTGCCGCGACGAGTAAACGTGCAAAATCTTCCGCGTGATTAATTGAGGAACTTTAATCCGAATCACCGTTTGCGCTCCGGGTTCTCTCTTGCGCGCTTCCGCCCGGAACAGTTTCCCGAAGCGTCGCGCGACGATATATAATTATATATATATATATAATTATATAATTATATATAATTATATATATGTATATCGAGATATAATTCGCTATTCTACTTGTCGAGTAATAAAAATAGAGATTGCATAGATTGAAATTCGTAGCAGATGCGCCTATAAGAAGATACGTCCTATAAAGATTTCCTCTCGAGCCTTATAGCATGAAATTTGTATACGCTTCCTCTCTCAGCGCCCGTGCGCCGTTAATTACATACGTAAGCTCATAGCTGTTGTATGCGTATATGTATGCGTGCTCGCGCTTGTATCGCGCGAGCCTCGTGCTCAATCGCACGCGCGTTTCGTTACATTTACGCGGCCGTACAATCGTTCATCATCACCTCAGTGTCGCAACAAATCAGGGATCAGAAATCGATGACAAGCTCGACCTTCGATGTTGAGAACACGGGTAAATGTGTCCCGATCGATTAATTAGCGATCTAAAAATCTAACAAGGAAATTAAAATTCTATATCAATTCAGCGGGCATTTCAATTCTTTGTATAGTTATATATATGTATTAACATATATTTAAGAATATTATTAAAAATTAATTATAAAACATGTAATACAGAAACACGCAAAATTCAATTTTTTCACGTGTCTGCAACATCGAAATTCGAACTGATCGCAATTACGCTGGCCGCGACACCTACAAGAGACACATACATGCTCGGCAACGCTTAATACACGAGGGAACACTTTATAATCTTAATTTCTGATATGTCCGTTGAGTATAGTTGGTGTTTCTGATGCTATCGTTTGGCCGATTTCCATTCTAGCCGCTCAGACGGGTACTGCACGCAGTATATACATATATATATATATATATATATATATATATATTGCTGCTGTATATATATATATATTTTAGTTATCTTTACATCTTAGAATTATTTAAAGAAACAAAAGAAAAAATAAAGGACAGAATCTTTTTTGAGCACGAACGGACGTCCATGACTCGACTTACGCTTTTGTGCTTATTCTCTCATCGCAACGCTCGTTAAAACAGCCATCCCCGTTTACTTGACGCGGCGGCAAAACGGCACGAAAGATCTCTCCCTCGTCGATTGAGTATTTCAAGTATATACGCCCGTTCGGAGACGCGCGCGTGCTGTAATGCGTGTGTGCTATTGCTTGGCGAATAGTACAAAGCCGTTTTCCGTTGAATTTGAGCAAATTGCACCTGCGAATTGTCCTCCGAACTTGCGCGGAGCTTGCACAGAGAAGTTTCAGCTTATTGCTTGCGCGGCCCTTTAAAGGTGATCTTTTCCTCCCTTGAGATCATCTTCTGTTATCCGCTGGAGCGATCGAGACATTCTCGATCGGGGGAATTCCTTAGAAGATCGCTACCAGAAATTCACGCTAGTGTCGGCTGCTCGATCTCGCTATTCAGATAATCGACGATTGCGCCTGTAACTTTCTCCTTTCTCTTTCTTTTCTAGTACGGCAAGTCTTTCGCGATCCCTCGGCCGAAAATGCATCCTTTCCCGCTAACTTTTGAGCGACCGAGATATTCCCCGCGACAAGTCAGCAGGAATTGCCGTCGACAATCGCGTTTTCGCTTTTCTTTTCTCTTTAATTTTCTTATATCCTTTGTGATAGTAGACAGTCGATCTTCACATGCCTCATTCCTCGTTTCAATCGCCCGTTCTTCATGCAATTCGAATTTGTTCTTCTCGTTAGATCGTGTTAGATGTGTTTCGCTAACTCTACGAGTTAAAACGAACGATTCTAGATATTCAGAACGGCCTCGGTGAGCGCTCGGGCGATTAAGTTTCTGGCCGACATCACGGCATCATCGGTCTCGAATTACCTCGCTGTAGCTTACGGAGGCTGCTAAACAAAGGATATTTCACTGTATTCGGTAATTCAAAATCTTAAAATTAGATAAATTAAACAAAGTTTAATTACATTTTATACAAACGAAGTTTAATTTATCACCAAAATTTAATTTACCGACATTAAACAACAATTAAACAAATTAGACTAATATTTGTAAAGAAACTTGTCAAAGCAACAGAAGCAGACACGATTTACGAAAACTAACTACATCTATTAGTCTAATTTTAAACCGTTTAACGCAATTGCATCAAGATAATTAAGATTGCACTGTTATATTGGATTATTATAAAAGTTCACGCTAATTTCGCACTGCGGACATTAATTTATAATCGCTATCATGATACAAACGATGAAAAAGCAAATCACATTAGCAGACTTTATTTATCGAAAGTATCGAATTATCAAATGACCAAAAGAGAAGCGAGAAAAAATGAAATTACATTGGATAATATGAATAAAAGTAAAGCAAGGAAGATGAAAGCGAGCGGAAGATGAAAGCGAGTACTTGTTTAAAAGTAAAGGCATGAAGCGCAAACATAAATCTCGTATTTCATATAAATACCCTTTTAAAGCATTCGTTTGCAAATGTCAAGTTAGCTATCGATTATCGAGCTGTATGCAGAATTCGTGCTTTTCATTGCTCGTATCTTTTTCACGGTGTTATCGACGTCATTCTGCTCTTCTAAAAACGAATGCTTCGAGTGTAAGCGAATGCTCTCGTATCTTTACGAAGCGTTCGCTTTGCTGAATGCGAATAAAAATCTACTTTCCTCCCCTTTTATTCACACGACCGGTCTCTATTAATTTATTATTGAAGATTACCTTTTCATTGCAAATCCTCCTCGCACTTGGGAATGTCGAATATCTCGGCGAACAGTGGTGGTAACTTGAGCTTCGTCCAGTTCCTGCGGAACCAATCTAGGAGATTGGCGTGTCTGGCGCCGAGCGTTCTCAGCTCGGGTATCCTTTGCGAGACGTTGGTGATCGCGGTGACCGTGCCGCCGGAACTTTCGCCGGAGGGCCGCGTTGCCTGCACCCTCAACGCCTCCAGTACGCGATCCTGCAGCCTTTGCACGGCTTTGACGTCGTTCAGTCCCGGTCGCTCGTTCAGCAGCACCGCCGCCGAGAACAGGCCCAGCTCGGTGTCCGTCAGTTGATGGGCGTTCAGCGACGACGTGACTTGCATCAGCGCGGACACGAAGTCGGGCTGTCGAAAGATCGCGAAAGATCGAATAAAATTGCAACAATCGTACAATATAACAATTGACGTCATAGAATGTCTAAATATATTATTTTATTTTCTACTTATTCCTTAACAGAAAAAAAAATCGGTTCTATATTTTTTATGCGATAGATAACGAATTTGAAATCCGAAAGTATGATTTTTACTGAGGCTTGGGAAAATAAGTACACAAGTCCGTGTACTTCGTCAAAGGTAAAATTAGATCAGTACGAGCTAAATTATGCTAATTTACTCTTCGCTTTAATCTCACCTCGTACATCAGTTCCAGCTGCTGGCGAGTGAAGTAGGTGCCGTCTTCAAAGGTCATCGAATTGTCGGTGGTCATCTTGGAGATGTGGCAGAGCCACACCTCGAAGAAGCCGACCTTGATCAGGATCAGCTGGTCGTCCTGCGAGAGCTCGCAGAATCCCGGCATCCGTTTCGCGAACTCCACCACCCTCTGTACCGACGGCGTCACCCTCGTGGCAAATTGCTGCCACAGCCAGATCCTCTGCGACTCGACCGTCTCCGCGGTCGAGGACGCCGCTTCCGGATCTTCCGGGCTGGTGGGCTGCGAAGAATTACTCGCCTAATCAGCAAGATTACAAACAGACCTGCGAGTTTGCTACCACTTCCAGCGGGAAGTCTTCGCGCTAATGAGAAATTAAACTAATTCCGCTCTGCGCCGAAAAGAGAAAAGCAATACGTATCGTAACGGCAGTATCTATTTCACCCTTTCAATCAACGAAAGATCTTTGAAGAAAATACATGGATCTCTATTTATTGAATTTATTATTATAATAGACGACTACTGATTTAGACTGATGGACGTTCTAGATCGCAACAAATTAGTTTCCTTTTTCATTTTCTAATGGCTCACCGGTATTATCATAGGTTTCCTCGTGAGGCCCCTGGTGGACTCTTCCGTGAAGCCGCAATGAGCGTGATGAGCCTGCGACACCTGATGAATCACATCGTACACGGCCAGCTGCTTCACGTCAGCGTCCGACTGGTCAGCCTCGACCACCGCCGCCGACGATACCCGCGAGATCGCGTTCTGGCTCTGGGTATTGTTGTTGTTGTTGTTGTTGTTATTGTTGTTGTTATTGTTGTTCTTGTTGCTGGCGTTGTTGTTGCCGGTATCGGGCGTGGTCAGCTGCTGCATCTCCATGGCCGCCATCGTCGTCGTCGTCGTCGTCGTCGTCATGGTCGTCGCCATCGTGTCCTCGGGGCCGCGTTCTCTCGAGCGTTTCGGCACCCTGCCGTATCTCACGGCTGCAAAGAGACGGGCAACGCTAGAACGATCGCTAGAGAGATCTCGAGAGATATTCGATGGGAATTATTCACCGATGTTCCTTGCTCCTCGCGAATACGACGGGGCGCTCTCTTCGCCGGTATTGATCTTAAGTAAATAAAACCTTCGATAAAATTAAAGATATTTTCGCAAATGTCCCTTTTTAACGAAAGAACGTAATTGTCTTTTATTCTCCACAAACAATCTTAAGTAAGCTGTTTACTTGCCAAAGTGTTATCACACCGGGATGTGCTTCCGTGCGATAATAAGAGCGAGGGTAATTTTTCTTGTCGAAAACTTAAATAATTCTTCGTTCGCGAAAATGTTAAAGTGTTTTTGGACCGCGGCCGATTAAAAATCGGGGATCTTCGGCGAGTCGAGCTTCAGGGACATGGACAATAAAAGTCTTACAGCCCAAAGTAATTTTACAGGTAGATTTGATTAGTTCCATGGATTCCTGATTTAAACGCCGCGGACTCAAGGTATTTTACGTCAGAAGTTTGAACATTTCCGAAAGTTGAGTCACGAGGATTTAAATGAAAGCCATCTCGTTTGCGTTCCTCTAGATTATTACACCCGAGTCTACGTGAGTTCGTTACAATTTCGTTTGCGACACCTGACACGATAATGAAGCGGTACTCGCAGGTCGCAGGTCGCAGGTCGCACGTCGTACACGTAGGACCCAGTATTGCGCCCTGGAACTCTGACGTTTAATTATGTACACGCCTGCCCTTTGGTTTACTTTGCTCTCTCTCTCTCTCTCTCTCTCTCTCTCTCTCTCTCTCTCTCTCTTTCTCGGCATGGGCGACAAGTAGATTTTGCATCACTGACGGCCAGAATTGCGATCTCGTAGAATTCTGTTTTGAATTTCTAACAGCGCCGCGCGCACTCTCGTGAGCTCGTTTCTGACATACGCGCGAGGAATCAAAGCCGACATATAACCCGGCATATAACTGGCGAATTAAATCTCGTCTGAATATTTTTTAACTTTTAATAAACATTTTCTCTCTCTTTGTCTATGTACAATTACGTGTATGTACAATTCATTGTCTGTCATGAAAATTTCAATTTCTAAAATTTTCTAATACAATAAGGATAAAAGAGATAGTATATATGTATATAAATTTTTAAACAATATATTATTTTACAATAATACATTTTTAAATAATTTTTTGGAGTACTCGACGTCAATGTACCTCTCGTGAGTTACTATAATTATTTGATATACTTTATCTTACACAAAATAATGGAATCAGCAGAAGAGATCAAAAACATTTTCCTCGCAATCTTTTGGAAAATGTATTTTGGTTATCAATTTCTTTATAAGTACAAAATCTCTGTGCGAATTAAATATTCGATAATGTTGTTTCGAGGTTTCATTGATATATTGGTTTCCAAATTTGCCGACTGTCTAGACTCTGGACGAAGTGTAAAAAAGTGTTAAACGGCAGCGCGAACACGGTACTTACAGTCTCTGGACATGCCGACGGCTAGGCACTTCTTGAATCTGCAGTACTGGCAACGGTTCCGATTTAATCTGATGACAAGACACTTGCCGTCCCTCAAGCACCTGTACTCTATCTGCTTCTGTATGCTCCTCCTGAAGAAGCCCTGAAACAGGAAGTAAGGAAGTGCTATTAATAACGATCCCATAGACCGTCGCGGGGTTAATTATATCTCCCTGCGTATAAAATACGACACTCCGTGCCCTTCTTTGTAACGCCGAGAGTGTAAGAAAAGCGAGACGTAACGGAAAATGCGCTCATGAGAAAAGCAAGTTCTCGAACGCGCTTCATATTATATTCCCGGATGAGAAATTCTCTGTTGTGATTACATCGGAATTTGTATGCTTCCAATTAGTAATAAGTAATAATCAGATAATATATTAAATAATATATTCTAAATTTTCTGTGAAATTTGTCAATTTTTATTTCAGCGAAGATTTCGCAAATAGCTATCATATTTGCTAAATTCTTAACTTCCGACACTATTTTAATAATTGAACCAAAAAATCCGTTAAAAATCGCACATTTTTCTGGATGAGAAATTCTCCCTGTTGTGATTACATCGGAATTTGTGTTGCAATGAATAATAAGTAATAATTAAATAACACGTTATATATATACCCTCTCTAGGTAAAACTACTGAATATCTTTGTAAGTTTCGAATCAATTTTTCCTCGGCGGGTAGCTATCATTCGCTAAAAATTTTCAATTTCTGATATTATTTTGATAATTGAATCTAAATCCGTTCAAAATTTGTTCAAATAATTTGCCCAATACTTTTGAATAAAATACCTTAATATAGAAACCTTCGAAATAACTATTGTTTTCTCATTTATATTTCATCAGTATTTATCGGAATGCTCGATATAGCCTTATTTTTCTCACCAATGTTATGTTACGTAAACAACAGACGGCTGTGGCTTTACGAAGCGAATAGCTCGCGCTGACGTAATGGAATAATAGAAACGGCATATGGATGAGTCCCGAGCAATCGAGAAAGCATCGGTTTATTGGCATATTACTATCGGTGCTAATTGATGAAAGGTATTCGTAACAGCATCAGGCAACAACGTTAACGTATATCCAGCATCCAATATCCTGGAATCCCCGATGGACGGACTGCTCGTAATGCAACTGTCGATATTACTGGTAACCGATGGCGCGCGTGACCTCAGCTCATTTCTAAAATCGATACATTATAACGCGTTTGTCTGTCTGTGTGCCTTCGCCAGCTGTATGGAAAAAATAATTATTGTATAATTATTTTGATAGATCTGTGTCACAAGTTAAACACGCACAGATCTTAGAAAAACGTTGCGAAAACGCGTCGAGCTGAGCGTAGTTAAAGAAATAAATTAATTTTTTATCTTTTTGCGATGAGAGAATTGCTCCATCACAAGAAAACAGAAGGTGTACAGGAAATTTTAATTGAAATTAAAATTTTAGATAGATTACAACTGACTTTACTTAGCAAAGTTAATCAAAGTCTTTTCAAAAGTTATTTCAATAACATTTAATTTGCATTAAATAATTGTGTATAAAGGATCCCTTAAAAATTCTAGACTTCGGCCGAGATATTAAGCTAAGAAAAAATTCGACTTGAAAGAAGAAGACGCGAAGTAAAACATTGGGGACAAGATTTATGTTTTTTAACTCGACAAAAAGCTCGCTATCTTCTGCAAAAGATTTGTGCACCACGTAATGTAGGAATTTTTAAAATAACTGTTGTCTCACGTTACAAAGCAGCTGCGAAAAGAAAGCTGCATTAGAGTTTTGTACAACAATAAATATTGCACGTGAAAAATAAAGGAGAAGCGAGCAGCACGAACCGCACATCGAGTCAGTAGTAAAAACGCGGTGCGGGTCAGACGAATGTAACGGCGGTAACGGCGTACACACCACGCAGCAGTAATACGGTCGGACGCGGAGCAATGGTAAGCCGTTTCATTGATTTGTTGCAGTTTAAATTACAATTTATTGCTGTGCGCGCAAAATTTGTTGTTTATTATTTCAATGTTTATCAGTTAGTTATAAATGTTAATATTATTGATAATATGATATAATTTAATATTAATATGAGCTGGATTAGATATTAAAATAATAATTTCGAGAAGCTCCTATCAACGTAAGTTTCACTTCTATTATTTAAATGCTTTTGGTTCTCGACTCGGAAGAAGGAATAATAATATCGACACGTGGTGTCAAATATTACCCAAAAATTCCGATATTCGGTAATATGCGCGCTACGAAATTATATTAGAAGAAGCCAAAGCGCAGATGCCATTCGTGCGATATTGAAAACGTGCCTGGATGTTAAATCCTTTTTTTCTCCTTTAAGCGAAAGATATACTTCCCAGGACGAAGTCGCGTTTGAGGGATGCAAATGAGGGCTCGCTCACCCGGCTAACTTTGGGCTTGAACTTATCACGGCGGAATCGCGCAGGTCGCGCGCGCGTGTGTGTGTGTCTGCGTGCATATGCCCGCAGAACTTGCTGTTAGCGAATGCGAGAATGCACCAATTCACCGTTAACTCTGGCCTTAGGGCTTCCGTGTTTGAAATCTCAGGCGTGCAGCGGCGGGGTACGGGCGGCCCGGGCGTTCCGCGGCGGATGTGCATCTCCCACGATGCTTAAGACGTGAGCGCGCGCGCGCGCGCACCGATAAATATCCTGCCCCGAAGTGCGAACGAGTCGTTTCGCGGATTATTACCCGATCGTCATGCATCCTTGCGGATCGGAGTTGTAAATTTTACTCGACCCACCACTGCGCCGCGAGGTCAAGTCGATCGGCGAATATTCCGCAAGGAGTATCGGAAGCTGCGAGCAACTCCGGTCTTGCGATATATCGCGTCTCGAGCTTCTCTTTTCTAATTCTGCACGTGGGGTAATTCTCTTCCGACTTGTTACCGATAGTAAAGCGCGAGGAATGGAGTCCCAGCTGCTTTCCGAATCATTAACGTATAGATTACACATTGGTTTATAAGATTAAACGCGTCACATTAATCATGTTACATGGATTTAAGTATAGTTGTGCTGAGAGTTAACTTTTCTCAACAAATTATCAGCATGAGCAATCAAAGATAAATCGCTGCAGCGGTAATTTCACCCAATAATTATTACGCGAAAATTAATATAGACGTTACAGCTTCGACTCTTGAATTTCGACCCAATTCTTTGTTCGCTTTCGATAAGGACTCTCGATACTCACTTTGCAACCCTCGCAGCTGGTAACGCCGTAATGATAACCGCTCGCCTTATCGCCGCAGACCTTGCAGGGTACGAAACTCTTAGCGGGCGTCGAACTGTTGGAATCAGCTGCCGCGTAATGCTGCTCTGTAAGCAAACAAGAATTTAAAAAATTAATGCGCTGTTTTCCTTTGTCTAATGAAGCTATAAATAATTATAAGATTTGTAAATTGAAAATTATGACAGGATAAATCGATTGTATAGTGTAAAAGACAAACGGGATAGTAAGACTATTTGTAGCTGCGAGATAGATGTACTTTGCGAGGCTATCTAATTTCACATGTTTTCTTGAGTTTAACAAGGCGAGATAAGACATAAGACGTAAAAGGAATTAAGCGAAGAAAGATTATTTCGCGACTCTCCTATTTCTTAGAGACAAACGGGACATCCATCCTGCATTAGCAGCATCTTTCCTGCGTTCGCTCAGCATCCATAATGCAACGAAGCTCATCGTCGTGGAAGGGAATAGGCCGCTTCGTTCGTTCGGACGGTTCAGGCTGGACGCGTAACGGGAAGCCGGCATGACCGTTACGGAAAAGGAGCAGAAGAAGAAGAAGAAGAAGAAGAAGCGGGCGCAGCGACGGCGGCGGGCACCCAACTAGACGGAGCAGAGCAGAAACAGGAGGAGGAGGAGGAGGAGAAGAAGAAGCAGGAGGAGGAGGAGGAAGAGAATGAGGAGAAGGAAGAGATGGAGCAGGGAAGAAATGAAAAAGGAGTAGCAAAAAGGAGCGAAACGGGGCCGCCGGCAAAGGGAGAGAAGAGAACCCGTACATAGGAGATCGTAGCTTGCGACGTGTGTACCGTTGGCCTCTCTCGCGAAACCCCCTGCCAGAAGACGTCGTTATGCGTATAGCTAGCTAAGGAGAAGAGGGGAAAATCTACGGACGTATAAGAAGGAGAGGAGAAAAACGGTAGGAACTTTCAAGTGAAACTAGTGGAAGAGAGAGAGAGAGGGGGGGAAGCTAGAAAATTCTCTCTGATCCAAGAGAACCTTGCCGTTTGTGCGCGATGTGATTTTATGATGGCCGTAGAAACCGTCGTCAGAAGCGAACGGTACCGCTCGTCCGTTCGCTCGCTGAATGCATCGTGCAACCCACCGCGGGGACAATCGAGAGCAACTCCGTTATTTGGCTCGTCGCGTGGCGCTACTCCTTGCGCCTTTACCTTTGCGAGCAACAACGACCGGCGAGCTGGAAACGTCAAGATCGCTTCGCAGAATCGACCGTCTTTAACTACGGCACGTTCAGTTGCTCTTTCGAAATTACCAATGAACTAAAAATCGAGATGCGCTATAATTACGATGTATCGCACTAAGACTGACTGTTAATTCTATAATAAGTCAGAATAGCGTATGGCAGACGCAAAATAACAATGAAAAATCTTAATTGTTTGTCATTTCCAATTTTAACTGATTGTAAATATGTACGTAATATATATGTGTTAGCTAAGCAGGAGTTAATTCTGGAAGTTCGCGATACAGTTTTGGCAGTCCGTAGTTCTGGTATTATTAAATTTAACAAGACATGGAAAGATTGATAAAATGTTTGGAATACGCGCCGATTAAATTTTATACCATCTTCTGCTTCTCCCTTGGCAGATAATTTTAACGACATCAAAGTTAAATATTATATCGAAAAGGATAAATCGGGAAAAGTAAATTCAGTTCAATTTTCCGATTAAACTTTCTACGTCATGTGAGTTGTTAACTCTTCGTGAAGAGTATGAATTTTTTATTGGTATAAAAAAAAGATTTGAAAACTAAATTGCTGGCGTGCAAGAAGGAATATTTTTTATTTTCTTTCTTTATCAAGTTGATTCGTTAAATGACAGATGACACGAATTAATTGTGCAAATAAGAATTTAGTCGAACAATAATATAGCAAAAGTGGAGGGTTTAATGTAGATCGAATGTAATCGACGATTGACGTCGCATCGTAAAAGCATTGTTAAATTATTAAATAAATCACGAATTTGTAATGACGGATTTTTGAGAAGAGATAATCACACTGACGATCGGATAATGACACGCCATCATCAGATATTAATTATTCTGTATGCTCAACATCGAGATATTTCGAGTGTTAATTACGGTCGATATGGGCAATATTATTTTGGAAATAATGTAATTCTACTCCCGTAAATCCTCATAAATAATTATACCGCGTCACTTTATATCTCATCTCATTAAAATTTGTAATTACAACCACTTGTGAAATAAAGTAATGCGTACAATATTAATTAAATATAATAAAAATTACGCATTAAAATAACAATTTACCAATAGAGGACTTCATATTTAGTAAAAATAGATGGATGTAAAATAAATTAAGAAATACGCACGTGTGTGCGCATGCACGTGTGAGTATGTGTGTATGTGTGTGCATATAAATGATACTCTAGTTGATCCGTAATTTCGAGAGAGCAAGGCGGAAGTTTATGGGTGCGCCGTAATTACATACACTGGGTAATCAGTTAACAGTTAAACCAAAGTTCTTCAGTACTCGTTCGAAAGAATCATGCCGCTCATTAGAGACATATGTTAAACGGTCACGCACGAATAAATCTAAATGCTATTTTCTTGCGTCGCGCTTACTCTCGCGGAACACCACCTTTCTTTGCCCGACACGAGTGATAAGACGTAAAAATCACGTTCTATTTATTTTACACGAGTGATAAACTTGGACCTGCTTTTCGTACCGATAAAAATATCATTAACTGGTGAGTTATGGTCATTAGATCATAAGCCCATTGCTGATAGTTTCTATTTCACGTAATCGTTGCTGCAATTTGTACAATTTAGATTTGCGATAACGTGACGTGTGCGTGTGTGCAGTGCGCGGTCTCTTTCGAAGCTACCAGATCTCCATGGCCCTATAATCCATCAGTCTGCTGATAAATCGATTACGCTACATCCACGCGGGGTTACTCGCCTTTGTTCAGAAATCAGCGGGGCGGTAAATGCACCGAAAGCGCTGCACACGTTCGAATAAACGGCACGATGCGATGCTAATGATATTATCGTGCTCGACAATATCAAAACCAATATACAGCTCGTTTCGACAGTGTTTATTAGCGACTATCCCAGCTCCAATAAGGATAATTTAATCTGGGCCAGCTATTTATTCACAAACAATGTGATATTTCGATTTATATTTTTATCGACAAAAAAGTCATAACTGTATAAGCAATAATTGTACCTGTATTATTCTTAATGTTAAAACATAAAAAGATTAAAGTTAATATAAAAAATGAGACTTTATCGGGAAGGAATTGAGCGAGTAACATATCTCATTGTCGCAATGTATACATATGTGATAACGTCATTTAGCTATCGCGATGTGAGCTATCCCGGTGAGATAATGTTAAATTTATCTAATCCCGTCCACGTAATTTGCCTAGTCCTAATGTTAACACAAATTTAGCTGTTAGTCGAGAGTTCAGGCATGTCGAATGTCAATTTTACGTCGCGGAAATACGGAGCTGCTCTCCTTGTTATCGCAAGTGTGAATCTACGTGTACTTGTGAAACAGTCGATGATGCACCCCATTGTCGGTGAGCACTGGCGCGTGTTCGACACGACGGTAGACACTCCGGAAGAAAACAGGATGGGATCCCGCGCGGCTTTCCCGAGATATCGAGGAAAAGAAAAAAGGAAAGAAGAGGAAACGCGCAAAAAATATTCGCCGAACGTATTACGAGAACAATGTTGTAAGTAATTTCCTGCTCGCCTCTGAGAAACAGATGGGAAGTTTATGAAAATATATTTACTGTAAAAAAAGCGATTGTACAAGATGCTCGCAATTACCGTACAATAATTTAAAAGCGAATTCGCAGGATTAATGAGTCGAAAATCTCCTGAAGTATCTGAGGTTACGATGGTTCTCGAGTAACAAGAAAATCATACGAAAGTGTACAATAGAGAAATTTACACGGTTCAGATAACATTATTTGTGTGTACATATGCATATGAAAAGGTAAAATGGTAAAAGGTAAATATTATCTGCATTTTAGCAGCATTCTAGATATGTCAGAACAAATTAAAAGTAACAATATCTCCACTAAACGAAATTTCCGATCAAACGCAATCATCTTGAACGACGCTAATGAGTTCGTTAAATAGAATGTAAAATCCGCGATAGCCCATTTTTCGAAATTAACTCGGAGCGTGAAGAACAGAATATTGGGTACGTATTTACCTTACGATAAATGTTTCTGGAAAATAGTCTAATGTGCACAGGTGCAACGCGCTGTTACACACTCACCTTGTTATTATTCGCGCGGCCAGAGATTTTCGTTGACAGGCAGCGGCACAAGCCGTGTATTATTATTACTACCTTTCGAAACGAGACAAGTATTAAGATATGTCAAAAGCAATTGTTGAACCTATCAACTATCGGCTCGCGCGATTGCTATTCCTCCAGTTTGTTTCCGAGCGCGTTAAGAAATATTCCGCGGCCGCGAATTCTCGTTATCACGCGGCGCTCGCTTTTCGCAACGTGTCGTTATATCTAATATATGTAGTTATCTTATTTCTCTTCACGTGGCGATATTCGAGCGGATGGTAATTTATGTAAATCGATAATCAGTTAACAGTGAGCCGAAGTTCTTCAGCGCTCGTTCGAAAGAGTCGCTCGTTAGAGATGTAACACGGTAACGCGTAAATATCTTTGTTTTGCCTTAAATGCAAACGCGTGATTAATTAATATCCGATTCAGAAACACGTTAAATATTTTGTGGCGCCGATATGGCCGAAAGTGCTCGGAGGAAGCATAACAAAATTCTCTTGTGTTTAGTGTTTACGCGTTCGCTTTAATTGTTATCATCCGCGCGGCGAGACTCGATATAGCCACCGGCACGAGTCAGCCGCTCCGTCGCATTACCCCTTTCGAAACGTGATTCATTCCCTGCGAATATTCAATAATATCTAGCCATCGATTATTGAATATCATTAATTTACTCCCGTGATCTGTGAGATCGAGCCAACGAGTATTTATCGTATCAGATATATTATACATAATATATCTGATAATTAATTATATATGTATCTGAAGTAGAGAAATCCAGGCAAGATAGCAAATGTGGATTAGGTCTAACAAGTTATTGTTATACGCAGATAGTTACGGGCAGATATCGTTTCTTTAACACGGCGAATATATCTTGTATCGCGCCATACATTTTTTCGTCGATTTAAATATAATTTATTTCTTTTCGGAACGAGAGGAGAGAAGCGAAATGATACGCGAATCGCGAGTGAGTCAAGTAAGAAGCCGTTGTGATACGAGAGAGAGTAACTCGATCTTTTTAATAAATACTAAAATTCACGAAAGAGAATATTCGGCGTACATTTAGTTTATTTCGTATTAAATATTTCAATTCAAAACAAGTCGGTTAACGGCCGCGACGTTTTTTGTTACAGCGTGTAACGCGCGCTATTGTTTGCAAGGTCGCCGCGCCCGACCGCGCTATCACTATCATTCGTGCTCCGAAACTCGAGCCGGCAAGACGTGAGCAGCTCCGCGTGTCGTCGCGATCGCGACTATAGTACCAAAGAATGCTATACTATACGCGATAATCTTTTACGAATAACGATTGTCAATAACTAACTCCCGCGATTAACGATTCATTAGCGTGTCGAGATAACGGCTCTTTGTCGAGGCAGATATATTACGTTAACTATTTGCGCGAGGCAAGAGAGACGCTAAAGAGTACGAATTAAAATTTATTACGATATTTACGGCTAATAATTATTTCTTTAATGTATCGCATGTTTTTGAATTTTTTCGCAGTTTAGTAATCTATCAATTTTCGAATCAAGTAAGCGCAGTAATATATAAGATCGCCGCGGTTTTCGACCGAATGAAAATCAATAGAAAGCCAACGTACAATCAATCAGAAATTTGTTTCCAGATTTTCGAACAGTTTGTATTTTAATTGACTTTTAACTCGATTTTAATAATCATATCGCATCGCGCGATTTTATCCAGGTATAAAATTATCGATAATTATTTTCAAATTTTTCAGTTATTAATGGATGACATGACTACATAACGAATTGGCTCCGAATCGAGCAATCCGTTGCGACGCTTTTATTAAATACTCGTACAGTTATAATTAATTTCATACTTTAGTTTAAATCGTCAATCGCGCAGCACAGATTCGGCGTGTGCATATATCGGCGATTCGTTTAAAACTCTTCGCCGTTTTAGATTCGTTCGTTATGCTGGGGCTACAATATGCGCGTTTTGGCGAATCGGATTCGCGAATCGTGCATTTGTATGCCATTCGTGCTAAGCACACATGGTATACAAATGCACGATTCGCGAATCCGATTCGCGAAAACGCACATAGTGTAGCCCCAGCCTTACACTAACTTTTCTCGCGCCATTCTTCCTTCGCGATGTGAGGTGCACGTTACTCGATCGTACAAGTCGGGAGTGTCGTACAAAATGTCGCGCGATTATCGTGTTTTGATTATCAGGGCGCACGCAATAGGAATAAAGCAGTTTAAAGCGTTTTTACGAGTGTTGCGTTGCGCGAGTGCAATCGAGGAATCTGAGAGGAGGAGGAGGCCTGGGGAGGCATCGGGCGACGGCGGACCAACCTTGAGGTAAGTGTAATTTGTGACTTATTTGTTATTTGCCATTCGTGACATTAATAATTCGTTCTCGTTTATTCGAATAAAAATTAGAAAACATTTTTTACCTATGAAGTATGAAAAGTATATTATATATTTTAGAAGATACTTTTTTCGGATATCATATGTTTTAATATGATAGTTATGTAGTTATCTTATTAGATATTGTTAATTTATTTGAAAGATACGAATAAAATTCAATATTTGTAATTACTTTTTGAGATATCTTTAGCTTATGAGGTATTTGTTATTTTTCTGTTATTTGCACGGAATTAAACACACGTTTATAACTATTCTACACACGTAACGATCACTTTTTTGAGATATTGATTGTATTCCGCACTGATGTAATGTGGGATATATTTGTATTTTACAGGTCAACGTAGCTCGCAACGTGGTTTACACTCCGCTGCTGCAGGTATCGGTGAGTCGCAAATAATTTCAATTTCAGATAATGGATCTATAAAAGTTGTACCAGACATGCATAAAGTGTATGTATGTATGTAATGTACTTGTTACGAATTATTAGTATAGCATAAGAATAACAATATAATAATGATCTCTTTCATAGATTCATTATTTTAAAATGGATGGGACAGAATAGATTAGTAATTATTTAACTCTTTAATATGTGTAACCACACAACACACACTTGTCAACTTATCGTGCGTATGGAAATACATATATACACACACATAAACAGACAAGTTCATAAAATAGAACCTAATTGTATTATTTATTAATATATTGCATGGTATTTTATTGTATGCCAGGATGCTAATTACGGCAACCATTTGAAATTTATAGGATAAGTTCACAAACAAAAAAGTAATAATAGGATATATTTCACAGGTAGAGCAACCTCGATAAATGATGTAGTTCGGATATAGAATCCGTCCGAAATGTAAAGATTGTCATTCCTTACACATTTTGTTAAACAGTGCTAACAATAAAATTTCATTATTAGGCTTTTAATTGCGTAGCATTAATAACGCGAGAATAAAGTTCCCGAATTAGCGCGTACTCTCTATTAGAACGATTCTTGGCAATCTGCTCGGATTGCGCGTCGCTTAATTAGGTATCATAACGAAGCAATAATTAGTTTATCAATTGTCAACCAACAGCGAAGTCGCGCAACTCGCTACTCGGGCTGATTAAAATCTAATTGATCGGATTTCCCGACAGTCAGATTTTCGGGTTATTTAGCGTTTTATTGCTTTATATATTATTTTGGAGAAAACCCGGTCTCTCAAGGCGCCCGATTATAGAACGCTTTTTCAAACGTGATTCTCACGTTGTCTCGGGGTATTAACGTTTCTCGGGGTACATTTATCGTATCGTCGGGATCTTTCGAAATTATTCTCAGGACGTTCGAGCTCTAAGAATACCAAGTATCGCCGTCCACACCTCTCGAGAGGGAGCAGACAGACGATATGGCGTAATTCTCTCGTGCAAACTGGCAGCCGCGTGCTCGCGACTGCACGGCCTCGACCTAGGCTGCAGTTTCACGGCGCCCCTTGTTTACAAGGAAGCGCCGCGCGTCGCATACATCTACGCCTGGCCTGGGTCACAGCATTTGTATTCCAGTCCATGTCCTATGCGTCCGTCCGCGCCATCGTGTCGAAGTGCAGTGTGCGAGTGTGCTTCTAGTGCCGATACGTGATGGCATCCCAACGCGGCGCACTGTGCCAGGGCGAGGCTTCTACCAGTTCTACCCCGGTCAAAAGACAATAGCTTTTACCGGGCACGGAGGTGTGAGTTACGATGAATGCAACAGAGTGTCCCATAACTCGGAAAAAATAAATTAGAGATAAGCCGATCTGCGTAGCGAGGCTTTCTATCGGACCTCGTGAATGGAATGAGTGATGGAATTTCGATAAAAGAGATCAGCTCTTCGCTCCCCTTCGTAAATGATCGAACAAGCGTCCGAACTATTTTCTTCACTTTTAACACTAGAACTATCGACGATTACCTTCTTCTATCATTTAAGTACACTCTATATTTGAAGAAAAGGAATAAAGAGGGAAAGTAAATTGATGAATTTAATCATTTACATATTGCAATGAAAAAGTCACGGAAAATCTCACCGTTATAAATTTGAGTAATTTTTACGAAAAATTACAAATTAGTTGTTCCGACTAGCATTAAGTATATAGGTATGGATTTCCTGAGACTTCGTATTCTAAAAAATTTATTAATTTAGTCAATTATCAGCATCGTAAAAACAAAATTACTGAACGTTGTATATGAAACGAGTCTTTGTAGAATTGAATTAGTTTCGCGCCGAACGGCTCGCACGGTTTAGCGAGCATTTGATTCAATACCACGGGATATAACGCGCGTCTCGCGTTTTTGCGAAATTCATATATTCCAACCGGAACGTTCCGACGTGGTTGCATCGCGCTGAGGCGGTCGCCGATATTATCGCGCGGTCGCGCGAGTCATCTCCGTGAACTTGAATCTCATTTTTATTGTTCCCGCGGGACCTTCCGTCGGGGCGCGCAATAAAGGCCGGGATCTCGTATCGCGTAATAAACGCTATTACGCGTGAGATAATATTAACGATCGCGCAATATGCCGGAAATACTGCCTGGCGCGACTGGCGCGTGTACCGTTACGCGCGGGGTACCCACCGCTTGCGTTCGGCTCTCGGTAATTAGCGGCAAGCCGGTTGTCGGATTCAACGATCGTGACTCGATGCATTTGGATATGACTTACCGTATACGACCTAATCGAAATATCGCTCACTACACCCCGGCCAGATTGCGGCTAATTACGCACGATTATGTCAGAATGTGACTTATGCAGAGCGTGTCGGTTAACTCGACTATTATTATTGCTATTAATATAACGTAAGAATATTTCGAGGACGTAGCTATCTGATCCCAAAAGTATATTATAACATAATTTGTTTATTAGATTATATTTTATATTTAATTATATTTATAACAATATATTTTTTGGATTAGATATTACGATCGAGATCATTGTCCCTCTTCGGATCGCTACCCGCTACATATGAAGTATCTTTTATTTCGATGCAACTTTTAACCGCTTAATTCCGCTACAGTCATCTCACACAAGATTGAGTTGCAAATTGAATATTCCTTACTAAGGAAAGGCTTACTACTACTTTTCTTGTAGATTCCTACGTAAGATTCTTACTTACGGCGCATATCGCTTGGCGTCGAAACGTCGTGGCGCGGCTTTCGAATCCTGTCAGATCAATAAGCTCGCCACTCGATAAGGAATCGCGATCGTTAAAGGACGAGCCCGTGATCTCTCGTATCCTGGGAACACACAAAGCGCAATATCGGGGACCTATACATGCGCCTTCGCGCGCCCGAAACGGATAATTTATGGTCACGTTTACGTGTTCGCGCTCGCTCGCTTTCCCAATGCACTTTCTACGGCCGATCTCCGTCGCACGAGAGGAGCCTGACATCCGTTCTCTCTCTCTCTCTCTCTCTCTCTCTCTCTCTCTCTCTCTCTCTCTCTCTTGCACGCTCTTTCTCTCGCTCTCCCCGTCTTTCTCTTTCTCTTACCGTCAGCTTCTCTCTTCGTCCAATGCCTATCCGCGGTCGTTATGCAATTCCAAAGATATACGGTCGCTTCGGGAATGTCTGCAGCCGGCTGCGAGCTCGGAACCATTTCCCGGGTGGTCTATGTACAGAATTTCACGCGCGACGTATCTCGTGCACGATACAAATGAGACTATATCGAGCTTAAGAAGCTCGAAAATCTTGGACATTCGCTTGAAAACAATATTTCAGTCATGCGTCTTGATTAGCCACTACATGCATTTTCAAGCAGCTCTATAGTTTTTGGGATTTCGAATTTGACACACGAATACATAAGTACATATGAATTTTACGAATCCGTTAGACTCGTTAGAGCTTCGTTCTTGGTTTTTTAGAGTATAAATATAAAATTTTTACAGAGTTTTCGATTTTTCAAATAATTTAGAAACAACCTATACATAACTCCATTGACCAGATATTGAATTAATCGAGAAATAAAATTTCACAAAAATACCGAAATAGTAGAAGGCTCCGAGTTCTAATCGATAAAAAAACAAGAGGATTTTTGTCGAGTCGTGGATATATAATCTAATCTCGGGGATACAAACCATATTTAATTTTGTTGAAAGATTCTCTTTTATACACTTATATCCAGCGAGGAACTCTAAAGGCAAGAACCAATCGTATTAAAAAATCTAAGCACTTATGAAGCCGCTCTTTCTGCTGAACGCAGCCGATCGGAAAAACCGAAAACGGTTTGGCGTAGGCGTAATAGTATAACTTTGTAACTCTAGGAAGTCCGGCGATTCCCGGGGCGTATCTGGCGAAAGATTAAAGACCGATGGGAACGGGGAGGCGAGAGGGAAGGCGTTATTGATCAGGAAGATGCCTTACGGATTTTCGCGATTAGCGTGGGAGAGAATTATAGGGCATCGAGCACAGGTGTTGTGCAACCGAACGCGGAAACGCGACGCCGATAAAACCGCGCTTTATAAGCGAGAGAGGCCCGGCGGAGAGTCCGGCGTCGCCAGACTCTCACTCGGAGGTCTCCTTCTCTCTCTCTCTCTCTCTCTCTCTCTCTCTCTCTCTCTCTCTCTCTCTCTCTCTTTTCCTCTCTCTCTTCTTCTCCATCCGCCGCAGCTCCCTCGCACCTCGCGTTTCTCTCTCCGGCATGTTACAGAAATACACCGGGAAAATTATGTCACTAATGCGCTTGAATATATCTCTAGGAAACGGCACTTTCGTTGCACCGACGAGACTCCAGAGGCTCCCGGTACAGAGATCTCAGTATCATTTGCTTGTTCTCAACGCTTTAATTTTGACTCGTTTTTTAACATTCTAATCGCTGCGACGCTGCACGATCGTACGAAAATCGTATCCGTAGAAATTATGGCTTCCCGATATATAGGGATTAAATTTTCTTTTTAATTTGCATGATCTTTGTACGACGAATATGAATGCAAATTTACCGCGGGTAAAGTCGCGACTCAAAAATCATAACTCTTAAAGAAATATGAGTATTATTTATATATGTATACGTATAACGTGTAGCAGCCAATGCGTTAATGTATTCGCTATCACCGTACTGAAAGGAAACGGACGTGGAGAGAAATTACTACTCCTTACGTAATTACCTTACCAATAACTTTGGCATTTCAAATTCTTTTTTTTAAAGCGTCAAGTTTTCACTGGAGAATAATTAATTGTTTATGCTCAAAATATCTATCTTATCGAATAAATTATAGACTTAAACTAGGTCGTATTATCAAATAAATAAATGTCTTGTCTTATATGGATAAATTACGAATAAACTATTTGTCTGTTTTGCGTCATGCAGTGTCTGTTGACGCATTATCTCAGTCCTGCTTTTCCTGCTGCAGTACTTCGATTTCTGTAATTATTATGCGCACCGTATCAGGTGTACAACCCCGGATTTCATAATTATTTCCGCAGAAGATAGAAAGAACCATTTGCCTCGTTAAAAACGCGGTACGCTTGCACGCGAAAAATATGATGGAGAGCTGAAAATGAAATGGTTCTCTCTATTTCTTGTTAAATTAAAATTTTATTAGAAGCCATTTGTAAAATTAAATGAAGCATGTGGCATTATTATCCATTTATATTTTTGAAGTTTAATGCATTTCATATCAATGCTTTTATAAATTTTCAATTTTGATCACATATAAAATTATTATTAAATTGATACAGTTATACAGTTATCGTTCAATTTTTCTGTAAATATATTTTATTTTAAGTTGATCGTTTAAATATTCGTAGCTAAAGAAGTAGTATTAGAGAGGAGAATGTATAGTATTAGAAGTGTAGAAAATTTAAAAAATATCTAGCAATTCTCTCTTTAATGGAGATGGATAATTAAGCTGTAACGAACCGAGCTCATAGAATTCCGGTCGCACGCAATCAACGCTTTTCCGCTTTTACGATGGATACATGAGAAACAGATTGCAAATAGCGTCAAGTTCACTGTTGTGGGGATTATTACGAAAGGTATAACACTCTCTCGTTCTTAATCCCTTAATTACGTTAAATTAATCATTTAGTTGCCAGTCCATCAATTAAATGGTTTACGTCGGCTTTGGCAAATCCCTTCCGCGAAATTATCAATCTCAAGGTTTTCAGAGATAACGACAGTGTTGCATCAATTACGAACGCCAGGAAATTCGTTTATAACGGGCGTTCTCGAGTTATGCGATGTCATATACGCAGCAACGGACACACGCGGTCGCTAATACGCGTCGAGATGCCATTAGTACCGGTTAATTTCATTCGTACCGAAATATACCAGAGAATGCGAAAATCTAGGAGCTTTGACGCATCAAATTCCACAGCGGCGAAGCTTCATTTCATTTCAAGCGGATCTTACTTGGAGAGAGTTCACAAAAGCAAAGCTTATGCGGAGAAAAAGAAATATGCTGTCGTTGCAAAACTATGTCGTCGCCATTTCCATATTCTATAATGTGAAAGCGGCCAAACTTCGTTACCATAACCGAATATTCGATATTACAATAAAATGTATTTTGTAGATGTATTTTTTTAAATATAATTTTTAGATAAAAAAACAGAAAAAAATTCATGTTGAATGAATATATCCATTTTGCTCTTGCAGCAAAATCGTTACTTATTACGAGATAAAAGGTTTTTCTCCGTATGGTTACAGAAATATTTAATTAAATACTAAACACACACACACACACACACACACACACACACAAATGAAAAATTCACTCTAAAAAAGAATTTTAATTTCGTCGAGTAATCCGGCCTTAAAATGTGAATTGGTTGCACTGGGACATGCCACGCGCGTTTACGTTTTGTCCGGTACTCTGTTATATCTATAAAATATATAGGGAAAAATAGTTTAAACGTTAACTTAATCGTCTTTCTCGCAACAAGGTTTGCGCAATTGATTATGATCTTTCAAAACAACTCTTTTTTTAATAAAGTCAAAGCCGAGCCTTCAGTTTAACCCGGAATTCTAATGGAAACGTCAGCATATTCATATTGCGTAATGAGCATTAATTACGTTTGAGAAAGTTTCGTTTCGACCCGCTATTGGAAGTAACAGCGAAAGTTTTAGCAACCAGTATTCATGCGACTTTTTAAAATTAACATCGCTTTTTCGCGTCGCGAAAGAACGCTGATGTATTCAACGCGAGTACAATGTACAGAGAATATAGATACGGGCTGCGGCATTTCTGCTTTTTCACTCGTCGTAAACGCTGAAGATGCAGTTGTATAATTTCGAGCTTTAATACGAGAATCGGGTTAATGTAAACATGCGAGATGAGGATCGAGTGAATACATTTGGAGTTAAATGCACGCCGGAGAATATCAGCTTATGCGTTTATATTACCAATGCAAATAGGATTGAGCTCGAATTAACGCGAGGAAGACATGTTTTGTGTGTGTGTGTGTGTGTGTGTATTGACGTCCCATTCTTTCCTGCCGCATATAGCGTTCAAATATACAAAAATTATTGACAGACAAATGTAAAAAGAGTCTTCCATCATTCCTGTCGGAATTTTTGATAAATATACCTTAAAACGAATCAGACGATAAATCGTAATACACCCCGTATTAATCAGCTGCGTAATTTCATTAGCACCTTTTTCGTTTATTTGTTATTATCAGTTTCACGGAGAACACGAGAGATTTTATACACCTTTTTATATATATCGCGAAATATATAAAATAATACTATATTCTCGCGCGTTTCCCTCTGAAATCGGATCACAGTAAGTAACAGGAATAAAAAAAGAACCGCATCGAATAATCCGGATTAAATGCAGAATTAGAGAGTACGTCCGTGCGCGCGTTTTAACGCAGTCGGACGAGTTGCATGGACGTCGGATTATCGATTTTATCGCATGCTGCAACTCGGCGCGGCGCGGTGCGCCGTCGCGATTTTATTTCTGTGCGCGATTTCGTCGCTTTCACCGGGGGTTACGATATAATATAACATAAACATACACACGCGGAGACACACATATATCCCGCAGAAGTGCACACGATTATTGTATTATATAATATCACTTGATAAGATGCGTACCGAGCGTAAGTTGTTAGCTACAAGCTTATACTCGAGATGCGCTAATATCTAAAATAAACCAACTAAATTTCTGTTGAAGGACTTTTATGTTTTTGACAGTAAGCCGACGTAGTGCTTCGTGTTTAGCCATCGTATATTTTCTCCAAACACTCGAAGAGAAAACAGTGCACGACTGCAAACTATATTTCCGAATAATATAAATTATTTAGATTAGATTTATTATAGAGCTTGGATATTTATTATTAGGTTAGAAAAATTAAAATAAGAGTGATTTAATATTTATCTGTTGATGGAAAGTAAAATTCACGAGAGAGATTAAAGAGAAACGAAGAATCGAGGAAGAGAGAAGCTATGTAGCTTTGCCCCTTCATAGGGCGGAAATATTCTGTGTTCACAGAATATCGACATTTAGCTAATGCCGAATGTCAGGTATCGATGCCGAAAGCACTCGGCCAGAAGGAGAGCATTGAAATTTCGTATCTCAAGCTACGACTCTTCTTCTCGCGAGCACTCGAGCGCATTCGACACTCCGGTTTCGTACGAAGTCAATTACTGGTTACTCGGTTACCGGCCAGCGTGTGTCGTGCATGTAAGCATGTACGTAGAAGCGCCTCCGTGTATTTGTGTATGCATGTATGTATACGTGTGTGTGTATGTGAGTCACGCATGCACACTCACACACGTGTCCGGCCAGTCCCGTATCGTAATTCGCAATTTGCTCGAGCATTCACCTTCGAATTCCCGTTATTCACGTTCCGTATCGTCGTCGTATGCTCGGGAACCACTCGATGAAGAAATAATTGTTTTAGCCAAGAGACTGTTGTAAAAAAGTGATATCAGCCGCACTATTATCGCGTACGAAAGCGTCTGGTTGAATTACATTTGATCGTTATTTTAACACTTAATGACAATCTTGGCATCTTTATAAAGAATTGGTCAAATAAGTTGCAAATTGCTATGGATGCAGTTATGGATTCTATAAATATTTTCGGATTTACCTACCTACTTTTAACTTGAAAAAATCACTGACATTTTCTTGTTCGAATTTAACAAGGCTCAATTTTCTGCTTCTTATAGATATCGAAAAATAATTTAGATTCTTTTTTAAACTCAGGTTTTATATGCAGGTCTGTAATAATGATCCCAAACATCTTTTAGTTGTAAGAAGAAGCTTACGGTATATGCATTTGCAAAATTTCGGATATAAGTGTTAAAAGATAGCCATTCTTTACATTTACAATTAATTCTTCAACTTACAATTAGTCGTTTTACGTTGCGTCTCGTCGAAGTTGATCATCTGATATAAATTGTTATGCGTGAAATATGATATCCAACGAGGTTTTCGCTATCAGAAAAAGAGGATCGGAACGAACACTTTCGAAAAAAGGCTATTTCAAAACTCATTGTCAATTTTTAACACGGTGAAGTTTCAAAGGGCCGTCGGGTATCAATTAACGGGGAAAAATATCGCCCCTGCGCTCACGGATATCCATCGATGAATCACCCCTAAACGATAGACTATCGCTGCAGCCGCACAGCTGCTGGCGTAACCGCGGCTTTTGCACTGGCCTCGTGTGGCACGCATGATTATTGCCGGGTCGGTGGTAATTAATTTTTACCGATGCGGCACTTTGTAATCGGCGTTCGACAGACAGGCCGAGATATTTATCGCCGTCCGCTTTATAATTAAACGCCGTCTAAGCCGTCTTCAAGACGCCGCGGCTGCTTAATGCAAACCGACGGCGTCGTCGCGTTTTCTATTCTTAACTCGCGTTATTACCGAATTCTTAGCACCGATATTATCGAAGATAGTGACAGACGAATTTAGAAATCGCGTAACAGATACACTTTCCGCGAATCAAATTTTTACACGTTCTAGACAGAGAAATTTATCCGTGTAAGAAGATGGCGCAATATGTTATTAATATCACACAGGTATTGTTAGTAATATAATTATTATATTTCTACTTTTTTTTCTATCGTGTCCTGCCGTCGAGATCGATGAGCGAAATGTGCACCGGAACGAGTGCACCAGAATCACTGAGATTTCCTCCGAAATCCTCCGTCGTGCTAACATCGTTCGCATTACATAAGGAAAGTTTTGATTCGCCTCCCCAGAACGCCCGGGGAGTTACTTTATACGAGGAAATCGATCGCGATTACGCGGCACGAAGAGAGACTTTCTACTCGTATCGCTTGTAAAGTTCAGCGCCGTTTCACGATTCGTAATTGCTGCACGTGTTATTATCGAATCCACGTTACGTCTGTGGAGAGACGTTACAATCGGCTCTTTCGAAAAACTGTCGTAAAATATTGATCCCGTCGAAAGAAAGTACGTGTCGCACCAAAATGCAGTAAATTATTTACGGGAAGCGGAATGTTGCAGAAGGAATAGGATATCGCAGCATCTCGCCTCTGACATCCCTTCCGTGTAATTATGACTACTGCACGAGTGGTACTGCAAATAGCGAAAAAAGTATACGGGTTCCATATTTAAATGTATATTTATTCAGTTTATTTTTTTTTTATCAGTTTTAATTCTTTTCTCAATGTGAGAAGACTTGGTTGTAAAAATGATGTTCTTCATAATCGCGATATCAGGATGAAGAAATACCGAGAACACCTTATTGACCGTTTGACAGATAAGAATATTTCATTTAAGTATTTTTCTCTATTTTGCGTTGAATTGAAAACGTTGCGTGATCGCGTTTCCGGCAAATGAAAACATTCTTTCTATATTCCCATTACAAGAAAGTTAGCCGATCGATCCTCTAGTCCTTTGTTGTACGCGGATCGATGTGTTACGCTCTTAGGCGTTTTCTTTCTTCGTCGCTCTCGCGGCTGGTTATCTTCTCTCTTTCTGCCCGGTGCATTGATCCCGCGAGAGATCGTAGTCGTGTAATTAACTCGTTATATCTATCTCGCGACCCGGCATTACGTAACGCTTCGTCCCTCGCTCCCATCTTCTCTTCTTCCCCCCCCCTTTTTTGCTTCTCAGTTCCTTTTCCGTCGTTTCTGTTTTTCCTCGTACGGCGTCCGGCATACCCACCGGATTCGCCAGACGCTTCGAATCGACCGCGAGCTTTCTTGGTGCTCGATTGCCAGCGTTTTACTGAATAGGGATTTTACGAAGAAAAAACATTGTATCTAAAATAGCTTTCTTATTCCATTTTGCATCGCAGTATCGACTCCGAATTTATCGAAGAATACGGTTATAAATGATGAATAACCGCGCTAAATAAGAGACGAGCAATCATTGACACTCGGTGCTTAAATCATAAATACCGAACGTCGAAAGTTCAAGAATAGATGAATTTTTTCGCATAATTTATCACATATATTAATGATAAGATATAATTATTAATTTTCTCTCTCTCTCTCTCTCTCTCTTTCATCTTATAAAGTTGAACCTTGGAAAATAATCTCATCCGATTGTGAAATTTACATTTGCTACAGTAGTTCTACGATCTCGCGTGTCTCTGCACGTGTTCCAAACATTTATATATTCGCACGGCAAGAAGGTACGTCCCGAAAGGGATGTTATAGAATCAATCCGTGACGACGCGGGCTCCTGTCGCGAACAAACAAGCGAGAACGCCTCGATTTCCGGGTTCGATTCCCGTGCCACGGTATTCGAATACCTATTTGAAATGCCGCGACTTCATTCCCGGCGCGGACGGAAAAATATAGCTCGGATTGCCGTTAAAATGTCAAAATGGCAAAGCGGAGCGTGGAATCGATGACAAAGAAAGCGACGACTCGTGAATGAAAATGAGGCGAGCGGGTTTGTTTTCAAAGCACAGCAAACATGAATATCAAAGGGATTTTCGAGAAACGAGGAGACTTCCGAGGTGCGAGATTTACTTCACGTGTATAATTTCAATATTCAACAAATCTTGAATATAAAAGTTAATTCCAGTTCCAGAGGTATTTTTTGAAGTCAAGGTGTCATCGACACCTTCGAAAAGTATCGTCGTAAAGTAAAAATACTTATAAGTATACTTATATTGTATACAATATGTATTGAAATAATCTTTATCAATTCACCGATAAGTGTGAAAGGGCTGCGTTTAGCTTCGCGCATAATCGCTTTAAGATTAGGCATTGTGCTCGCCGGGGAAATTAGGCTAAACGACGAACTAAGCGTCTAACGCCCCGAAGAGTAAAAGGCTTTTGTCGTGCACACACGTCGTGAGACAAGAGGCGTGAGGAGGGCATGACCGGGCGACAAGAGTCCCTCCTGCACGCCCGTCGAGCCGGTATTCAAAGAGCCCTTTTGCCCGAGGAAATACCGCGACGCAAAGTGCCGCGTGTTTACAAGAGTCCGCGCGCCATTAAGAGAGGACCTCGACACGGTGAGGAAAGGAGGAAAAACTTGGAAAGCAAGGGGATTATCACGCGTTACGTCGTCGTTGCGTCTTCGCCCTTTGATTTTCACGAGAGAGAGCTCTCTCATGTCACTTCACTAACCGCATAATTATTAATTAATTTACCGCAGGGCGAGAGAAGAACGTTGTGTCAAGCGAGTATAGCTTCGAAAAAAAGATGTATGTCTAAGGTGGTAAATTTTACAGAAGAAGTAAAAAGAGTTGGTTTACGAACCGGTATCGTTATATAATCGAAGCGTAAAAGGGGGATGATTTCCCACCGAAACATTGCACGCTAATTATCGCGATAATATCATCAGCGCGATGGTTATTACCGTACGATCATTATCGTAGGCGTCTGTGTATTATAGCGACGTTTATAACGCAATTATCGTGATTTTAGGGCGCGACGCGGAGGCGCGAATCCCGAACTCCGGCATAAAGTGGATCATCAAGATCGCAATCTCGGATCTATGGGAACGAGATGGTCGTTCGATCGGCGCGGCGCGTCGTAGACCGATTCGTGCCTACGCTGATCGTGCCCGACCTGGTCTTTGCCCGAAGTCGCGCGAGCAGAGTCGGGATAGCGAAGAGCATGATTTTGTATCATGGCGAAGAGGAGAATCGCAATAGCGTACAAAATGCCGAGCGCCGAGTAAAACCGCGCCGCGGTGCCCGCACGTTACCGCACCACGTGCAACGCGAACGTCCGCGCGGCGTATATACAAGTTGCACGGTGCAACCGCGGTTTGCACAGATCCCGTCTAACCTCTGCCATTTCCCATAGTCACGCCACACCCAGGCGCTCTCGCTCGTCGGCCGGTGATTAACATTAGCGGCGTTATGCGCCGCGTTTCGCCGCGGAGGGGCAATCCCGAACAAAGAGCAGACGCTTACGCCGCGCGTGCATCTCGACATGCGGCCGCTGCAGATCTCCCGCTCGTGATGATTGGACGAGCTTTACGCTCGGCGTGTGTACGCGACGCGTGCACGTGGAATTGGGCGAAATTTAATTAAATTAATAATTATCGCGTAACGGATTACGTACGCTGAAGTACTAATTGAATCAGTGATTAAGCCTTTGTACCGCTCCCCAAATGTTGCAAGCTGCGCGCGATGATAATTAGCAATCTATACCGTTTGGCATTTTTCATTAAATTCTCCAAGTAACGAAAACCAAATGTTATGATAAACTACATTGATAATATTAAAATGAGGACATGATACCTAATATTGACTTGTTTGTTGAAATTAATTCAGATCAAAGGGTTAATATTTGTACCTATGGAATAATTGATAGTTGTAATTAATTAATAGTTGAAATAATTAGCGTATATGTAAATAATAAAAGGATCACATAATTAAATTGTCAATCATTAATTATAAAAATTATTATACTTTGGATTGCAATGTGTCTATAATTTCTTATTAGAAGCTATTAGAAAGTAAAATTTATCTTTTATAAAAATATTCCGTTTGACTGTAACAGAATTATTGTTGCTAAGTATATCATTCGTACCATTTATATTTTCTTTATGGAAAATATCATATTTTTATACATAAATTACGATTGTTATGATGCTTTTTTATATAAGTTAGAATTAGATGAGATTTGTTTGAAAGCGATGAATTTGCTGAAAGGAGAAACTAGCGTCTGTCTCATTCATATTTTCTATGGAATTTCATATCTCGCGTTTAGGACTGGCAAATTAAGTCTGACAGAGATTAATCTTAGCGCATTGCCGGACGTTGCGACGCGGACAGGGGATTAAAGCGAGATTCGCCGCGTACCTGTGCGCGCCGGGTGAAATTGCGCTGTTAATTCTCAGATCGAATCGGATACACGAAGGACGAAGGCGGTGAAAGCAGGCAGAATGCCTCCTCATCGGGGGGAAGGCGTCGTGAGACGTGCTCTGAAATAACCGTCTAATAATGCAATGCGGAACAAGTTATTCTGGTAGCCGAGGCCCCTCACTGGGTTAAGCTAAGTGTTTGCCCGCCTTTTGCTTTGCTTCCTTTTGCCTTAGCAGCATAGATTGGGACAGGCCATGGATCACGACGTAAGCTCGCAGACGGCACACACTCGCAGAGTGAATGAGAGAGAAAGAGACTCTGATCTGTTACACACGAGTGTTTCGTGCGTGTGCACGTGTGTGTCGCAGAATGCGCGATGCGTTTGGCTCGCCACACGGAGACTCGCCAAGCACAAGCACGGTTTCTTTCTCTTCTCTAAATGAACGACGATATCCTTGCGAATCAATACTCGATTGAAATTTATATTTCATGGTATTATGTCTTACGAATTCAATTAAAAGGGCAATATTAAGCTGCAAAACTATAGCAATTACAAAAATAGAAATATAGTATCTTTAATAGACACTTGTGTGGTAATAATTAATAATATGAAGTTAATTGTGTTTAATAAAATTTAGATATAATAATGTCCGCCTTATTAATTGCCTAATACAATAAAGCTACTTTGCACACTGAAAAAGATTTCCATTTTTACCTCATTTATGATAAAGGTACTATTCGCGTAAAGAAGCCGATAAAGTTTTTCTTTTTCGAAAGAAGCGTTATTCTAAAATTATTGAAATGGATTTTGTTCATACGTGTCACCTTATTGGCACTTTTGATCTATTTTACTTTACTTGAAATAAAATGTCATTTGTACATTTCAATTTTCAATCAGCGTTACCCGTCTCTTTTGCGCATTTCGGAGTAGTGCAATATAATTCTTTTTAGAACGGTCAATTCGATAATTTGGAAAGAAACATCCGTTAGTTGGGAGTCGCTGCGGACCATTTCTGTCTCTCGAAAGTCGCGAAAAGTCGTGACTCGCCGCGTACGTGAGTATCGATTTTCCCGCGTCTGAGACGTTTCTCTTCGGCGATCTTTTACCGCTCGTATGTTGCACGCGCGAGTTACATATCGCATGGCCGTTTTCTCGATCTCTCGGCGAGCGAGAGAAAGAACGCGAGAGAAAGAGAAAAGGAGAGAGAGAGGAGGACGGCGAACGATACGAGTCGAACGAAAAGAGACGAGGAGGATGATTGCGGGCTGGGACGGGCGGGAAAGCAAGGGAGAAAAGAGAGGTAATGTCTTCCGCGTTCGCGCAACCGCTTACGGGTTTATACGAGTCGGTCGAGTATATACGTGCGGCTCGCTGAAAGCCCACCGGTAACACTCTCGTCTCGGCTCTTACGTAACCTTATTAAGGCACTTCGTGGCGCGAGAGTGATATCTTCGAGCGATCGAGCGACGCCGCGCCGCGCCGTCGGCGTCGTCCGCGTCGCGGTTTCCTTTCGGCTCTTAAGTCGCCGGGGCTCACCGGGACATATGATATCGCCGTATATCTCCCCTCGCATACAGGTCGTTCTAGAATCATTAAGAGCGGGTAGAACGAAAAAGGATAGCATGCGTTCGGTACGACGATTCGTACGATCACGATCAGTCCCGACGGCAATTAAATTCAATTGTAAGATTTCACTTTATTCGAGATATAATTGCATTTCCGAGTTGAAACGTGACGGTTAAATATATACTATGTATATATGTGACAGTAAATATGATATACTATGATGAGAGAAGCTAAAAATGCCTGGCAATTGATATAAACAGATACAGATCGAGATCAAACGCGCTTCTAATTAATAAATGGACGAACAAAGAAAATTGATCTCAATTCCGCTTGTTCATGATCGTGTGAGCCAAGCACGCTAACAAGCTTCGTTAACAGAAAAGGAACGATGTTCTCGTTTCTTTTTTCTCTCTTTAATAATTTTCTTAATTTCGATATAAATATACATATATAAAATAAAGTTTATATAATATCAATATATTTTTATTAGGGGGGTGCATTTAATCAAACCGTTCAAATTTCAATAACGAATTATCATAATTTCTCTCCGTTCCGTGTCCACGATCTTCGTTCGTCAAGACTCTCCGGAGAGGGAAAGCCACGCTGAAACGTAACGCGAATATGTAACACCGCGGAGATTCGAAAAAGAATCGCCGACCACGCTTAGATCTCTTATCACGCTCCCGCGGCAAAACTGGTCCAGCAGAGGCGGAGTGCGTGCGAAGCGCCTTTTTCCCCTCTTCCGCGCACGCCGCCTTTCTCGCACCTTTCTCGCGCACCTTTTTCAGATTCGCGCCTCGCGAATCAACGCGACAACGAGGGCAACACCCTCACGCACACCCCGCTCTCGTTCGTTATCCTCCCGCGCGCGAAACTTGCGTCACATATACAATCCGCGCACACGTGACGCTTAAAGACAACGAGTTGAAGTAGTCAGGACTCATAGGAGCAGTCGAGATTTTCTTTAAGCCTTTGCAGGCGTTTGTTAACTGTCTGCATGGGAAGCAGGCAGTTTTTTTTAAGCTTACTATTTTCAATCGCTTATAACGTAAGAACATTCTCTACCTTTCAATATTTTTGTTATTCTTCATCAGAGTCGATTTTATATTATTGTTCAAAGAATATGTAGACGAAAAAAGACAAGATATAGATCGATAGTACTTTCTATGATGATGTCAGAGGCAAGGAATTTTGTGTTGAAATTCATTAACTAAACTGCAGCGTAGAAGGAAATGTGCCGTATAACGTGTGAACGTAGTAAATTTCCTCCGGCACTTGTCATTAATATACATAGCCTAATCAACCATCAATTACCGCTTTAATGCTGCATCCGATGCATTGGCATTGTACCAGCTGTGTGATCAACGTGTATAAGAAATACTGACAAACTCACGTGAAAATTATCAAACAAAGGAATATATTATTAAATATTTTTAAATGTAACAACGTAATAATCAGATATTATATAATCGAGATTGTAGTTGTTAATGGAGAAATATTTCCTCTAATATTCATCACTTTTTGCATGAATACTTTTCAGACATTTAATCACGGCCTAAGTTTCAAATTGCTTTCTATAAAATCAATGCTATATACGAGTATTAATTTTATGGAATAAAACTAAATAAAATCGTATGAAAAAGGGTACTTTCTCTGAGCATGTCTGTTCACGTAGGATTGATTTAAGATGATTGGCCAGTTGTCTGTAGTGCCTAGATAACTTGTTGTAGAAAATGGTCAATCAGCGAGTCGACACGCCATACGAATCGAAAATCGTATAGACTTCTAACGCGTTATATAAGAAGCGGAAAATAAAATGAATGTGCGCACGTTTTACGTTTTTCTCATTACACAACGTTATGTAATCCTGCTAGAATCGCAACATTCGACGATTATTTTTCGTAATTCTCGATTTAGAAATTGTTCATTGTGGGATATCTTTTTGCTATTTTGGAGCAGGCGTTTATTTAACAAAAACGTGAGACATTGTTCGCCGCTCTGTAGAGAAACTGGCAATGTGTGTGGAACATTGGTGTCGTCAAAAAATAGTCCTTGTTTTGTCGAATTTGTTCTAATATGTATTTTTTTCTTCCGCCACTCTTTCTTCGATGCTCTTATTTTGCTTCATCATTTACTTTGCTCCTTTCTCCTCTTTCTTTTTTTATCGTCATGAGAGTACCGATGTAAGCGCGCGCAAAAAATTAGCACGCACACGCATACATGAATCGACGAATCGCCAAGTACACCAAGCTTTTTATTCCACGGTGGTCCTCGCACGGAATCCTGGGTTCAATGTCTCCTTGATGAATCTTTCCCTTCTACTTCGCCGCGTAACCACCGCCATCGTTTCTCCCGAAGAAGTCTCCTGTCCCCTTCTTACGTTTTCTCCTCTTCTTCTCTGCCATATTCTTACCTCTCCTGCCCAATTCCGATTTCATTTCGAGTCATTTCGTCGTGCACTGATTACTTTCTTAAAGACGATATTCATGCGCCAGAAAGATTCGAATTTCCAGTAGGGAGGAGCATTCAGATAACATCTAGGTAACAAGCTCGTGTATTAGAGCGGCCGATATCATGATGTAAAAACGCTACGCGTCGAAATATTACAAACAGGAAATATGCCGCGCAGATTTTGATTGCATTCTGCAAAAGTTTACTTAAAGATCGCATAGTATTATGATTAATAAATTATTTTTTACTTGTTATCCGTTAAAAAAAAATGAGACTTTATTTTGTCATATTGAAAAGAGAAATCTCCTCTTAAACAAACTTACGCAAAAAAATTCTCCTTTTAGAAAGATAGTTCGAAGAATCGTTTCGATTTATTCGCAGATTTGCATAAGTGGCTTAGTACACGTATTTTTGCGAAATGCGGTATCACTCGAAGTATGTATATGCGGAGATTTTTCTCTCTCGCAGAGAGAGAGAGATTCGAAGTTGAGTACTTCGGCCGGTGAGGTGTTTCAATTTGCTGCCGAACTTTCTCCTTCGACCGAACGACCGACCGACGCACTCTTAAGTACGCTCGACGGACAAAACTTTCGGGAGTAACTTCCGTCGGATAAAGATCGAGCGGGGAACGAATTTATGCAGGTATCCGGAGCTCGGAGGTGCGAGTGTGTGAGTAGAAAGAAAATCGGAGTAGAGAGAGACGAATCGCACGACCGAAGGCTCCGTCGTGTCTGACCAATGGCGGATTATCTACTGGCAGTCGCACATTTAAAAGAGTTTCTATTTCGAGAATAAACGTCCGTTTTATTTGTGACTATTATATAGTTCTAAACTTTTTAAAAAATAATTTACCATGACTGGGAATATTTTCCTGTGTATAGATATACCAGGACTCGCGGATTATTTCCTCGAGTTTCTTAATGTTCTGAATAGCCATTCGACCCTTGTCGGAAACCGGCGAGTGCGCCATTCGTTTGACTCTTTTCTTTGAATCTCAGGGACTGGAAGCGTGAGAATTAGGAAATAAAAGTTGCATCGCGCGACACGCGATTTACGACCAATTTGTAAGAAGGTTCTAATTTTCGTTTGCAAAAACAGGAAACGAATGTGTACGTTCTAAATAAATAAAAAATGTAAACTGAGTATCTCAACAAGATATATATATGTAATAAAAGTTGTTTTAGCGGAATAATTGAGTAATATTTAATTTTTCCATGACAATAAAAAGCGGTTTTTCGCGAGAGAAAAATCAAGTTAGTCAAAGAATATAAGTATATATATATGTATTTAACAATTAATTAATTCAGAGATATTTAATCATTAATTTTAATCGTTAATTTTGCTCAGTAATATTTAATTCTATTTTACGTTTTACTCAACTATATCTCACCGATTAATCATATTTAGCGTTTATTCAGTCAATATCATCGATTGCCAATTTCATTATTCAATAATCATTAATTTAATTACGTTTCAATTACCTTGTCCTCGCCACCGGATTGCTCGTGCCTATCGATTATCCAATAATCAAAGTAATTAATCGCTAATAGGACTATTCGCTAATAATTAATACGATTATTTCGCCCAACTTTGTTGCCGCCGTCAGATTAGTCACGCTTATTGGTTACTCAATAATCATAACAATCGATCGCTGCCTCGATCACTCGGTGATCATTAATTTGACGTATCGCCCGATTTTGTTCCCGCCCGTCCGCGGCATCTCTTCTAATTTACCGGCGCCGCCAGCAACTTCATGCAGGTTTAAAAAGTAGACTTGGACAGCTGTTTGAAACTTAAAGCAAGGTCGTAGCCTTACATCGTGGATACATAATGGCCGGCGCGTGCCTGTGCATCGAGCGTATTTCAGAGCTCGACTGCGCTCGCATTCATGTCCTTTCGAACCGCATTCGCGTCTCTCTGCCCAAAGATACTGAGTTTCACGACGTCAGGACATATAAATATCAATCCTTCCAGGAATGTAACATTACCACGGAAACAGTGTCAACAGTGGCGTCAATAAATGTCAACACTGTAAAATAGCGATACGCTGGACCTACAACGAATAAAAATAGTCGTAAAATACCCGTTTGTCCGATTCACAGGCAATGCAAATTGTAGAAAGTGACAGGAGATTGCTTTGGCAACAACTATTGATTGGAAATGGTTAGAGGGAGACATTGAAGAAAGATAAAATTGGCATTCAATTTTAGCATCTTCTTAATTAATCAATTCTCATTTAATTAGGAATTTTTATCTCAAATACGATAATTCACGCAAATCTAGTTCGAAGTGACCAAGTGACTGTCCTCCGAATATTCAATTTCTCGCGGTATAAATTGAAATATCTTTATAGAAACTTTATAGAAACTTGTACAAAAACAATACGAACAATGATTTTGTAAAACGAAAAATCTCTCTTGTTTCGGCTTTAGATCGAATTTTTGGCTCGAAGCTTCGCGTTGTGCAAACATTCTTGAGCAATGTGCGCGCGGATCGTTGGAGAGCATCGCCCATCGACCCACGCGAGCGCGAGCTGTACGCTCGTATATGTGTGTATACCACGACCACATACACGAAGAGGCATCGTTGTGTCACAAGCACTTGACTATAGTTATGCAATCCACCAACCCACATTCATGGTCAAGGCCTGGGTCCTTACTGCTAGCAGTTGTGTGTGTCTGTGTCTTGTACGTGTGTATGCGTGGATGCTTGGACACACACGCGTGGTCATTGATCCCATCACGTGTGCGATGATACGTAAGGATCAGACGATGATTGCGCGTTGCCAAATTGGCATGAATCGATGATGCTGAAATATCAGTCATCTTAATAAGATGCAACAGTTAGATCGCCTCTTTTCATTCATTTAGACAGTCAGATGCTTCACCCTATAATTAATAGATGTCTACTCTAAATGGAATAATTGATTATGAGTGAAATTTGGTTGACTGACGGAAACGGATGTCGAGATGCAACAACTTCCGGGGTTATTGCTTTGATAATTTCTATCGATACCGAATTATTTCCGGGTTTTCTGAAGGAGGAATATTTAAAAAATTCTCGTTATTATTTGAAGAATAACAAGAGAAATTAAACGTGGTCTAACATAAATAGTGTACGATTTTTATAATAAAGATATGTATATAAAATCTGCGCATATATTAGAATTATTATACTTAGAGTATCACTATAACTCGTAATGATTCACGTTGCTGCAATTCGGGCCAACAGGATGGAAGATAATATCCGATAGCTCGAATTATAAAATAAATGACAGGAGAACCGGAAGAGGATGCATCGCAAGAATTGAAATTGATATATTTTTAGCGAGAGCTCAAGTTACGGCACAATTAATGATCCCTGTATCCATTCGCGGCGATCGACATGTGTCAATTAGCGCTCGTCCGTATCTCATAATCTGCAACACTAAAAATTGAACTCGCGCTGAGATCACGCCGAGTATACGCCGTTTCTCATATCCTCTCCTGGGTCGCACGTGGCCGCATCGCGTCGGTGGTGATCGCGCGAGATCGCGGGGGTATCGCGCGCCAGAAGGAAAACGATAATAACGCGGAAAAGCGGGAGAGGCGCAGAGAGTTGCCCGGCGGTGATTTAATGTAACCGAGTTGCAGGAAGTGAATATTATTAGCATTCGCTTACAGTGCCGTGCCCCACGCGCGCGCATACGTCTTTCTGTCTCGCTCGTCTCCCGCCGTGTGTTCGTTTGTGCGCGAGTATACCACCGCTATACACGCGAACGCGCCCGTCGTGTAACGCACGCTGCACCAACGCGCGTGCAGGTACACACGCAAAAAATACGCGCGTATATGTGCATACGGGCGAACCTAACCCACGGCGGGCGGGAAAGGAAATAACACGCGCGGCGTTCGCGAATTGCACCAGGTGTCCCGGGATGATATGTGCGAAAGTATACGGTCGAGAATATCTTCATAAAATTTAGAACAGGTTTTTCCTTTTCCTGAACGAGAAATTCGACCGAAGTTTAATTATGGAGCTAGTTTGATTAATGCAGCTGCATCATAAATTAGATACTTTATCTTTTATAAAAGTAATCTTGTTGCTCTTCGAAAAATAATGGACCACAAACAGAGAATCTCTCTATTAAAAGTAGCTGTGAGCTGTGATAATTTAATAATTTGATAACTTTTTAAAACTTGTTTTATATAAGCAATGAAGCATACGTAAAAATATTAATTTAAAAGACGTCGGATATAAATCTCTTTATTTACTTCTTTAAATATAAGATTAGAACAAAAATTATCAGTTTCATATGCAAAGATTGTAAAATATTCTACAATGAACCTTCTTTTATGAAAATATAAAAATTTATAATAAAATTGTATGATTTTTACTCATATATGTTTACTTTATAATTACGACGATAATATAAATTCTCATATTTGATACATTAAACGTGAGATATATCTTTTAAAAAGCAATTGTATTGTATATTTGTATATATAATTGTATATTTCATAAATTCAAAGAGTATCTGTAAGTGTAAATGTGAGAGACAGAGAATATTTAAGAAAATAAAAAGAATATTAATTCTGATTTTATAAACTTTTATTTTTAAAAATTAATAAAAATTTTAAAAATATATATTGCAAGGCAAATATGTACAATTTGCAAATATATATAATTTGCCAAAAAACCACTTTTGATTTAAATTGAAATGTACAAAGTATATTAAAGGAAAATCACACATAAAACACATAAAAACTCAACTATTTAAATATAGAAACTACATAAAAGTTTAATTGAAAGAAATTAACACATTCTCGAGAAACCTTGATCTGCCACGCGACTGAAAGTCCGATACAGGAATCATTTAGATATAGGCCAAGGTAAGCAAGATTGCTGAATAATCGCATATTTCGTTATTTTATAACTCTAATATTTATTTATAGCACGACGGCGTCGTGCGTGCAACACTCATCTTAAATGTCTATTAAAAATGTCTAGAGCAGGGTACTAGTATATAAAAATACACATAATGACATTTTAAAATTATAAACTTTACAAAGTCTCTACTGTAATCGTGCATTCAGTGACCGCTACAAAAAGTACAAATTTCAAACGAAACAAGTATATATGTTAAGTACGCAGGCAAATTTCTTAATATCACATCTTATTCGAGGCATTCAAAAGTCAATTATTATTCGAGAACATATCAGTATTATATACACTGAGAAAAAAATGTTCTGCCTTTTAGTAAATATTAGTTTGCATACAACTGTGACTCCATTTACTAAAATAAAGAAAATTTTCCTTTTTATTAGTATATATTTTTCTCAATAAATTGAATAAATACACATATATTAATAAAAAAAAAAATTTTCTTTATTTTAGTAAATGGAGTCACAGTTGTATGCAAACTAATATTTACTAAAATGCAGAACATTTTTTCTCAGTGTACGTGACTCGAATATCGAGTAGGAAAAATATATCAGTATTACGTGACGCTGACAATAATCACTTGAAAGTCATTATTTTGCTGTGATTAAAAGATGATATGCGATAAAGTTACAAGTTATTTGATAATATTACGACCATTGACCTATCACGGCAGAGGCATTTCTAGAAGCTGGCAAGGAGCTGGGATATCCCCTAGTAGATTACAACGGGAAGAATGAAATAGGATTCTCATATTTGCAGACCACGATCATGAACGGCACTCGCATGAGCAGCAATAGGGCATATTTGAAGCCCGCTGAAAACTGCAATTCTGATTCGTCATCCAAGCGTTAACGTCGCGGAATCATGATTTCTTTCAACAGTATTATTTACTCAGTACAGAACAGAGAATCAAACGTAATGTAAAAGAAACGCATGGAGAGCCAGAAAAGAATCAACTATATAAAAGTAAAATCCGAAACATTAATGAGAGTATTAGAGTAAAGAACCGTTCTATCCTACAATGCATATTATAATATGCTAATTTCATCTCTCATCGTCTTTTGACTTATATAACGGCCATTGACCGTCGAGACCTCGCTCAAAAATTAAAGGGAAACCTAGACTCGTGTCGAGGGCGTTCCTACCAGCCACCATTATTGCACCCGTCTGCATTTCCGGACACACGCGATGGTATACGGCCGCATCTCGGCACGGCACACGCAAAATGACTACTCTGAATCAATCTCGTTTAATTTCACCGCGGCGTGACCATTTCGCACCAGCACGCGATTTTATACCGCCAGGCGGTCACGTTGCACCGATTATTCATCTCTCCTATAGCTAGAGTTTCGCTCCGATCCTGACATTAAATTTTGATATTGCTATCGAGAGGTATTGTAAAAAAAAAGTATGAATTTTATATTAATTGATAAGCAGAACGAAAATAAAATTGTTTGTTATACAATATCTGTCAATAGTGTTAATAGTAGAAACAGTATTTTAAAAAGCTGATATAATAAATGGTAAGGACTGAAGTAAACATCAATCAAAATATAACTTTTCGATAGCTTGTCTCGGGATGGATATGTAATAGAAAGATATCTAAAATGTTAAATAAGTAGCATAAAATAAATAGTATGTAAAATTTTATAAGGTATTTCATTTTTATAAATGTCAAGTCTAATAATAAAATATCTTGATGGTTAATCTTGATAATAGATCGAATTAAATCCCATTTAATTTTGGAACTTATTTTTATTTATCATTATATGCTAAAAAATTCTTAGTATTTAAGGCTCTATCTTCCTTCGATCTCCTTCTTTCTGCTACGAAAATGGCGTTTGACAATAAAGGAGACAACGTGGTACGCCGCGAAGAATCGCGATAGTTATAAACATGTTCTTCTTCTCCGATGTGGGGGGTGCTACAGGAAGTAAGTGCGATGCACTCAAATGCATGCAAGATGCAGCGAAGAGCAAGCAGGACTGTCTAAGGAACGGGTCGAGCGACTCGTTAAAATTTATCCGGCAAATCAGATATCTTTTTACCGCCCGCCGATGGCGCGGCGAAGAAAAACTCAGGAAATATATCTAAACATCGACTGAAGGATTAGGACATCTTTTGGACATTAATATTGTCGTACAATTTATACATTTTGCTTGTCATTTTATACGCAACATTACCTACGTTATGAATATTTAATATTATATTGTCAAGGCTGAGGAAGAGAAAAAAAGAGAAAGAAGATGAATGGTAAAAAACTCGGAAAGAAATTAAGAAAGGATATTGATACGGAGGACGAGATGTAGAAGCAGAACGAGAAAGATGGGAAGAAAGTAAGAAAGCGAGCTATACGAGGTATCAAATGCTGAGAAAGAGAGAGAAAGAGAGATACACGAGAGATACGGTACGATGGAAACTACGCGCGTGTTGGTGGTCGCGCTCGCGCACGGACGCGCGCGCTGGTGGTAGCATCACTTCACCGATGATATACCCTACCGCGAGAGTTCATTGCTCTTGAGGTGCGAGGAAGAGAAAAAGCAAGAGAGCGAGAGCGAGAGAGAGAGGGAGAGAGAAGGAGAGAAGGGAAGAAAAAGAGAATACTAGAAGAGAGAAAGAAAGACAGTTGCGGGCAGGAGGGGGACAGACTTCGGAAAAAAAGAGACGGAGAGAAAGATACTGGCATTAGTACAAAGAGGGGGAAGAAAGAAGGGACGAGGAGAAGAGAAGAGTACGTAAGGAAGAGAGAAATCGCGAGAAAGAGAGAGAGAAAGAGCGAAGGGAAAGAGGCGACGAAGAAGACGCCGCGGTATGACTGGAAAACGAGGTGGAAACGAGAAGAGAAGAGAAGAGTGGTGGAAGAAGAGGAGCAAGAAGAAGAAGAAGAAGAAGTGGAGGATGATAAAGAAGAAGAAGAGGAGAGTGACGAAGATGGATCGTGGAGTATTTACTGCGCGCGGCCACTCTTAATAATTCACGCGCGCGATTCTCGAGGCGTCGCGCGAACATGAATCGAACGAAGACAAGCATTCGTCGTATCGCTGGATTTTTCGCTCCAACGCGAAGACGCGAAAAAAGAAGAGAAACTACACGTCTGATCGATAGTCGCCAAGTTCTGGAGGAAAATACTTGACATACACGAATTTTATCCGGGCCGATCTTTTCCATCTCGAATAAATATAATATTACCTAATAGTTAGTACACCTAGATGTCAGAATTAGATATTAAAATAACTACAAGTATTTTTCTACAAGTATTTTTCTAATAAATTAAAGATGACTAAAAATGGCTAAAAATGACTTTAATCGACTCTCTCTCTCGTTTGTCTCTGTTCAATTTTATCGTTCGAAAAAAGTTTTAAAAGTAATTAATGTTTCGATCGAAAAATTTAATGAGCACAATATGTAATAACTCTGCTATCAATCAGTAATATATTATTAGATTCATGAAATTAATATGTATTAATACATATTAATTTAATCAAACATATTAAATTAATATGTATCAAATTAATACGTATTAGAATATTAATTCTAATGTTAAGCAATTTGTTTACGCACACTTTGTAAGAAATTTGTTGCCTGGTTGCGATCTCTGACGTTTTCCTGTGATCCGTATAGACATATTGCGTTTTGATTCCAGCGCTTTACGGAACTCATGGGATTCCCGGGAGAAGTCTCTCTCCTTGTCCGATTTTCTCGATAAGACCGTATAAATGGAGATCGAAAAGGAATAAGAGCAAATTCGGGATGAAGATGCCAATATCGCGGATGGCAACTGTCTGAGATCGTTCTGACGCACGACATGAAATCGAACTTCCTTCGTGCGTGCCGAATCGAAAAATCGGAAAATATCGGAGTTGGATGGACGACGGGTGTATACGATCGAGCTCGTACCGGACACGTACCGGGTGCAATGTACCTGGATGAGTCACACGGTAACAGTGCGCGCGCGTACTCGCACACACACGCACACGCACACGCACACGAATCTTTACACGCACGCACATGCGTCTCCCTGCGCGAGTCACACGCTTCTATATGTGCGATTGTGTATGCGTGCGTGTTCTCGCTCCTTGTCCGACGTCGGCGCGATCTTTCCGCACGTCCCGCGGGATAAAGCGAGACAGGAAGAAATAACGAGAGGAGAACAAATACACACGTACGCGAGTTACGGAGGAAGAGAGGCAGGAAGAGACGGATGGAACGCGAGGGGGGAAAATCGAGATGGAGAACGAGGGGGGGGAGGATAAGAGAAAGAGAGAAAAAGAGAAAGAGAGAGAGAGAGAGAGAGAGAGAGAGAGAGAGAGAGAGAGAGAGAGAGAGAGAGAGAGAGAGAGAGAGAGAGAGAGAGAGAGAGAGAGAGAGAGAGAGAGAGAGAGAGAGAGAGAGAGGAAGGAAGAGAGAAAAAGAGGCCGGAGATAAAAATCCAATCATTTCGACCGGTTTTGCATCATGCCGACAAGGATAATGGAATACCGCGTTACTTTTTGCCGTTGCACGGAATATTTCTTCGCGTTAATACCCGCGTTTTCTCTCTCTCTCTACTTACAATTAGTCTTCTTCGTATGCACGTTAGACTTAAACACCATACTAAATAGGTAAAATCTTTTGAATTTTCGAAGAATTTCGTTCAAAAGAGGACACGAAAAATGTTTCGAAAATAAATAAGCACTCTGAGCACTCTACATTATGTAGGACACGACAATTCTTTGCTGTAAATTTTATTATTATTAGTCACAAATCTCACAATATCCATTTTCTGAAATTGGCGCAAAAATTAGAAGAATTTTTCACGTGCATATGCAGGTTCTCTTTGATAAGAGAATAAATTATCCATAAGACAATAAATTATTGGAATTTCTCCTATCATTTTAATGTCAAATTAGAAGCGTTAAGTAACAGTTTCATTGTATATTCTGACCTGAAAGAATATACAATAAAAAATAAAAACAAAAACAAAAACAAATATAAAAAAGATAAAATTGTGCTTATAACTTCTAACTCGGTATCGAAAAAAATGAAGAGGTAAGCTCTTCGTTTCTACATGCGTCCCGTCGAAAATGTCGCGACGTTTCAACGTAGGTTTCAACCGACATCTAATGCATTCGGTCCGAGAGAATAGCCGGGATCAATGATGAATAAGAGAGCGGAGAAAGAAGAAAAGAATGAGAAAGGAGGCGGGCGGCACGTCGGGTGACTTCTAACACGGCCGCGGCGTTGCGTAATCTTTCAGATTTAGTTTACTTTCGTCGCTATCGATGCCACGCACGTAGCGTGACCGTGGCACTGAACCAGCAGCGGTACGAACTTTCTCGTGGCCTTCGTTCCAGGAAAGCGATTTACGTGACACGCGAGAACGTCAATGACTCTCGGACGCGATCATCGTCATCGATATTTTCGCGCTCGGTCGATCAATCTATGATTCTCAAAACGAGCTCCAACGGAATTGAATCGCTCTTCGCGAGGCGGTTGCAGGGTTGGGCCTCTACTGCCCTTTTTTATGCTATAATAATCTTTTTTATACATATAAAGCAGAAATTGATTCATAAATGACAAATTATCCTTCATAGATAAATATGTATTAAAATACCTGAAATGCATCGGTTGACTTAAATCAGTGTAGCTATCTTGATAAGAAAGGGTTGCAGATAAGATAAGTGAAGGGAGTCCAAACGGTCCGCGATTGTATAAGTTATGTAACGATACTATCGACTATCAGATAATATCGACTTATTCTTGCCATAAAGCGTGTCAAATTTATAAGAATATAGCTTCGTTCTTTCGCTGCGCAAATAGCAGTATTTTTATTTAGCTATTTCCACTCGGAGTTTGTTACACACACGTATCGTAGTAGGTACTGTTGCTTTCAAAGAAACGCTCATAACTACAGTATTTATTTTAATCAACGACGTAAGCGATCGAAATGAAACGGAGCATACGATTGGCAATCGAAGCGTGTTCCCCCCAGCACAGGATATTTCCTTCGTTTATCGTCGCGGGTGAACCCGCGTTCGTGGGGTCTTCGATCGTAACCAATTAGCAGATGCGCGACTCATAATCGCGTTGTTTTTTTTCCCCCGTGTATTCTGGATACTTGTTCCTCCTCGTGGAGGAAAGCACTCGAGCCGCGTAAGCTGCATTCCGTGTAAGAAAGTCGTACGCGGGGATACGGCATTCTTGGCTTTTACGATTCGTATGGTCGATAAAATCGTGACTTGCAGCCCGACTCCGACCCGTCGGCCGGCGTCGACGTCGCGGCGAGGAAAAAGAAAGGAGTGTCAATGAGGCTTCGATTTTTTTCTCACTGTCGATCAAGGAAGCCTCTATTCTCGCCGCAACGTAACATCCGGCCGCGTCTAGGCCGGAGAAAGCAATACCGAACGGTACTTAATTGCTGAAAAATTGCGATACGCGATTGTCCGTGTATGATCATTATTGTTTGATTAGCGTACGGCTCGCCAATAAATCATTCCCTTCTCAATATTTGCGAGTTCCAAGTATGGCATGCAGACGAAGAATTCCTTTGAAGAATATTTCTCGTCGAAGTAGTATGAAGATCATCAAAGTAGCCATTAAGCCGCAAACTCGAACGCGCAGAATTGAGCGGGTAAAACCGAGCGTTGTGAATTCGAATAATATTCACGTCGTTTTAATAGAAATCGCGATGCTTATAGACTTTTCGGTCGCCCAAGTTTTGTACGTCAAAACTCGGCTATGCTGTGTCGACTAAATAGCGAAACAACTTCCAGTAATTCGCCAGTTAACTCGTCGAAACTTTCCGGGCGTATTCTATGCACCTTACTAACAAGTTTCCTTTCCGTCGAATCTTCTTAGGTTTCACCTAAAAGATATAGCTTTAACATATGCGGTATATCAAACCACCTCGCTTCTTTTCAGCAACAAACTTAACGTCGTATTGCCTAGGAATCTTCTTCCTTTGGCAAAAACTTGATTAGGCGTTTCTTATTCTTGTAATTCGTTAATTATCAGTGTTAATAGATATTAAATGGGTTAATCGAGCGTTAAAATGAAGTTAGTTTGAAATTTCACGCAGCCAAGGCTCTATCACGTGCGTCTGCAAGGTTTAATTCGTAAGAAGCTCTTGAATTATGTATTATAGTCGGAATTTTAGCGGTATACGAAATTAATTCATCTCGCGCGATTGCATTAAAACTGTCTCGAAATACGCCGATCGTATGCCCCCCCAGGTTTACCCTCTATCCGCCGTTTCGCGCCTTGGGTGACAATAGTCGACGCGTATGTTGCTTCTTATCCCCGCGAGATTCGCGCTTCTGAATTGAATTACTTACTCTCGGTGGGCCTTGACCGCCTCGAGATTGAAATTCAAAGTTGGATTTTCGGTGGCTGCCATCAGATCACCGTCGGATGATTCCCGCTAGCGAATGTATAATATAATCAACGGCCTCCAACGTGGCCCCCTTTCGGAGTCGCGTAAACTTCGGGATTACTTCCCCGAAAATTCAAATAATTTTCCTGTCTGCTCTGTTGCCGCGGGAGAATGCACAGAAACGCGCGAGATGTTCGTGTAAATCAAATTTTCATTTTAAAAAAACCAATCAGTTTGCGCGTTTTTACTATTCCATAATCAATCCTTTTTCGATATAAAATCTAGCCCGTAGAAATTTATATATTTCTAAAGCTCAAAGATATTAAACGGTAGAGCAACGTACAGTTATTTCGCAAAAACCACCTTTTGATAATAAATGAATGAACGAGGAAAAGAGACTTAGGCCCGGACGAAGATAAGAACGATTTCGCTCGCACGCTCTCGGCTCGAGCAAAATGTCAGTGTTTGACTTTTCTCACGAGAGGAACATCGCGAGTGGCACTTAAATTCTTTTGGTCGACTCACAAGTACGGAAAAATGATTTCTGGTTCGCCTCTGGATTCATCGAAATATTCCCTTTTCAATCTCTAATCAAGAGCGAATTCGTGAATTGAAAGCAAAATCCGCGTTGCTGAAGGTAACTTTATCAGCGACAACGACAGTACGCGATTCTCGCGATCGTGAAAGATCTGCGAGTAACACATTATGGGTGCGACCTTTTCAATTTGTATTCTAACCTTTACGAGAAGCGCTATACGCGTCGTCCGTGTGTGCTCAGGATGTAAAACAACGTTAAAACATAGGCACACCGAGCGTATAACGTGCGGCCGAGCTATAAATAGACGTTCCCATATATAAAACGATGGACTATCAAAGTTACGTTAAGAGACGGCAAGTTCCTTCCAATGCCATGCCCTTATGGAGAATTAATTGCGGAAGATTCTAATCGCTTGTTTGATTTCTATCATTTTTATCGAAACTCCACAACCCTGAATCAACTGTGTTTTGTTTGGGTGTCGTGATTGATTGACCGTCTAAAATGTTCAGTCTTATCGTAGCGTTCTTATCTTTTAGCAAGAATATGAATTCGTCTATAAAATTAATAATAATTAAAGTTGATACCTTAGAATTTTCTTTCATTGAATTTTATTGACCTGCTAAATATCTTTTTAAAAAGCTAAAATATCGGTGTTTTAATGAAAGAGATATATTTAAAACGTATAAGAGAGACGATATAATAATTCTCCAATAGAATGTTAAAATATTGATTAATTATTAAAATTACCCGTTAATACAAAGTCATTAAAATGCAACGAGTATTTTAAATATTTTAAATTCGTTTAACGGTCAGTCGTTAAAATTATTAAAAAGAGTAATTAGTTTATATGCAATGTAAATGTAGGAAAATTATTGAAGATGTTCGCAATTATTTCATTATATTTTGCTCTTTCGTTTTCAATTTATTCAACGATGCAACGATGCATTTATATAAAATAATAAGAGAAATATTTGCATTTTCGTGATATTCCCAGTTTTTATATGTTTTGTTAGAAAAGTTTATTTTTCTCTCTCTCCCCTTGCTAATTTTTAAAATCAAATACTCCATAATTTAATTAAACGTTCTTTCTTTTCAATATGATCGTTTTCATGGAATAAGCAAATTATTTTGTAAACAAGGTAATAATATCTCAATATTATTTAGAGAAGGTTATCAGGGATTTCATAATAATTGTAGTAACATATAGCGTCACGTATAAATGCATGTTGCGATATTGTAACAATATCTGCAATACCATGGTTGCCAAATTAACGCCGACAACCGTAAATTTTTGTTGGCGCGTTTTCCTCGAATATACGAACGAGTCGAAGCAAAACAGCGCAGAAATAAAAATCGAAAGATTCGCGATCGCGTGATATAAGAAAGAAATGAAAACAAACCTTGCTTAATGACGATGCCGGCGGTGGGCACTTGGACAATCGGCAGCGGGGGCGCGTTCGGATTATTAACACCGGCGGAAGCGGAGGCTGCGGCGGCGGCGGCGGTGGCGGCAGCGACGGTCGCGGCGGCGGCGGCGGCGGCGGCGACGGGGGTACCGGGGGGCGGCGAGGCGCTGGCGCTACCCACGGAACCGGGATCGCTGAAGCCCTGGGTGCTGTTGTTCTCCTCCGGGCCGTCGAAGAAGCTCAGGTTGAACTCACTGCCGGCGTCGAACGACACTTCCGGCGTGAGGGTGTCCGGCGCCGGGGCGCTGCCCAAACCCGCGCTCAGCGACTGATCGAGTTTGAAAACGTCCATTGTACGGATTGCATCGAACGTACGTACGAGCGATCACGGCGTCGGCGGCCGCGCCGGTGGCGAACAACGTGGTGCACGTCGCGTTTGCTGGCGATGCTGCCGCCTGCGGCATTCAGCATTCGCGCGCGCGCGCGCGCGCCTCTCGATCCTTGTCTCGTCGACGGTCCTGCGAGAGCCGGCGACAACTCGGAGACCCGATCTACGGACGACCGGCACTTTCGCAGCTTTCACGGAGAGAGGAACCGGCGTCGATTCTCCTCTCGCGAATCTTCGAAAATCGCGGCTACCTCGGGTGACGTCGATTTTTGGCCACAATTCTGGCACGGATAGGAAAGTGAAGAAAAACGTTGTTATCTTCTTCGAATCTTCAAAGAACCTCGGAATCGCGTCCCAGCTCCTCGATAATGGAGTTACGTATCGGTCGAACTTTGTTGATGATAATAAAGTGGCGATCGCTTTCTTTAATAAGCTCGTTTAATTATTCGACGCTTGACACTCGATATGCTACGAAACTTGTTCATCCAACTTCGTCGTTAAACTTTCCCCTTCGTTACTTGTACACAAACCGATGCAACGTTATTTCAGTCGGTAGATAGCATCTTCTATATATCATACATAGCGCGTTTCTATTGCAGAGCACTAGTGATGTCTCCGTCGACACGTCGCGTAAGCTGAACCGACATAACTCGCGGGACACGTCGAGCGTCATTAGTGAAACGGTTTTATCGCGAAAGGATATCCTGTATCTCGTTAATTTATTCAACATTTCATCAGGCGTCGTCTGAGAAGCGACAACCTCTTCTTTAATAGAACGTTTTATTGCCGATGATCGATTTTGGTAAGTATAACGAACGTGTCTTTCCGCTCGAGTTTGCCAGTCGTCGTTGTCGTCGTCGCCGCTGCTGTTCGTCTTTCTCGTAACTTCACGGGGTCCTTGAACCGCGAGTAACGTTTCCTCGTTTCCTCGCAGGTATTACGCCTCTCCGTCTATCTCGCGGCCGCTCTTCCCCCGGCTACGTGTTTCTCGCATTTGCATTTACGCCGCTGCTTAATAAGATTTAATTCGACCACGGCGCGTAATGGGCGCGCGACGAATACGAATGGCGAATGCGATGAGCGCGATAAAAGTTGCGAATGGAGAGATTACGCTCCCGAGATTTCCTCGCGAATGTATAAATAACGGACAGGATCTGCGGACGATGAAGATCGACGATACACTCGATGCGAGCCGAACGAACGGAACGGAGAATGCGGGGCGCGGTTGTTTGACGATTTTGAAAGAGCGATGGACAGGCACTGCCGCGTTTACGAAAGTTACAATACGTTATCACTGTTATCGTTGGACTTCACACTTCGTCACTTAGCACCGATCCCTGGGCCCTTCGTTCCATCTGTGACTGACGAAACGCGACGATTTCCGAGCAGATCCGACTACCGTTCGTTAAGAACGCAATCAACGCGAAAGTTGAAGCAGCACGTCGTCTCGCCTTCCATTTCAGCTTCTTCTTACGAGTGGAGAACGCCACTCGAAAGTTCAACCCATTATTTTTGGGGTACACGATCGAGCGCCTTTACTCGTGGTTCGTCGTCCTTGCCGCTCTCGTAGTTATTCTTTCCCTTTCGTTCTCTTTCTCTTTTGTTTCTTCTTGCTCTTTCCCTTTTCTTATAGGATAAACTTTTTTCTAGTAGCGCGAGCGCAAACTCGCTCGCCAATTTTCAATGGTTTACACGTCCATTGACTTTTCACGTGAGCCATCTCGCTGAAAGATAAATCAAAACGAAAAGAAAATCAGAAACCAAAGGCAAAACAACGATATACACGACGCGGAAAGAAAGATACGCAATCGCAAAATAATAAAGACGCATAAATGTGATCGCACGCGAATACGATTTATAGATTCGTAAAAACTACGTGGACATGGGCTTGCAGGAAAATCCGTACCGATTTATTGCTAGGATAAGATTTAATTAATTATTAATTATAGAAGATATACGATCGAATTTTTGTAAAAATACAAAAATTCAGGGAGTTAAATAGAAGGCTCAATAGAATAAGTAACTTAAGAAAATTGGATTTCTAAAATTTCATGTCCCTCCAGGAAAGCAATCCCTTGGAAGGATTCATATACTCTGCAGAAAGATAAAAACAAGAATTAAAAAAAAATGGAGAAATTTTTTAATGTATGAATAAGAATTTCTTAAATTTGTATGAGTTAAAACTTTTGCATATCTAACACTCTCTTGACAATTCTGGAATGTATGTATATAGAAATATTAATATAAATTAAGAAAATGAATATTTTATGAGGCAAATATTATAGAAAGGCGTTTTCATATTAAAATATATCAGGATAAAATATGAAGTATCTCATAAAGATAGAGTATTCATTTTTCGATCATCTCAACTTAATATTTTTATATGCATAATAATGAGACAAATTAATTTCTAAGAAATGTAAAGTTATATTTCTAAAAAAGTTAGCCGTTCTGTTTCCGGTTACAGCAATATGGATCCGCAAACAATATCAATAAATTTATAAAAACAAAAAATTTTTTTATTGTCCCTAATAGTTTTCCAATAAAACGATTTGCAATACCACACTTGGCTCTTCCCATGTCTCTCGATTTCCAACACAATATTAGAAAAGGAAATCTGTTACCGTTCAAATTGCTACCGAAAAATTATTTATTACTGCATCATGCGGTGAAAGAGATAAGCTAACGAAATCACGTGTCTTTTACGCAAAGATCGCTTCTGATTTTTGCATAACAATGAAGTTGACGAACTTCAAAACTTTTCACTACGGCCAATCGTGCCGAAAGACTTTAGGTAAGTTCCCAAGTTACTCCACCCTATATGTTCCGGCATTTTCGCACCAGCGAGAGAGATGAGGACAGGGAATCGCCGCCCGGTGAATCGCGAAAGAAACAAGGAGAGGGAGGAGAGAAGAGAAAAAAAGCCCGGAGAGCACGAGAGAAACACGAGGCAGAGAGTGAGAAAAAGTGAATGTCATTGCCGTAATCTTCGGACGTTGACTTCTTCCTGACTCGTTCCTCCTTCCTCTTCTTGGTCACAACCTTCCTCCCCCCTCCCTTCCACCGTTAACATCTACCCCTCTTCTTCCTTATCGTTGTCTTTGTCGTCTTTCTCTCTCTCTTGCTCTCTGGCTCTCTCGCTCTCTCACCTGCACGTTTCGCTTCGGATCCTCTCCTCCACCTCTCTCTAACCCGTCTTTTCTTCCCTCCCGCGACGTCAATTCCTCCCTTCCTCCCTCCTATCCTCTTAGCCAGCTTTGTTTTTCCGCCTCGCGAATTTCAAGTGTTTTGTGACAATTCGCGCGCGGTTAGATATTCGTCGACCGATATACAGAGTGCAACGATCGAGTTGCAACGATTGAATCAAGCATCGGTCAGTGTAATTGTAATATAAATATAATAGCGGTTTTGATTCGCAAAGTTAAGAGATTTGCCGTGATGTTATTTATGATTATTTATTTCTTTATTTATTACTTCGAATGCTATCTGTCTACAATAAGACAATTGATGAGAGACGAAATTATTTTCATAGAAACCTTTTCCGTGATAGTTTCCTTCCATAGCCTATATTATGTTCCTGTGACACGCAAACTGCGAATTAGCGTGTTTCCGACAGCAATATCGTGTACGTTTTTAGGCAATCGTGAATCTCTTTCGGAATTGGTGTACTGTCGCTACGTGATGAAACGATATCAATCTTTTTCAATCATGATGACGCGAAGATTGTTTCGATTGGAAAACCGACTTTCCATATTTTCGCAATGATCGAAAACTTTCCGATCGTTGAAAAAATTGTGAACGTCTATGGTAGAACAACAACTGACAATGAAAAATGAGAGTGCTTTTATCAAATGATTTTCCGAACGGTAACATAATAGGTCCTCCGATGTTGTGGCAATCAATTCGCACTAATTTTTTAATGAAGTCGTATTTTAAATATTTGAATATTTTATACACTTGAATATTTTAAATATTCAAATACATAAATATATTAATTATTTAAATATTTGAATATTTTTTATATTTAAATAACTTTCAAATTCAAATTCAAAGTCTCAAAATTAAATATAAAATAAAAGGCGAAACTACTTAATAATCTATTCTTATTTATTCTTAATACTTGTTTTCTTAATAAATAATTATTAAGTTTAAAAATATTATAAATTACGGTATAATATAATATTAAACGTCATTTATTGCGTGTTCTTGTAATACCAGACGTGTCATAAGAAAATTTCAGAAAAGGTTCTTGAAATATCCAAAGATTGAAGAAATTGATAAATCGGAGAAACTGAGGAACGTAAACATTCAATTTCATTTCAAGAAAGGAGAAAATATTCAGAGATTTCTAATAAGAAATATCGTTTTGTTGACCAAAAAATGCATTCTTTACCGAACATTTCGTATAACGCAAAAAGACACTGTTCCTCCATTTGATAATATAAGATTATTTTTACTGGACTTATGTATCGCGAGAAAAAGATTTATTCATTCGAGTCGATTGGGAAGAAGTAATTTTGTCCTTTAGATTGGGCGAATTTTGCCGGCGCGGCGGCGAATTTCGCGGCCTCGCAGACGATCATTTGTCTCGCACATCGCCCGCTCGGTTCCGCGTTCCATCCGCGTCGCAAGTCAGTGCGTTCACCTTAACGCTTGCGAGCGGAGATCTCGCGCGTGCGCGCGCACACGCGAGAGCATTTCTCTGGGAACGCGCGATCGCGCCGAGAGCCACGTGCTCGCGCGATCATCGAACGCGACTGTTGAATCGATCCGTGGCGATCGACACCGCACGAAGACGCACTCCTCGTCGAGAAACTAATGTTCGACCTCCCGACATCTCGCGATTCGTCTTTCGCGTGGGTTCTAACACGGGCTTAGAATATTTCGAAAGTTAAGGCAATTCAGGAGCGATATGAGGAAGGATAACCCGTTAACCCGTCAATCACCCGTTGCTGTTCCTCTAGCAATCGCTAAAGTATATATAGTGAAGCAGATGTTTAAAAGATCGTGACAGTTGGATTTCGCTGTTTCCCTCAAGCTCGTGTTTCACTCATTGCTTTAAAAAAAATATCTGTTTTTTATCCTGTGGCCACCCGGAGGCTACAATTAAACTGTCTTGGACTTACTCCATGATTTATTTTGACACGACACTTTCTCTCATCTTCGACTCGTCTAATCTGAAACGATTGCGTAAAGATTCGTGCTTATGGGATTTCCATTATGATATATATAATATATATTTAACACCCGCGAAATAATAGTAATTTCATCATTTCCCGCAATCGACACCTCGGAACAGCGCGGACTCGCTCCGCTTGCTCGCGCGCTTCACGAAACAATGAGGTATGAATGAAAGTGCAATGAACTTTTGCAATTTCCTCGGCAATTATCTCCCCGCCGGTCGTGTGCGACTCGCACTGAATAAAGGTGACATGCGAATAACGCTGCACGCTCCGTGAGTTTACCTGCGCGAGCGGTCCCTAAACACTCACCGACGTTCAGACTCTCTTTCGACAAGATTCGCCGATGCACTGGAGTGATTTGGTCCAGAGTATAATCCACGAGGGGCGAGAAAGGCTCTCAACCGAGTTCTTCCGAAGCCCTTCTCAACACCACCGGACAAGTTTATACACAATCACGAGTTTCTCGCAAAATCTCACGTAGATTCTCGAAATGCCACTTCGAAATCCTGAGGCACGACCACGCGATCACACCGATCGGAGTCACACAGTCACATTCGTGATTATCGCGGTTAAAGAGTATTTGACATCGATAGTATGCAATTATTCTTTAAAATATCATCTGGAAAAGATATAGATACTATCTTTCACGGGTCTACTCAAAACGTCGCTGTACCTCTCGATAAATAATACGCTACTTCGAGACCATCGGATATCACTCACTGCTTCTACGAGATCGTCGCGATCGGCACGTATCAGGACAATCGAGCGCTTTGCTCCCGTTTGAAGGTATCATCGGAAGGGACGGTCCACGTGACGGCGCAACCAAACGGAAGCGGCAGTTCCCGAGGGTGGGTGGAAGGAGACAGAGAGAAGCGCGTACGCAGGCACCCCGTCGTGAAGGGGTGTCCAGGGAATTAGGCTAATTGGTAAGTACCGATCGGACGGAACGTTTTTCGCGAAAACGTGCGCGATCACGTGCGTGCGCGCGATCCGCGAGCGTGCGGCGCGTCGAGCCCGCTCGTTCTCGCGCGAGTGCCGGGAATGGGCCCTCCGCCGCATGTTTCCCGTGCTCCGTCTTCCTCGATCGCATGTGCTTCTCTCTTTCCCGTTTGATCCCCCCTCCCCTTCCTACGTTCGCCCTGTCTTTCTCTCCCCCTCGCTCGTTCACGAGCGCACCGCTCCTCACTCTCTCTTTGTTCCTCCCTCCCTCCCTCCCTTAGGACGGCTCCTTCGTCCTCTCCCTGGTACAGCCGAGAGCGCTCACCTGTGAGGTAAGTTAAAGCCGGCGTTCCGTCGTACGTGTTACGACATTGCGCGATGGGGAAGGGATGGAGGAAAGGGTGAAGAAAGAGGAGAAACAAGGAGCGAGAGAAAGAGGAAGAGTGAGCGGGAGGTGTACTCCGGAGAGGCAAGAAGGTGGTTAGAGGTGCGATGAGGGAGAAGGGAAGCGAAGGGGATACCAGGAGGGTGGACGAGATGGAAAAGAGGAGAGCGGGGGGGGGACGAGAAGAATTAAGCGAACGGGTCGGAGGTGAGTCCTGAGGATGGAAGGGATTGCAGCGGCGACGGAGGGAACGGGTGGAGGGGGAGGGGGGACGAGATCGGGAGAAGCCGGAGGTGAGCCGTGTCGTGGAGGATCGCGGTCCGTCCGGTAGGGATAAAACGTGGACCGACCGATCTGACGTGGTCGCCGCCGCGCCGCGGCTGCAGTGGGGGGTTAAATCGCGGGACGCGGCAAAGTTAGTAGTGGGGATCGCGCGCCGTGCGAGTGGACCAACTGGGTTCGCCAGCAACACGCGGTTCATTGACCGAGAAGTGCCGGGAGAGCCGAACGAACGTATACGAACCAACGGGCTCTCTCTTTCTTTCCTCGGGCCCGCTACTAAAACAGAATTCGCACCGGCACTTTGTCCGCCGGCTCTCTTAGACAAGCACGGCCAGAGGGAGGCGCGACAGATATCCGTCGAGGGTGTCAGCGGCGACAAAAGACGCATTAGCGATCCACGAGGAGAGTTTTAAGAGCCACGATGAGAGGAGAAGGAACGCTGAATTGCCCGAGGCACCGCTCGATCGCTTAAGTAGCTTCAGTTTGGAAAAGATATTTGCAAGAAAGATTCAATCAACTCTCTGAAGGACTTTGACAAGGCTAGCAAAACACTTCGCCGTTTCGCGACAATAGTAATGAACGAATCTCTTTAATCTCGTTTGGCAATCTTCAATTCTGTTCCGCTCGACATTCGTTATAGAATTGAGGCGTAGTAAATGGGATGTTCCAATTTTTGTTTCACCCCATCTTAAAATTCTCAGTTTCAATATTTAATCTTTCAACAAGAACTTGCGGATGCGCCGAAACAATATTGCGAATAAATTTCAGGATCTAAATCTCTAAACATATATGACAAAAATACGCTGAAATTTTTAACGACGATTATTAACTCGAATTCGACTCGGTCGCACCTTCGACGAAACAATTACGACATCTCGACGTATAAGAGAAAAAGAAAAAGGAGAGAACTGTTGCCATCTTAGACACATGTTATCCCGCGTTCCCAGGATGGCAAGCAGCGCGCTGGTATCGGCGCAGCCAGCCGATCGTGAACCATGGCGGTTCGATGACTTATTTCCACGATCGGCGCAACGACTGCGCGTTTCCTGATCGAGGTGGATCGTGGACCTCGGCGACGGCGGCGGCGGCGGCGGCGACGGCGCGGTGGCGGGACGAGGGGAGACACAGCCGAGCGTTTACGAGAAAGGGATGAAGTCCGGCGTAAGTAACTTCGCGGCGGGACTACCGTCGTCGGTGTGGTCGCGCCAACACGGCGCACACTTGTCAGGAAAGGAGATGCGCGGCTCCGCGGTATAATGAACCTGGGAAACCGGTTGCATTCGCGCGAGCGCGAGCCGTACGTACAGATCGATTCGCTCTCTCTCTGTACTTGTGTGTTACATTATGCGAGCCGCGCGCTGCATTTCCCCTCATCGGAGCTTTCGCGCTGCCGCGGCTGCGGTTTATTCGCGAATATAAACTCCTCCTCGCGCACTCCCTTTGTCTCTTTCGCCCTTTCCCCCCGATTCCTTTTTCCTTTCTCTCTCTCTCTTTCTCTCTCTCTCGATTGCGAACTCCGTCCGATTGGAAAGCTATAAATACTCGTAAAGACTTATTGGCAGACTTGATCTTATTAAAGCGATATAGTTGATAAATTGCTCAGTATTAAGGAGCTATATTATGTGAAATTGTCATCTTTCAGTTTATTAACAATTCAGAAAGGAAGTATATAAAAAATCAACAATATGAGAGATAATTGATCTCTCAATAAATGTCATATATGCGCATATATAACTATCTCTGTCAAATTCTTAGATAGCAGGATTTTTAGTATCTAATTTTCATTATATTTATATATTTGTTAATCTCAAAATGCGATTCGATAATTCACTATTAATTAAAAGTATATCAATATCAAATTTCTTTACTTCTTAAAATATGAATTTAATAGACCTAAGAATATTAATGATAACTGATTTTTAATTTATAATTTGCGCTTTTTCACGTGCGTTCATACAGATCTAACTGATCTATTGAAGGTGAAAGTTGTGTGATGACATAATCTGTATTGAATCTTGATATAATCGAGACGCGGAAAGACTCGTTAATAGTATTCGAGACGAATTTGCTTAATTGCGTGATCGTGAGAATTCTCCAGGAAAATGTAAAATCGGAATAATAACAGAATTAATAGCTTGCGATCGAACGATCTCCAATGCATGGATCTCTTGATAAAGGAACATAACAGTATAACAGTTCGATCACGGTACGGTGACAGCTTAACGCCTCCTCATTCAGCGAATACTGTTATAAGTTTATACTCATAATTATAGAGCGCTGGGTCTTATGCAATGTGATAATAATATATCGCTATCTCTCCGCGACCTACATAAAGAAATATTCTTATAGCGTAAATGCGTCCTTAACCCTTTCGTTGCTGAAAAACGCGATTTAATGTATGCAATTACATTCATAACGGTAACAAAAGCTATGCAGACTAAATCTGGAAAACGGGAATCTACATCTTTTCCAGCATTTTTCCAGAGTTTCGCTAAGATCAATCAATCGCATTCCTATTCCTCCACTTTTGTTGCGTATAATACGTGATTTGATAAATTATTATCTCAAATCATTATACTTTTAAGGTGTTCTTTACATTAACACGCGCGACAGATAAATACTGTACAAGTAAGCACGTAAATACGCCACGAGGGACTACCTGCCGTTTCTGATTTACCCGCAAATACCGAGAGACACATTTGCGATGAACGATGGTCAGCGACGAAGTGAGGCCCGGTGCCTAATTGGCTATCAACCGGAGAATTTCACGGGGACTCCAGAAATTCTCCCCCGGCAGCCAATTGCCCATTAAGGCGCCGTCCACCGGTGACCAAAAGCCCAATATCTTGGTCTTGGGGATACGCTTCGGATTCTCAACGCTTGTGGAGGACAAGAGGGTGCGGGGTAAAAAGCAATGAGAGGGGGAGGAATTATCTTCAATTAAAGCGGAGCGCGCGAAGGGAACTTCCGGTCGTCGAGATCTTCCGACTAGCAGTAAACCGTTCCGGCGCGATAGAACCCGTGGGAGGGAGCGAGGCAGGGGGTGCGCAGCGCGGTAAGGGGGCTGTAGCAGGCAGGGGTGGCGGGCTGGATTCGCGCGACGAGAAGCAGCGGGGGCTGGAACACGAAGGGTAGGGGTCTGAAGAAAACACATAATAGGGTGGGGCGCTTTGCTGCCGCTTTTGAATCGATCCAACGCCAGCTACAGCTGGAACCTCATCCCACCGTGGTGAGGCAGCGGTGCTCATTTTCTCTCTCTCTCTCTCTCTCTCTCTCCCTTTTCTCTCCCGCCGTCCTGTTATTGTCACGCGAGGACTCGGTACATTGTGTACGGAATGTCCCAGGGTCATGCGAGAACCTCCTAACTCCCAATGACGGATTCTCGAGACAATTCGGCGGGGTAAACTTTTTCACCGATGAAAACGTCGCGATCGTGGGACGTCGTCGACTGTGCCGCAATTTTCGACATTACGTTCGCTTGGTAGGCAACCCTCGAGTGAGATTTTCCGGGTTGGACTGGGAATTACTCAAAAAATAAAATGTTGACTCTATCTATTTGCACTTCTAAAAATTCTCTTACCTATCTTTCACGTAAAATATCTCTATGAGAATTAGAATTTTTTCACGGTTTTATGTCTCGACAATCAATATCGGTGAGACATTTCTTTTATGCTTTTTGTACTGTTTCTACAGATAACCGGTATAAATGCATCCGAAACGTCGAATATAAATAGAATAGGTCTGGTCCGTAGAAACGCTGGAAATTGCTTTAAATCAGGTTTCGCAGGATCTCTGGGATAAATTCTATGCATGTGTGCGTACATGCAACGCGCGGAATTTGACTAACAATGGATTAGCATGCGATCTTTTAATCCACGGTTGCGTATGAAGGAAACCGGTTTGACATGTATGCACGGTCAAAAGAATTTCTTGCATCTTTTCAATAATCTACGCTTTCTCTAATAAGTATAGCACTATTGAAAAAGTTTATTGCGAAATAAATCGCGCGTCACAGAAACGACGATGTACAAAACCGAAAACTCATTAAATAACGTATCAATCACGGATCTGGCTGGACTTTTTTCGCATCGGCTAAAAACGATGCGAGATTTAAAAGGAAGCGTGAAACAAGAAATTAGAAAAAATAAAAATATGGGAAAATAAATCTCATTTGAATAATAAACCTATAAAGGTATACATATTTTACTTGATGTTTTTAGATATTCATTAGTTTTCTATATTCATTAGTTTCTCTTCTAGTTTTTAATACTCTCTCTTGACACCATAATGTGGCATCAAATTGTTAACTGTCACTTTTATTTCTCTTATCTCCGATAATTTCTCTCTCTTTTATGCAACATTTTGCGAATTATTTATCATATCATATATATAATAATAGCCGGCGTGAGAAAAAGTTAACGACGATCTTTAATGTTCTCTCTCGCAGTTTTAACAAAATTATCACACTACCAACGTATGAAACGTTCAACGCAACAATGGGCCAACTTTATAAACAAGCTTGTTTTCAGAACAATGAGATTAAAGTCTTAAATTAAGTTGAATAATTTTTAGTTTCTATAATAATAATATAAGTATTGACTAAATCACTGAGACTTTTGACATTTAAGCTTTGCACTTTATTTTTAAACAATGCAAATTATTATTATCATTCTTGCAATTCTAGAAACCAAAAGTATTTCAGATGTAAAAATGTATTTGTTGTATGATTTATTTAAAAAAAAATAGCATGTAGGAAATATTGTTTTATTTATGGTTTTTTATATAAAGAATTATTGCGCTACGAGGCCAATTCTATTTTTCTATTTTTGTAGCTATTTTTCTAGAAATTAGACCACCATGGCATCGAACGTTTCACGTAGATCGTTCATAATTATTCTTATTAGGAACTCACCGTTGTTGTTGCGTAGGATGGAACCGGGACTGGTAGCCTCCAAAGGGCTGCTGGGCTCGTCTGTAGGTTCTTTCTTCACGCTGAAATGAAAACATCTATTATGCATTTAGATGAAAGGCGCGGAACGATATTAGTCTGAAAGTAGTTCAAGTTCAGGCGCGGAATTCTTGTACTAGGAAGGACGACAGGAAGCGGCATTACTCGCCGTTCCGTTTGACATTTATCAGTGTACGGCCCTGGGATGCAATAAAAGGTTGACCCAGTTTTGACTTCGATTCTCACCCGCGAATCCGGCTTTAGGAAAAATTAATCAAGGCAAAAATGTGCGGTAGAGGGTTGGAAAAATTGATAACGCTATGCACGTCCATTTTTTGTGAATATTTCGCGAATGGTGCTTGTGGTTAATTATGATATTAACGTAAAATCAAATATTTTCTTCGTTTAGATTGTTTAAAAATCGTCCATATGAGAAATTCGGTATTATAAAATAATGGAAAAATTCAAAATTTATGGTTTATCTGTAGATCCTAAAAATAATCAAGATATCTAAAATATGCATCAGTGCTTAATTTAATCTTTTTTCTGTTAAATAACTGCTCAATTTAATTTTCTTTCCTTCTATTCAATAACGAATAATGAAAAAGATACTTATTTTATAATAAATTCAAATTAAATTATATCACGGAGAGAAGAACTTAATTCAATAGAAACACTTGTTGAGAAAGAGACGAAAAATTTTATGTAAATTAGTATTCAAATTAATTGCTCGACACAACCGAAAGATAGTGAATCGATAGCATTTTGTTGTCTCGACAACAATATCGTGACATACTTCCCATGTCGCGGGATTATTTGGCACCATAAGCGAAAGAATAACGGACACGGGGTGTCTGTCACGCCATTCTCGTCGCCGCTATTCCTAGTATCGTCGATAATTATCGCCTTTATGGATGGATAGAACGAAGTGGGTCATCCGAAAATATCCACGTCTAAAGGTGTTCGATCACACGCGCCGGATTTTATTCGTCCTGACAGCGTAATTTCGCGTCCTCGACCGAGCGGGCGCGTGTTTTATAGCCGCGACACACGAGGAAGCATCAAGATATATGTAGAAATTGTAGGGAATAGGGAATGTGTAGTACCTCCAGTATGTGACACGGTAATCTAATTGCCAAGGAAGAATCAATCGCGATCTATCAGATGGCACGGAGTAGGTACTCTGACATTGCAATTACTTAGAAGTAGTGGATTACGAGAAGAAAAAAAATATATAAACACGCGAGCATCTCTTTCGAACTTTCCGAACGTTTTTCTTGAGTATAGATTTTTTGTCGAGTTCACTTTCTTTCGGGATAAAAGAGAGTGCTGGGATATTAATAGCTTCTAACAAGTAATTTTTCGCGAATTGTACTTGAAAGATTCAGTGATAACGTTGCGAAATTATTGTTATTATTATTTAAGTTACAATATCACATTTATTTAAATTAGATTAATAACAAGCATACGAAACTGTCTTCGGTTAAATTAAGACGGACTTCAATAGGATTTTAATTTACAATTTATAGCCACGGAGGTACGTGTTAAAAATAGAAAGGCCGAAATAAACGCTTCACGTTCCTCCGATTTTCGTGTTAATAGAAAATGCTAGAGACACATATGCCTGTTACAGTAATTACAGAATAAATCCGCCCAATTCCGCGCTACCATGCGCGCTGAATTAATTAGTATTGATTATTCCATATCATTCACCTTTTATGTGGCCGGTCGTTTTATTTATTCGAGCAAACACGGTATGAAAAGAAATTATAAACAATTTTCGCGCAATTGGAACAATTGAACCAGTGAGAACAGAGAAAGGGGACATGTGACATTTTGACCGACATTGAATTAATGGATCCTTGCTCTACATAGATAGGCAAAATGTTTGAATATAACTGTCAAAATAAAAACTTACTTTACGGGGGCAAAGTAGCATCTAAAATTTACTGTGAAAAAATTCACATTGCTTATAAAACAGTTTTTTGTTTTTCTCAAATACACATATGATTTTGTCCCATGTACCCTTTCTGTTCTAACCGACTCAATTATACTTATTAGGGAGTTTTTGCAATACCGTCTTTCAGATACGGTAAACGTTGTCTGAATTGTTCAGATACACTCACTCTGTATCTGAACAATTTAGATACGGTTACCGTGTCTGAAAGACGGTATTGCAAAAACTCCTTATTGTTAGGAATCAACAACTTGACAGAGACATATTTATTAACGTGAAGAATTTCAGATACTTAAAATATTTAAGATATTTAAGAATATTTTTAAGATCTACGGATCACGATTGCAAAAATCTCGACATTTATCGAGAATCGAGACGACTCGCAGTTTCTTCTCAATTGAGAAGTTATCATGGATCGAAAAACGGAGGACGGAAGCTGCCTGTAATCTCGATAAATTCATGTGTCTGTTTTACCGCATTGTCACAAACGAAGAGTCGTTTCCACGCGTCCGCGGAATTCGAAGCTCGACGAAGGGTTGCATCAGTAGCTTTCAGTTACGGAACTCACCGTAAGACTCGGTGATCTAATCGCGGAATCCGTGAGCGCGACGCGGTCCGAATTGAATTTCCTCGGGTTTAAAATTCGCTTTCCCCGAGTTCCGGCATGGACCGACATAAGAAACGGAGACCCTCGTCTTCGAGGTAACCTAGAGAGAGAAAAAGAGAGAGAGAAAGAGAGAGATCGGGTATTCACGGCGGCGCGCCTCGATAGCTCCGTTGTGCTCCGTCACCTGCATTTTTAAATCAACAGAATGGAGAAGGAGCGCGCGGACTAGCGGACGCTGGGGGACGCTGAGGGCTCCGGGGGGTGGCGGTGCACTTAATGCGTGCATTATTAATCGGCGCCCGCGCGTGTATACCCCGATCCCGCGAATACGCGGACCCGTGTATTTCCGCCGTCCAACCACCGTGATATCGCGCTCGTCGCACACACGAAGGCCGTGTGTGCCACCGCCGCCGTCGTCGTCGACGCGAGAGCGAAATAATCGGCCCGATTCAGACTCTCTTCGGAGCTACCCTTAACTTGCCTTCCAGGGCGAGAGTGTTCGAGACAAATGTACCTGAAATATATTCAAGAACGAAGTAGAAATAACGAAAGTTCTGTCCGCGTGGGAATAGTATCGCGAGAGAGAGAGAGAGAGAGAGAGAGAAAGATCTCAAAATTCGAAGGCGAGCGTCTTGGCGGAAAATTTTTCAGCATCGCTTAATCGAATCTTTATTCGCGCGAGAGACGCGCAATTTGCAACGTATATTTGACGAACTCGTGTTCGCAATCGGAGCTACTTTACCGTGTTAATCCAACGTAACGTTCGCGCAAGTTGCTTAGCGATCTTCCGGACCGGAGGGGAAGGGAAGCGACACGGTCAAATTCGTCGAGAAACGGACGCGGACTCTGGAGGCGGCGCGCGTGTGCGCATGTGCGCGCCGTATAAATTCGGTACGAGTTCAATTTCCAGCGCTGTACGAGAAACTGAATCTTACGCCGCGAGGGGGGAAGGGCCGTTCTCGCGTGCGGATCGCCGAATCCGAACCCGCCGAAATTACACGAATTATTTCTCTCTCTTTTCCTCTCTTCCTCTCTATCGTTCCAACATGCATGCATGTATACACGATCATATGCACATATATGTGTATGTATATGTATGTGTGTGTGTGTGTGTGTGTGTGTGTGTGTGTGTGTGTGTGTGTGTGTGTACTGCAAAATTCTCTCACCTGATGAAAGTGGAGTCCGCGGCGGGGCTGGAAGGTCTCGGCGAGGAGCTCGCGGTGGACGCCGTGTTGGTCTCCTCCACGTCCATCATCGTTCATACCGATGACGGCCACCACCACCAACACCAGCACCACCACCGCTATGCGATACGCGATAACCCGCGACAGGGGGGAGGGGGCGAGCGAAGGATGGATGGGAGGGAGGGTTGATAACGGACGACGAGGAACGGGGCAGCGCGACCGCGACGAGCACGACGATGGCGACGAGCCGCGCGAGGAGGTCGACCGCGACGACGATCAACGAGCGAGGAAGAGGGGGGGAGGGGACCGAGCGTTACCCCGGAGCAGTCCGGTTCCCGCGCGGGTGGAAGGGACGAGGGGGGAGGACGGGGACAGAAACCACCGAGTCGAGGGAGCTCGAGAGCCGTGCGACGGGGGATGATCGGGGGCTGGTTTCACGGCCCGTCGTCCGCGAGCGCGGGCTTACGGGTAACAACTGGCGAAACGGCGCCGCCACCCGCCACCCCTACCGCCCCCTCGCGACACGGCCGCGGGGCCGGGGGCGCCGCGATGCCTGGCAAACCTGCGCGGCCTGCGCCCTGCGCCGCCGAGCACCTGTCGCCGTCGCGCAGGCGTCGCGACGCGCCTGCCCCCGAGATCCGTGTGATCCGTTCCCGAGGCCGAGGTCGCGCCGAGGGACGCGAATCTCCCGAGCGAAACCCTCGGAATGATCCTGATTTTTCCGTCAAACGTTTAGCACTTAAATCCAGCTTTTAATATTTAATGTAAAATGTCGATATTTCTGGAGGAAGTATGTTTTATGAAGAATATATGAAAAGTGAAAATAGATCCTTTTTAGATAGATAAAATAATAATTATAAGTACGATATTGTAAATATAGACGTAATATCGATATTTCGTATAGATATCGATATATAGCAATATTACTCGACAAAGCTACCCCTTGCGGATATCGCGTTACTTTCAAACGCTTGAATAAATAATCCCAGAATTAACAGTTTTCTTTTTTCTATACAAATTTAATATTTATGATTGTATACATGATTGTGTAGACAATTATAATTATTACGTTACTTTTGGTATCTCCTATACATCTTATCCGCATCGTAATTGAAATATTGTCTTTACTTATTCTTAATCCCCTATCTTCCCCGAATGATGAAATCTTGCAAAAGTTTCTCCCACCAACAGTGGAAATACCAAAGTAGCGTCAGCGCACACCTGAGACAGAAGCAGCGATGTCACTTGATAATTCGACTATAATTGTATAATTAAGGAGCCTATTCTGTAAACGTTAATTAACATCATTACGTGCTTTGCGCAGATATAATGTACCGTAGAAAAGCTGCGCGAAGCACGTAACGATTTCGTTAAACGTTTACAGAATAAACCACTAAATTGAAAATCAACGGAAGTAACGCGGTTACCTTAACAGGATCGGCGTCCTTACGAATTTTTCCCCAAGAAATCGCTTCCTCGGGCCGGGCGCCGCTGTCGCTGCCGTCAAAGTCCGAAGAGGTGTTGATGAAAACGGCGTAGTCCGCGCCGTTCCTCTGAAATAAAGTACCGTTACCGTCGCGCGACTACAAACACGTCAGGACAACATGCCAAATAGAGTTACCGTCTCACCATGAGATTAGCATTGCAGATGTGATGCTTCACCACTCCACCTCCGACAATTACCATACCGCTGTTCACCGCTTTCATAGCTATCCTGTTTAACCTCTTGACATCTGTGGAAGATTGAAGATTCATCGATTCGTACGCGTTATATGTAGACAAGTGAATGTTACGTCGGATACGTTAAAACCAACCCGCGACAATATCAAGGACGAGTCCTGGATTTTTGAACGAATGGAAGAACATCATATCCCCGAGACTACCGTCGGTTAATGCCGGGCAAAATACCGGGATTTTATTTTTCGCGGCCCAATAGTAGATTGAATCTTCATGATTGATCTCCTCGCCGAGTCTAGCTATCATTTTAGACGGGGTCCATGAAGTGCCCTGAAAAGTAATTCAATCGTAAAAATAAAAACGCACGCAGTACCGCGTCTAATTCACACTCACAGGGTCTGTTTTCTATTGCTGAACTAGTGTACACTCTCTGTACTTAAAATGAAATAGATATATGTTTGCAATTTGACAAAAGCGAGAAGGGAAGTTCTAATGCAATCCAGTGCACCAATAAAAAACAGACCTTATATTACAACGACGGCTTTACCTTCGCCTTTTGTTCAGCCAGCATCGCGTCTAACTTCGGCATTAGCCAATCCTCGAACAGACAATAATTATCATTCGGTACCAATAAATTTCCCGTTCTATTAAGCCCATTTTCCCTGAGCTTTCTGTCGTCCAAGTAGAAGCTGCCAACATATGTGGGCGCCAAACATTTTATGAAATCCTCTTCCACTCCACCAGCTGTGGTAACGAGACAATCTACCTACAGAACGTCCGTCTAAAGTCGCAAAGCACAATAAGATATCTGTTAAATAAAACCGTTAAATGTATCCCACCAGTTTATGTTGTACAAGAAATCTTATAACATCCCTGACGCCACTGGACACCATATTCGACGTATAACCCAGAAATATTGTACAGTGGTATTTCCTTTTTATAAATTCATCCTCTTCCGACTCATCCAGTTGATCTTCCATGAGAAGTATGCTCCTTTGGCGCAGCATTCGATTCACTTCTTCGATCGCTCGTCCAAAATTTGTGGCTTGGAATCCACAACTTGCCATGGTCGCGAACAATTCGTGATAGTTGATCCCCTTATTAAAATCATAACCTAAACGTACAACATTCTTATTATTGTTTATACTTTTTATGACAATAGTAACAGTAATGGCGAGTATTAATGGAAAGTAGATACCTTTTACTGGATTTGTATAAGGCGACAAAGAGCTGGTGGAAACCAAGACGGCATTCTTTGCCAATTCTTGCTCTTGTAAATCCTGCTTTCTTTCTGCGTCACCCATAACGGCCAATATTTCTGGTAATCTTAAAAGAGACAAATAATAAAATAATCATAGTATAGAAAATTACTGCGTGTATGTGTGTTGGTCATATCTGGTCATATCATTAATGATCAAGTATTAATAAAATATATTCTCTATGTGACATCTACCAAATCATGATATAACCGGCAAAGATTCTTCATAAGAAGTTAGTAAAAAGTACAGAAAACATTTTAAATCAAGCAGTAGCTTTCGAGAAAAATAATATATGAGCGATACGCATGTATTTAACTACACGTTGTCATTTAATTTATCTTAACACATGATCTGATCCTAACCTGTCAAAATAACCTGCGGAGTCCACAACAGTCCACAGTGTCCACACTGTAAGCAGCCATATTGCTTTTCAATGTTTTCTTGGGACGCTTTTGCTAGGCCGTACAGTAGCGCCACACATCCACTTTCAGGAATTGGAACTACGAGTCACATCCGCTTTTCGATACTGTCGATGAATTTGGTTCATGTCCGTGCTATGTATACCACTTTTCGATATTGTCGGTCTTTGGTGGTTCGTGTCCGTGCTACATCCACTTTTCGAAACTGTTGGTCATTTGGTTCCCGAGCGAAAATGGAATCAGGGGTGTAATAAGGTACTTAGCAGGTTGTCCCCAATGCAAAGTCAAATGCTTTATTTTATAGTCTTTAGTATTTTATTAATTTTTTGAATGTGTACTTACACATCTCAACACAGGATTCTTTGTGGAATGTCTTCTTAAATGTTTTCGTAAACGTACAATATTTGCTAAGAAAGGCATTGTTTTACTACAAACATTACATTTTGCCTTATATCCCGGTAACTCCGAGTAATATTTCCTCAAGTCGTCAGGTAGTGTGAAAGTGTCATTATTGAAAAATATTTCATGTCTATTTAAGTGTCCTATCATTATTGGTGTGCTGTTCGATGAATGAGGCATATGAATTTCTATTTTACAAATTGCGCACTTTACCAGCAAAGATTTCAATTCCTCGAAATAATTCCACAACTTGCTGCGTTTTTTTTTCAGTGCTATTATAACCGACCTGTAATACAGATTAATCGTTTGATACTATATATGTAAATGTGATACAGTGGAGCGCCTTAAAAAGCGCTTCCAGAATTTTTCACAAAGATAAAAAGGAAGAATGGTTTTTTTATTAGAGCGTATGTTTATATATAATTTAAATTTTCCTAATTACCAGATAATGTACAGATATACAAATATTACATTTTTCTAAAAAGAGTAAATAATGCCAATAACCACATGTACGTGCTCTATACCAACTCATTATTGGAAAAAATTTTAAAATAATATTTGATGTTATAATTTTATTTGTGTTTTTTTATAAAACTATGATATCAGTATTTTTGCGCCAAGTGAATATGATAAATTAGTAACATCTGATGTTTCTATATGAAATATTTGCAATGACATCAGAAAGTTTGCATCAAGTGAATGAGATAATTTAGTATAGTAACATCTGATTTTCCTAATAATGTTTCTTTATTATAGTTATTGGGTACGTGTTCTTTCTCAGAACACGTAACAAGTATAATAAAGAAACTTTATTTAAAAAATTCTCGATGTTACTAATTTATCTTGTTCACTTGATGCAAACTTCGGGGTATCATTGTTTAGTAGCGAGAAATGAAATTATATGTCAAAATTAGATCAAAATTTTTTTCAATAAAGATTTTGTACGGAGCACGTATACCTGGCGCATTTTATTTACTTTTTTTAGAAGGTACGTTTTGTACGGATATCACTCCTTTTTTACAATTACATGAAAACCATGGAAATATAAAACCTTTGATATATTAATTTGCAAATAAAAAAAACGCGGACAATACAGAAGCCAACGATTGTTCTGCAGTATGTTAACGTTCTGCAGAAGGATTTGTATCATAACCCGTTGAACTTGAAATTCTTGGTCTGCATCGAAATGTGTTGCAATTGAGAATGGAATTATATAAAATATTAACGTTATAAATTATCCTTTGCAGAAGAGTAAATATTTTAATAATAATATGTCATTATATTGTGTGATACAAGCAAAACAAATAATTACCTGTCACGTGCCCTTGATGTTTCCTTTCTCGATTGTTCACACGTTTGAGGACCCAAATCAACTGTTTTCTGACTTTGACGTTCTGCAGAAGGATTCGTATTGAAATCCATTGAACTTGAAGTGCTTGATCTACATTGAAATACGGTGCAATTAGAAATGGATTTATTTAAGACATTAACGTTGTAAGTTATTCTTTTGAAAAAGAGTAAATATTTAAATATCAAGTTATCATTATATTGTATGACATAAGCAAAACGAATAATTACTCGTTAAGAGCGCCTGTTTTTTCTGTCGTTTCTTTAAATGATTGAACGGGCAAGCCAGATGTATCTTGATTTTGACGTTCTGCAGAAGGATCCATACCATTATCCGCTAAACTTAAAGTGCTTGATCTGCATTGAAATACGGTGCAATTAGAAATGGAAAATGTGTAAATAGAAATTATTTAAAATATTAAAGCTGTAAATTACTCTCTCGCAAAAGTAAACATTTAAATATCGAGATATTATTATATTGTGTGAAATATGAAAAACGAATAATTACTCATTGAGTGCGCCTGTTTTTTCTGTCGTTTCTTTAAATGGTTGACTGGGCAAACCAGATGTATCTTGACTTTGACATCCTGCAGAAAGATCCATACCATTATCCGCTAAACTTGAAGTGCTTGGTCTGCATAGAAAAGTGGTGTGATTAAAAACAGAAAAGAAAGAATAATTATTAAACTACTACAATTGCACGTATTACTTAATGCTATTATGTACTTATTGGCGGTTAACCGTAATGGAGTGAAGTTTTGTAAGTGAGAATGAGAAGGAGGAAGAAAGAGAAAGAGATAGGGAGAGAATATTTTATACCTGAAATTTCTGTAATGCTAATGTCAAACAATTAATGTTTGAATTTGTGATTAATAGATAAGTAGAACACAACTGATATGATATAAAATTAAGTTAAGGAGAAAAACTGTTTTAACATAATTGATTTGTTCTAGTTGCAGTTGAAAGAAATGTACATAAATTCACACGAATAATTTTATTACTTTACTAAAATCCTATCCTGACCGTAAAATGGTGTATCTCCCTAATTCAACTTATGATTTTCTTACGTTACAATGACGTTCTTGAGTAACGTCACTGAAAGAGACGTTTTTCCTAATAAATAATTTATAATAGAGACTGCCTTAATCCTTTAACTGCTTTGGAGAATACTCGCGCGACGATATTGCCTGTCAGACGCTATGGTGTTAACTTAGGCCGCAAGTTTGTCAAGCAAATTTTCATAATTTGACTACAAATATGATTAAAAATCGAGATTGTTTAATCAACAGAAACTAATGTTTTATTTTCTTGATATTTGAGGTAAAAAAAGAAGTAAAAGGAAGAAATACGTAAAGAAAAAATAACAATATATTTGAATTGTTTTTCTGTGTGATAAATTCGAAAGCATAGAACAACACAAAGGGCAACATTACAATGCTTACGATTTGACTTCTGAGAGTCTGACTAGTTTCCTAAACAAACGAATTAACTCGTCCGAAGCGTCTGACGGACGATCGTCGTCCGCGAGTATTTTCGTCTATAGCAATTAACGCGGTTAATATGAGTACACGTTTAAACATAAGACGAATACGGTTACAAATTAAAACGGTCGAAAATGATAGAATGTTCTCATGAAAAATTGTAGAATATGTCAGAATAAATTAGGTTGGTGCTATATATATAATAATAATTTCAAGGGTAAAGCCCCTTGCACAATGCCAGGCAACAGGCAATAGGAACAGGAAATAGAAATCAGAAATCATGTATAAATGCAGAATAAACAGTGACACAGGCAATAGACACAGAGTTTCCGTCACGTTGGAAATTCTGTGCCTATTGCCTGTTGCCAACCAATCATAGTATTCGAATTTTTTAGGTTGTAATTAACGATTTTTTGGTTATTTCCTATTCCTATTGCCTGTTGCCTGGCATTGTGCAAGGGGCTTTACGAATAATCAATATCACTATTGTGGGATTATTTTCCGCGCCCGGTCGATAATCGATAATCGAGGATCGCGTATCGAACGTCTTCGCGAAGTTGTGCGCGGCGACCGCTCCGATCGTTAACAGTCAATCGGAGGACGGAGAGAGCAAGTCCAGCAATACAGAGTAACGTCGCGCGTTCACTAACGAGTCGCGCGGGTTGATCAGATTATAAGACAGTATATTAAGAGCTACGTTCGTCCGAGATACGAGACATTTAGCGAGCTATACGAGTAATCGCGATACGAGATAGAGTTAAGAGTTCATATTTGTATCGTCCGTCATAACTTATATTCATTGCTTCGCTTTTGTCATAACTATTTGCCTAATCTATAACTTTGCTCAAAATAAATATTCATATAACGTTAATCATTTACTCCGACTCCACAAGTATTTATTTATTAATCCTACACTATGTTGACATTTGACCTATACGTATATTCAAATGATAAAGAACCGTTAATTGTTGGCTAATGAAAATTTTTATTAATTATTAATCATCTATGTAATATGTGGATGGCAGATTTGAGTTGTGCTATATAGATTTTATTAAATTGAGCTATTTAATTTGAATACCTATAAGAACTGGGTATAATATTATACATTTTATACAGGGTGTTTTCTAAGTAAGTACACAAACTTGAAGGAGATATTCCTTGGCTTATTTTAAGAAAAAAAAAGGTCCTATAAACATGTGTTCTAAACTACTTTGTCTTCAAAACACATGGTGTCAAAAACACACGCCCCAGGTAGATTAAAAAATAATTCATCGGTACTGGAAGATACATATTTCTTAATACCGCATATACGCATACTAAATTTGAATGAAATATCTTTAAACGTTTTCCAGATTTTCAAAGTTTTCATTTTTTTTTCACAATTTTGACATCCTGTATTTTGAAAACGAAATAGTTTAGGACACATGTTTAGAGAATTTTTTCTTAAGTAAGCCAAGGAATATCCCCTTCAAGTTTGTTTACTTACTTAGGAAACACTCTGTATATCTGTCTCGAATTTCTACAGTGTTAATGTCAACCAAATAGACATCTATTTTAAATTTCTGGTCTATATCTATGATGCATAAAAGAACGTGAAATAATCGACTCAAATTTATTTAAATTATGCAAAATAATTGAAATATTATTTTTATTACTATTTGAGAGACGTATTTATGATCAAAATTGTAAATAAATATTATATGGATGACCTGATAAAAACTTGTATTCGCGTTTTTTCTTTAGCTGCTGATCGTTTTACTGCATTTATTTTTAGTCTAATATTTTAATAATTTTTTGAATGTGTACTTACTCATCTCGACTGAGGATTCTTGTGGAATGTCTTCTTAAATGTTTTCGTAAACGTACAATATTTGTTAAGAAGGACATTGTTTTACCGCAATCATTACATTTTGCCTTATATCCCGGTAACTCCGAGCAATATTTCCTCAAGTCATCAGGTAGTGTGAAAGTGTCATTATTGAAAAATAGTCCATGTTTATTCAAGTGTCCTATCATTATTGCTGTGCTGTTCGATGGATGAGGCATATGAATTTCTATTTTACAAATTGCGCACTTCACCAGCGAAGGTTTCAATTCCTCGAAATAATTCCACAACTTGTTGCGTTTTTTTTTCGGCGCTATTATAACCGACCTGTAATACAGATTAATCGTTTGATACTATGTAAATGTGATACAGTGAGCGCCTTAAAAAGCGCTTGCAGAATTTTTCACAAAGGTAAAAAAGAGGTATGGTTTTTTTTACTGGGGCGTATGTTTAGGGGAGAGTTGGCAATTACCGCGCGGTTGACAATTCCGCGCCATTGTTTATCTCAATAACTATTAGTATTACGCGCCTACAATGATGTTAATATCGTAGAGTAACACGAAATACCCCACCCGCATGCGCCGTCAATGCGTTCCGGCCGTCCATGTAAACACAGTGCGCTCTGGAAGCTTCTCTGCTTGCTCGTTGCAATTTTGCTGGTAGTTTCGATAAGAGGTGAGTAACATAATATTTTCATTAGAGAAATAATCCTGACGGATTTGATAAGCTAAAACACTATAAAATTAGGTTGCAAAGTGATTTTAGAAACACGCGTTTCTTTCCTATATATTTTAAGGTTGTAAAGTGAAATGATTGAGTTTGATAATTTCGCGCCCAAGGTATAATACTCATAGGTATAACGATAATTGTGTGTTAAGAGTTACCAAGACTGTTTAGTTTACAATGTAAGGTGCTTACAGAAAAGATCGTTGCTTAAGTTTTGATTTGAATTTATAATGATCGTTATTTGTTAACGCATTCACTTATTTTTATATGTAGGTACCTACTAGACGATATTAATGCATAAATATAAAAAAAACATTTTGTTATTGTGTTCTACTTCATGTCACTGGCTGAAGCCAGAGTAATTTTTATAGGTACGGCTTTATTAAACTGGGCACAATTTTATTAGACCTGGTCACGATATTATCAGACCAGTTTGATAATACCGCGTTTTCTCACTTTTTGAAAAATTATTAATATTTTAGTTTGTGTTTAACTTTCAACATTATTGGTATGATATATGGATAGCCAAATAAATGACCTATCTAAAACTGCACAGTTTGTTTTTTTGAAGCATTTCTGAGCTTAGATATACGCTTCGGTTCTTAGGGGCTCGGTAATTGCCAACTCTCCCCTATATGGATATGTAGTTCGAATTTATATAATTACTAGATCATGTACAGATATACAAAAGTTACATTTTTCTGAAAAGGTAAATAACGTCAATAATCAAATGTACGTGCTCTATAGAACTCATTATTGGAAAAAATTCTGAAATAATATTTGATGTTATAATTTTATTTGTGTTTTTTACTATAAAAACAATCAGAATTTTTGCGCTAAGTGAATATGATAAATTAGTAACATTTGATGTTTCTTCAAAATATTTACAATAATATTCGGAAGTTTCAAGTAAATCAAGTAAATAGAATAAGTTAGTAGTAACATCTGATTTTCTTAAAGACCCAGACAGCAACGTGTCTACATTGTTGTGGCATGTTGCCGACAACATAGTATGTGTTGCTATCAGAATTGTGGCAACTGAGTCCGCATTTGTCGGCAAGTTGATGCCTTCACGATATAACAATTTTGTACAACAACTTGCCAGCAACTTGTTGGCAACTTATATGCTGCGGTCTAAAATCGTCTTATTCAAAATTCGAGCTGTTGCTGTCATGTTGCTGTAATAATTCATAGGACCACACAATGCTGTTATATTGCTAGCAACGCGAAGTAAATTTGATGCTGTTCTCTTGCCGACAAATTGCTGGCATTACATATATCCAATATTGCCTGCGTGTTGCTTCAAATATTAAATTACTCGACATCAATTGAAGCAAATGTACGGCAAGTTGCCAGCGTCATAAGCAATCACAAGTTTGCGCGATTTTGCTCAGACACGCTTTGCTATCTGGGAATTTATTTTATTCGTTTGATGCAAACTTTCGGATATCATTGTTTTTGTAGCGAGAAAAACAATTATAATTGTATGACAAAATTAGATCAAATTTTTTTTCAATAAAGATTGTGTATGGAGCACGTATACCTGGCGCATTTTATTCACTCTTTTTTAAAAAAGATATGTTTTATACGGATATCACTCCTTTTTTACAAATACATAGAAATCATAAGAATATAAAACTTTTGATATATGAATTTGCAAATAAGAAAACGTGGACAATACAGAAGCAAAGGTATTTTTCTGTAGTATTTTAATGTTTTGCAGAAGGATTCTTATCATAACTCGTAGAACTTGAAATGCTTCATCAGAATCGAAATGTGGTGCAATTAGAAATGGAATTATATAAAATATTAACGTTAAATTATTCTATAATAAATTATTCTTTTCAGAAGAGTAAATATTTCAATGATATATCATTATATTGTATTATATATAAACAAACAAACAATTACCAATCACGTGCCCTTGTTCCTTTTCTCGATTGTTCACATGTTTGGGGATCTAAATCAACTATTTCCTGACTTTGACATTCTGCAGCGGGATTTGTATTATAATCCATTGAACTTGAAGTGCTTGGTCTGCATTGAAATACGGAGCAATTAGAGATCGAATGATTTAAAATATTAACATTGTAAATTAATAATTTTCAATTAACATTGAAAAAGATTAAATATTTAAATATCAATATATTATTGTATTGTATGACATAAGCAAAACGAATAATTACTTATTAAGTTCGCCTGTTTCTTCTGCCGTTTCTTTAAATGATTGAACGGGCAAACTAGATGTATCTTGACTTTGACGTTCTGCAGAAGGATCCACACTATAATCCGCTAAACTTGAAGTGCTTGGTCTGCATTGAAATACGGTGCAAATAGAAATAGAAAATATTTAAATGAAAATTGTTTAAAACATTAACGTTGTAAATCATTACTTTAAAAAAGATAAAATATTTAAATATTAATATATTATTGTATTGTATGACATAAGCAAAACGAATAATTACTTATTAAATGCGCCTGTTTTTTCTGTCGTTTCTTTAAATGATTGAACGGGCAAACCAGACGTATCTTGACTTTGACGTTCTGCAGAAGGATCCATACCATTATCCGCTAAACTTGAAGTGCTTAGTCTGCATAGAAAAGTGGTGTGATTAAAATTAGAAAAAGGTAATAATTATTAAAATACTACAACTGTACGTATTACTTAATGCTATTATATGTACTTATTATAGATGAACCGTAATGAAGTAAAGTTTTGTAAGTGAGAGTGAGAAGGAGGAAGGAAGAGAAAGAAATAGGGAGAGAATGTTTCATATCTCGAATTTCTGTAATGTTAATGTCAAACAATTAATGTCTAGACTGAATTTGTGATCAATACAATAGATAAGTGAAACACGGCCGATATGATATAAAATCAAATTAGGGAAAAACGCTATTTTAACGTAATTGTTCTATTCTAGCTTTAGTGGAGATAAAGAATATCCCAGCAAAAATGTTTTATATAAAAACATATTTAAATATATATAATCATACAATATTAAGAAATGCCCCTGGAAATTAAAGCGGATAGGCTTTTTTGCTTATCTATATTGGATATAGCGCTATGAGTCTCTGCAGGAAGAAGGAGCGATCGGTCGCCGTCATCGCCGATGCCGTATATGGCAGTACGAAAGAACACGTGATTGCTCTCGTGCGTTTTTTATAAGAAAAAAATAAATTTTGTGTGTTTTCTTGCGATCTTCGCTAAGGTACTATAGCGTAGCTTGATTATTAGTAGTAATTGTTCCTTAACCACTATAAATGTTTTTTTATTAGAATTATCTGTTTTTAAAACTCTACTGGAGTGTAAAATTTTTCACTTGTTACTCATGCTTACCCGGGAAAAAAAGATTATATATAATTATATATAAATATATATGATTATATATATGATTATATATGAATTTTGTCTCTATATATGAAATTATATATGGGTCCATATATGATTATATATGGACATATAATTCCAAATATAACTAGATATGAACAATAGATCATATATGCACACATATATGGATCCATATAAGATTCATATGGAAGTATATATAACCCTATATGATTATATAATATTATTATATATGTTCATATATAATTATATATGTTACGCCCAAACACCGAAATCGCTCAGTGAGCGAAAGAAACATCCACAACGCGTTGTGGACGGTGCTGATCATCCAAATACCGAAATGAGATAATTTTTCGGTGTGTGGACGTTTTTATTATCCACAACGCGATGTGTGCATTTCGGAAACGTCCACGACGCGTTCTGCACAACTTAATATGCTCTCAAAGCGAATTCACTTGAGAATTTATAGGAATAATATAAAATTAGGAAACACAGAGATGAATTACTCAAATAAAACGATTTATTACTAATAAATCAAACTATATTAATTATTAGTATCCAGGAACATAATTATTACGGCAATCTGATAACATTACTTTTTAGGAACATTGTTGTCTACGAATATAAAATAAAACAAAATGATATAAAATCAAACAAAAAAACTTAGAAAATAGTACAAAAATTAAGAGGAATCATTGTGGAGGGGGCTCCACTACCATTGAACTAGACGCATAGTGTGCCTTGCAAAGTACATGCGTGAATTTTCCACGCGTGAAAAGTTGTAAACCCATGTGGCACCCTTGTAGTGGGCGATATGGAGTGGACCCCGTTTCGAGTGGAAAGTTGTAATGAGTCTATCACATACTAAATCATAATTTTATAAAAATTAAAAAATAATTAAATAAAAATGAAAAAAAAGTTAAATTTTTAATTTTTAATAAATTTATTATGTCTTCAACCATTTAAGGGTATTTATTTGGAGGCCATTTGAAACATTTCCACCAAATAATACGTAAATTGGGCGTGGAAGGTTTTCGGAAGTTCATCCATCCTTTTAATTATTTTCTAATTCTTTTTCTTATAATTCTTCTTGTACATACAAATTGCAGAGATTATACAAGAGAAAAAAACATATATGAACATATACTATATAAAATTTTATATAATCTATACTAATATATAAAATTTTTACGGGTGGTGTATGTTTGAACGTTATAGGGGTAAAAACTGAGGAATATAATAGAATTCAAAAAATTGTTAATAATAAAGGGGTTACCGATTTCTGTCTAAAAAAATCTACGTGATTGCTTTAATTTCCGCAAATTTTGAGATATTGAGTTAAATTTTTTTTATGGATGGAGTATCATTACAAGTAGTAATAAATGATATTGAATTTGGCGAGAATCAGTGAAAGGATTGCCGAATTTTGCCTAAAAATTGTATAAGTTATACATGTCATCTTACTATATATAAAGAATCATTAAAGGAAGGTTGTTTTGAATTTGGCAAGGATCGTTAAAGGGTGTACCGATTTTTGCCTAAAAAATGTATAAGTTATTTGACGGATAGAATATTATTTAAGGAAGGTTTTTATTGAATTTGGCTAGGATCGGTAAAATAGTTTTTCTTTATAAATTTTTGAATTTTTTGATAAATGTCCGTGGTTGCTCTAACTTCCGTCAATTTTGAGATATCGGGCTATCTATAATTCTATTATATTCTTCAGTCTTTTCTACCTCTATTTCATATATAATTCTTTAAAATTTGATTGATTAGGAAAATCTGAACAGAAAAAGTTACTAAGTACGACTCTTTTAAAGCATTTAAAATATTGGGGATATCACTAAAAAAAACACGTTAATAATATATAGTGTTTCTTGAGTGACGCCGAAAGTTATTGAAAATATGTGTTTATGAATCATACATTGGTGGATAAAATTAGCTAGAACACAAATGTAATAACACAAAAAAAATAGTTAAAAAAAGACGCCCGGGAGAAGCTCCGGTACTCAGCTGGTATCATATGTATAATTAGGTATATTTAAATATGTTTTTATATGAAAAATTTTTTACCCGAACATAAATTCACACAAATAATTTTATTAGACTACCAAATCTTGTCTTGACAGTAAAATGGCGTATCTCCCTAATTAAACTTATGATATTTTGTTGAACGTTATAATAACGTTCTCCATAATTTGATTGTATACTATATCCGTCGTGTTTTACTTATTTATTGCTTATATACATCGTTTGAAAGAAACGTTTTTCCTAATATACATATAATTTAAAATAGAAGCTGTCTTAATATGAGTACGTGTTTAAACATAAGACCGATACTGTCATCAATTAAAACGATCGAAAGTGATGGAATGTTCTCAGGGAAAATTGTAGAATATGCCAGAATAAATTAGGTTGGTGCTATATACATATACAATAATAACCCAAAGATAAATAATAAATATCACTACAATGTTGACATTTGTAGACCTACAACGTATATTCAAATACTACAAAAAACGGTTGATGGTTGGCTAACAGAAACTTTTATTAATTATTATTCATCTACGTAATCAGTAGATGACAGATTTAAGAGGTATCTTATATAGATTTTATTAAATATATTTAGCTATTTAATTTAAATATCTATAATAACTATGTATAAATCGTACATTTTATATATCTACCTCAAATTTCTGTAATATTAATGTAATACTTAAACAAATAAATATCTAATCTAAATTTCTAGATTGTCTTTATTTATGACGCATGAAAAAACGTGAAAATAAGCGATTCAAATTTATATAAATTATATTTGCAAAATAATTAAAAAATTATTATTATTACGATTTGAGAGGCACATTTATGGTCAGAATCGCAAATAAGTATTATAATGACGCTCTGATAAAAAATTTATTCGCAGAATTTTCTTTAGCTATTGTCTTGTTATTACATTTATTTTATAATCTTTAGTATTAAAATAATTTTTGATTGTGTACTTACTCATCTCGAATCTGGATTCTTGTGGAATGTCTTTTTAAATGTTTTCGTAAATGTTGCAACTTTGATAAGAAAAACAATGTTTTACCACACTCTTTACATTTTGCCTTATATCCTGGTAACGCCGAGTAATATTGCCTTAAGTCGTCAGGTAGTGTGTAAGTGTCAACATCGAGAGATATTCCATGTTTATTTAATAAGTGGGCTCTCATTATTTTTATGCGATGTGTTAGATAGAGTACCTTAATTTCTTTTTTACAGGTCGTGCACTTCACCAGCAAAGGTTTCAATTCCTCGAAATAATCCCACAACTTGCTGCGTTTTTTTCTCGATGCCTTTACCTTTCTGTAATACAGACTGTCTGATATTAAATGTGGTACAGTGTTTGGCTCAACAAGCGTTTGTAGAATATCTCACAAAGGTCATAAAGAGGCATGGTCCACTTATTAGGATGTATGTTTGTACAGATATATATATATATATATATATATATATATATATATATATATAATTTTAATAATTACCAGATCGCGTACAGATCTTGAAACATATCTTTTTCAATTAGAAGGATAAAAAACGTACCAAATGTACGTGCACATTTCAAAATTGCAAATAAATATTATATGGATGCCCTGACAAAAACTATTATTTGCTCAATTTTCTTTAGTTATTGATTGTTTTACGATTACATTTATTTTATAATCTTTAGTATTTTAATAATTTTTTGAATGTGTACTTACTTATTTCGACTCTGGATTTTTATGGAATGTCTCGTTCTTAAATGTACTCGTAAATGTTGCATGTTTGATAAGAAAAACAATGTTTTACCACACTCTTTACATTTTGCCTTATATCCCGGTAACTCCGAGTAATATTGTTTTAAGTCGACAGGTAGTGCGAGAGTGTCATCATCGAGAAATATTCCATGTTTATTTAATAAGTGGGTTCTCATTGTTTTTATGCGATGTTTTGGATAAGGTATCTTAATTTCTTTTTTACAGGTCGTGCACTTCACCAGCGAAGGTTTCAATTCCTCGAAATAATTCCACAACTTGCTGCGTTTTTTTCTCGATGCCTTTCTGTAATACAGACTGTCTGATATTAAATGTGGTACAGTGTTTGGCTCAACAAGCGTTTGTAGAATATCTCACAAAGGTCATAAAGAGGCATGGTCCACTTATTAGGATGTATGTTTATGCGGACATATAGTTAAAATTTTCATAATTACCAGATCGCGTACAGATCTTGAAACATATCTTTTTCAATTAGAAGGATAAAAAACGTATCAAATGCGTGCACATTTATGATCAAAATTGCAAATAAATATTATATGGATGCCCTGACAAAAACTATATTATTCGCTCAATTTTCTTTAGTTATTGATTGTTTTACGTTTACATTTATTTTATAATCTGTAGTATTAAAATAATTTTTGACTGTGTACTTACTCATCTCGACTCTGGATTCTTGTGGAATGTCTTCTTAAATTTCTAATTAAATGTCTTCGTAAATTATAAAAATCGTTTAAGAAGGATACTGTTTTGCCACAATCTTTACATTTTGCCTTATATCCCGGTAACTCCGAGTAATATTGTTTTAAGTCGTCAGGTAGTGTGAGAGTGTCATCATCGAGAGATATTCCATGTTTATTTAATAAGTGTACTCTCATACTGCTTGTGCGATGTCTTAGATGAAGTACCTTAATTTCTTTTTTACAGGTCGTGCACTTCACCAGCGAAGGTTTCAATTCCTCGAAATAATTCCACAACTTGCTGTGTTTTCTTCTCGATGCCGTAACCGTTCTGTAATACATATTGTTTAATATTAAATATGGTACAGTGATTGCCTCAGCAAGCGTTCGTAGTATTTCTCACAAAGGTAAAAAAGAGACATAGTTTATTTATTAGGATGTACTTTTATACGGATATGTAGTTTGAATTTACTTAACTACCAGATCTCGCACATAGATCCCCAAACTTATTTTTTTTCAAGAAAGATAAAAAACGCGCCAAGTATACATGCTCCATACAACACCTTTATCAAAGAGAAAAATTTTGATCTAATTTGATCTTATAATGCCATTTGTATTTTCTGCTACAAAAACAATAACATCAGAAGGTTTGCGCCAAGTAGATATGATAAAATACACTTGGCGCCAAATGTCTTCTGTGTGTGAATCTAAATAATAAAAAAACAGTACAGGTTGTGTACCTTTTGACATCATTATTTTTGTAGTAAAAAATATGTAATTATAAGACCAAATTTGGTCAAAATTTTTTTTAATAAAGGTTGTGTATAAAGCACGTATTCCTGGCGTATTTTATTATCTTTTTTCAAAAAAGATATGTTTTGTACGGATATCACTTCTTTTTTTACAATTATATGGAAACCATGAAAATATAAAACCTTTGATATATTAATTTGCAAATAAAAAAACGCGGGCAATACAGAAGCAAAGGTATTGTTCTGCAGTATTTTAACGTTCTGCTGAAGGATTCGTATGGTAACCCGTTGAACTTGAAGTGTTTGGTTTGCATTGAAATACGGTGCAATTAGTAATGGAATTATTTAAAATTTTAATATTATTTAAATAAAATATTTAAATAAAATATATAAATAAAATATTAAATAAAATATTTAAATAAAATATTAAATTATTCTTTTGCATAAGAGTAAGTATTTCAAGAATAAAGGCCATCGCACACAAAATTGCATAGGCTGCATAAGCATAGCATAAGACCGCTGGACCAATGAGCATCTTATGTAAATCAATATGGCGACTTTATGCTAGATGCTCATTGGTTTAGCGGTTTTATGCTATGCATATGCAGCCTATGCAATTTTGTGTGCGAGGCCCTTAAGATATCATTATATTGTATGATATAAACAAAACAAATAGTTACCCAATACGTGCCCTTGTTTCTTTTTTCGACTGTTCACATGTTTGAGGATCCAAATCAACCGTTTCTGGACTTTGACATTCTGCAGTAGGATTTGTATCAAAACCCGTTGTAATTGAAGTGCTTGGTCTACATTGAAAAAGGGTGCAATTAGAAACAAAATTATGTAAAATATTAACGTTGTAAAATTACTTTCTTGCAAAAGAGTAAAAAATTGTAAATCTTGTAAAAGAGTAAAAAATTAAATATCAAGATATCGTTATATTGTATGATATAAGCAAAACGAATAATCACTCATTAAATGCGCCTGTTTTTTCTGTCGTTTTTTTAAATGATTGAACGGGCAAACCAGACGTATCTTGACTTTGACGTTCTGCAGAAGGATCCATACCATTATCCGCTAAACTTGAAGTGCTTGGTCTGCATAAAAAAGTGGTGTGATTAAAATTAGAAAAACGTAATAATTATTAAAATACTACAACTGTACGTATTACTTAATGCTATTATATGTACTTATTGTAGGTGAACCGTAATGGAGTAAAGTTTTGTAAGTGAGAGTGAGAAGGAAGAGAAAGAGATAGGGAGAGAATGTCTCATATCTCGAATTTCTGTAATGTTAATGTCAAACAATTAATGTCTAGACTGAATTTGTGATTAATACAATAGATAAGTGAGAAACACGACCGATATAATATAAAATCAAATTAGGGAAAAACGCTATTTTAACGTAATTGTTCTATTCTAGCTTTAGTTGAGATGAAGAATACCCCAGCAAAAACGTTTTATATAAAAACATATTTAAATATATATAATCATATAATATTAAGGAATGTCCCTGGCAATTAAAGCGGATAGGCTTTTTTTTTGCTTATCTATATTGGATATAGCGCTATGAGTTTATGCAGGAAGAAGGAGCGATCGGTTGCCGTCATCGACGATGCCATATATGGCAATACGAAAAAACACATGATTGCTCTCGTGCGTTTTGTATGAGAAAGAAATGAATTTTGTGTGTTTTCTTGCGATCTTCGCTAAGGTAGCGTAGCTTGATTATTAGTAGTAATTGTTCCTTAACCACTATAAATGTTTTTTTATTAGAATTCTCTGTTTTTAAAACTCTACTGGAGTTTAAAATTTTTCACTTGTTGCTCATGCTTACCCGGGAAAAAAAGATTATATATAATTATATATAATTATATAATATATATATATGATTATATATGAATTTTGTCTCTATATATGCAATTATATATGGGTCCATATATGATTATATATAAACATATATAATTCCAAATATAACTAGATATGAACAATAGATTATATATGCACACATATATGGATCCATATATGATTCATAAGTAAGTATATATAACCCTATATGATTATATAATATCATTATATATGTTCATATATAATTATATATGTTACGCCCCCAAACACCGAAATCGCTCAGTGAGCGAAAGAAACATCCACAACGCGTTGTGGACGGTGCTGATCATCCAAAGACCGAAATGAGATATTTTTTCGGTGTGTGGACGTTTTTATTATTCACAACGCAATGTGTGCATTTCAGAAACGTTCACGACGCGTTCTGCATAACTTGATATGCTCACAAAGCGAATTTACTTGAGAATTTATAGGAATAATATAAAATTAGAAAACACAGAGATGAATTACTCAAATAAAACGTATTTATTACTAATAAATCAAACTATATTAATTATTAGACTCCAGGAACGTAATTATTACGGCAATCTAATAACATTACTATTTAGGAACATTGTTGTCTACGAATATAAAATAAAACAAAATGATATAAAATCAAACAAAAAAACTTAGAAAATAGTACAAAAATTAAGAGGAATCATTGCGGAGGGCTCCACTACCATTGAACTAGACGCATAGTGTGCCTTGCAAAATACATGCATGAACTTTGTACGCGTGGAAAGTTGTAAACCCATGTGGCACCTTTGTAGTGGGCGATATGGAGTGGACCCCGTTTCGAGTGGAAAGTTGTAATGAGTCTATCACATACTAAATCATAATTTTACAAAAATTAAAAAATAATTAAATAAAAATGAAAAAAAAGGTTAAATTTTTAATTTTTAATAGATTTATTATGTCTTCAACCAGAATATACTTCTTTAATATCTGAAATTAATTTTGAAAAGGATTTAAATTGTGTTTGACTACATACTTTATTTGAACATTTTATGCCTTTATTTTTCTCGGTAAAAATCCATTTAAGGGTATTTATTTGGAGGCCATTTGAAACATTTCCACCAAATAATACGTAAATTGGGCGTGGAAGGTTTTCGGAAGTTCATCCATCCTTTTAATTATTTTCTAATTCTTTTTCTTATAATTCTTCTTGTACATACAAATTGCAGAGATTATACAAGAGAAAAAAACATATATGAACATATACTATATAAAATTTTGTATAATCTATACTAATATATAAAATTTTTACGGGTGGTGTATGTTTGAACGTTATAGGGGTAAAAACTGAGGAATATAATAGAATTCAAAAAATTGTTAATAATAAAGGGGTTACCGATTTCTGTCTAAAAAAATCTACGTGATTGCTTTAATTTCCGCAAATTTTGAGATATTGAGTTAAATTTTTTTTATGGATGGAGTATTATTACAAGTAGTAATAAATGGTATTGAATTTGGCGAGAATCAGTGAAAGGATTGCCGAATTTTGCCTAAAAATTGTATAAGTTATACATGTCATCTTATATAAAGAATCATTAAAGGAAGGTTGTTTTGAATTTGGCGAGGATCGTTAAAGGGTGTACCGATTTCTGCCTAAAAAATGTATAAGTTATTTGACGGATAGAGTATTATTTAAGGAAGGTTTTTATTGAATTTTGCGAGAATCGGTAAAAGAATTTTTCTTTATAAATTTTTGAATTTTTTTGTAAATGTCCGTGGTTGCTCTAACTTCCGCCAATTTTGAGATATCGGGCTATCCATAATTCTATTATATTCTTCAGTTTTTTCTACCTCTATTTCATATATAATTCTTTAAAATTTGATTGATTAGGAAAATCTGAACAGGAAAAGTTACTGTACGACTCTTTTAAAGCATTTAAAATATTGGGGATATCACTAAAAAAAACACGTTAATAATATATAGTGCCTCTTGAGTGACGCGGAAAGTTATTGAAAATATGTGTTTATGAATCATACTTTGGTGGATAAGATTAGCTAGAACACAAATGTAATAACACAAAAAAGTAGTTTAAAAAAGACGCCCGGGAGAAGCTCCGGTAGCCAGCTGGTATCATATGTATAATTAGGTATATTTAAATATGTTTTTATATGAAAAATTTTTTACCGGAACATAAATTCACACAAATAATTTTATTAGACTACCAAATCTTGTCTTGACAGTAAAATGGCGTATCTCCCTAATTAAACTTATGATATTTTGTTGAACGTTATAATAACGTTCTCCATAATTTGATTGTATACTATATCCGTCGTGTTTTACTTATTTATTGCTTATATACGTCGCTTGAAAAAAACGTTTTTCCTAATATACATATAATTTAAAATAGAAGCTGTCTTAATATGAGTACGTGTTTAAACATAAAACGGATACTGTCATCAATTAAAACTGTCAAAAGTAATGGAATGTTGTCAGGGAAAATTGTAGAATATGCCAGAATAAATTAGGTTGGTGCTATATATATATATATACAATAATAATCCAAAGTTAAATAATAAATATCACTACAATGCTGACATTTGTAGACCTACAACGTATATTCAATTATACATAAAAAACGTATATACAAAAAACGGTTGATGGTTAGCTAACAGAAACTTTTATTAATTATATTATTATTCATCTACGTAATCAGTAGATGACAGATTTAAGAGTTATCTTATATAGATTTTATTAAATATATAGAGCTATTTAATTTAAATATCTATAAGAACTATGTATAATTCGCGTACATTTTATATATTTACCTCAAATTTCTGTAATATTAATGTAATACTCAAATATAAATAAATAAATATCTAATCTAAATTTCTAGATTGTCTTTATTTATGATGCATGAAAAAACGTGAAAATAAGCGATTTGAATTTATTTAAATTATATTTGCAAAATAATTAAAAAATTATTATTATTACGATTTGAGAGGCACATTTATGGTCAGAATTGCAAATAAGTATTATAAGGATGCTCTGATAAAAAATTTATTCGCAGAATTTTTTAGCTATTAATTGTTTTGTTATTACATTTATTTTATAATCTTTAGTATTAAAATAATTTTTGACTGTGTACTTACTCATCTCGACTCTGGATTCTTGTGGAATGTCTTCTTAAATTTCTAATTAAATGTCTTCGTAAATTTTCAAAATCTCTTAAGAAGGATACTGTTTTGCTACAATCTTTACATTTTGCCTTATATCCCGGTAACTCCGAGTAATATTGTTTTAAGTCGACAGGTAGTGTGCGAATGTCATCATCGAGAAATATTCCATGTTTATTTAATAAGTGGGTTATCATTGTTTTTATGCGATGTTTTGGATAAGGTATCTTAATTTCTTTTTTACAGGTCGTGCACTTTACCAGCGAAGGTTTCAATTCCTCGAAATAATTCCACAACTTGCTGCGTTTTTTTCTCGATGCCTTTCTGTAATACAGACTGTCTGATATTAAATGTGGTACAGTGTTTGGCTCAACAAGCGTTTGTAGAATATCTCACAAAGGTCATAAAGAGGCATGGTCCACTTATTAGGATGTATGTTTGTACGGATATATAATTAAAATTTTCGTAATTACCAAATCGCGTATACAGATCTTTAAACATATCTTTTTCAATTAGAAGGATAAAAAACGTACCAAATGTACGTGGACATTTATGATCAAAATTGCAAATAAATATTATATGGATGCCCTGACAAAAACTATATTATTTTAAACAAATAAACAATTTTCTTTATTATTGATTGTTTTACGATTACATTTATTTTATAATCTTTAGTATTTTAATAATTTTTTGAATGTGTACTTACTTATCTCGATTCTGGATTCTTATGGAATGTCTCCTTCTTAAATGTACTCGTAAATGGGTTGTACTTCTTAAGAAAGTAAATATTTTGCTACAATCATTACATTTTGCCTTATATTCCGGTAACTCCGAGTAATATTGTTTTAAGTCGTCAGGTAGTGTGAAAGTGTCATCATCGAGAGATATTCCATGTACATTAAATAAGTGTGCTCTCATTATGTTTATGCGATCTTTTAGATGAAGTACTTTAATTTCTTTTTTACAGGTCGTGCACTTTACCAGCGAAGGTTTCAATTCCTCGAAATAATTCCACAACTTGCTGCGTTTTTTTCTCGATGCCTTTCTGTAATACAGACTGTCTGATATTAAATGTGGTACAGTGTTTGGCTCAACAAGCGTTTGTAGAATATCTCACAAAGGTCATAAAGAGGCATGGTCCACTTATTAGGATGTATGTTTATGCGGACATATAGTTGAAATTTTCATAATTACCAGATCGCGTACAGATCTTGAAACATATCTTTTTCAATTAGAAGGATAAAAAACGTTTCAAATGCGTGCACATTTATGATCAAAATTGCAAATAAATATTATATAAATGCCCCGACAAAAACTATATTATTCGTTCAATTTTCTTTAGTTATTGATTGTTTTACGATTACATTTATTTTATAATCTTTAGTATTTTAATAATATTTTGAATGTGTACTTACTTATCTCGATTCTGGGTTCTTATGGAATGTCTCCTTCGTAAATGTTCTCGTAAATTTGCTATATTTGTTAAGAAAGACACTGTTTTGCCACAATCTTTACATTTTGCCTTATATCCCGGTAACTCCGAGTAATATTGTTTTAAGTCGTCAGGTAGTGTGAGAGTGTCATCATCGAGAGATATTCCATGTACATTAAATAAGTGTGCTCTCATTATTTTTGTGCGATATGTTAGATGAAGTACCTTAATTTTTTTTTTACAGGTCGTGCACTTTACCAGCGAAGGTTTCAATTCCTCGAAATAATTCCACAACTTGCTGTGTTTTCTTCTCGATGCCGTAACTGTTCTGTAATACATATTGTTTAATATTAAATATGGTACAGTGATTGCCTCAGCAAGCGTTCGTAGAATTTATCACAAAGGTAAAAAAGAGACATAGTTTATTTATTAGGATGTACGTTTATACGGATATATAGTTTCAATTTACCTAACTACCAGATCTCGCACATAGATCTCCAAACTTACCTTTTTCCAAGAAAGATAAGAAACGCGCCAAGTATACGTGTTCCATACAACACCTTTATCAAAAAGAGAAAATTTTGATTTAATTTGATCTTATAATGCCATTTGTATTTTTTTGCTACAAAAACAATAATATCAAAAGGTTTGCGCCAAGTAAATATGATAAGAAACACTTGGCGCCAAATGTCTTTTGTGTGTAAATCTAAATAATAAAAAAAAACAGTACAGGTTGTGTACCTTTTGATATCATTATTTTCGTAGTAAAAAATATGTAATTATAAGACCAAATTAGATCAAAATTGTTTTCTGATTTTGTATGGAGCACGCACACTTGGCGCGTTTTTTAACATTTTTTGGAAAAAGGTATGTTTTGTACAGATATCATCCCTCCTTTACAAAATATATACATGGAAAGCATAAAAATATAAAATCTTTGATACATAAGGAACCTCGAACGTTTCTTATTGACAAGTGACGTTGGTGAACTCCAGCTTGTTTCGTTCTGAGATGTATGTACGTGTTGTAGTATATGATTCTGAACAAATGTCTAAATTGTCATAACCATAGAAAATAAAAGGATAAAAAAATATAGAGCTGTGAAGTATCATAGAGTCTGAGTGTCTGCCAGAGTCTCTTTCAGATAACCTCATAGACAGCACCGATGTCCTATGGATATCCACATGACGTTCATGGACATTCCGAACATAAATGTATATCCTTAGAATATCGTGTGCTGTCTGGACTGATGCCTTTCTTTAGGTGTAAGAGATACATATGCGCGTGAATTTGTGAGTGTGAAATGCCTCTGCATGTGTATGTGTGTGCGTGTGTGTTCGTGTGTATGCACGTGTACTTGTATGTATGAATATTTGTTTGTTTGTGATTAGATAGAAAACATCCCGTATATGTATACACACACGCGCGCGCACACACACACACACACGCACACACGCATCCACGCGCACACACGCACACGCACGCACACACGCGCGCGCGCGCGCACGCATGCAATTATCTTTTAGAAAAAGAGTAACGGGATTACGATGAATTTAACGTAACGGGACGCGACGGACGCGAAGTAACGTAACGTGAACTTAAGAAATTACGATCGCCGTAACGTGAAGCAGCGTGCATTTCAGAAATGATTTGACAGCTTGGTGTGAATAGAAGGTTCGTTGTCATTCTCGTTGGTAGTTCCTGCTTGGTAATTCTAAATGAATTCTGCTATGAGGCATTATCAGTGTTTTAATTTAATTTTGGCCGGATATTTGTATCTTCAACTGCGGAAGAAGAAACGAGTACGAACCGTTGGTGTGAGAGAGATTTTTCGGAGAAGAACCCAGTTTGGTGATGGACATAATTTACTTGAAGAACTCCGTTTCCGTGATCCACTCTTTTTTTTTATTTACACAAGGATGAATGTCGAAAGGTAAGATTTAATGATTGTCTAGTACAAAATATAATCATTTTTACAAATTAATGTCTGCTTTCCTACATTCTGGTTTCTCGAATCTAAGAAAGCGAACATATAATTTGTAAAAATAAACTCTGTGCCAGAAAAATATTTATCTTTCGCGCTTCTTTATCAGTAGACCAAGCAAGATCAAGAGGTACCAGAATGTAGGAAAGCAGACATTAATTTGTAAAAATGATTATATTTTGTACTAGACAATCATTAAATCTTACCTTTCGACATTCATCCTTGTGTAAATTAAAAAAAAGAGTGGATCACGGAAACGGAGTTCTTCAAGTAAATTATGTCCATCACCAAACTGGATTCTTCTCCGAAAAATCTCTCTCACACCAACGGTTCGTACTCGTTTCTTCTTCCGCAGTTGAAGATACAAATATCCGGAAAAATTAAATTAAAACACTGATAATGCCTCATAGCAGAATTCATTTAGAATTACCAAGCAGGAACTACCAACGAGAATGACAACGAACCTTCTATTCACACCAAGCTGTCAAATCATTTCTGAAATGCACGCTGCTTCACGTTACGGCGATCGTAATTTCTTAAGTTCACGTTACGTTACTTCGCGTCCGTCGCGTCCCGTTACGTTAAATTCATCGTAATCCCGGCTTAAATATTTAAATATTAAGTGTTACGTACGGAAAATTTATCCTAAAATTTCGGACGACGCACGCTAGCTCACAGTTCCGAGCGATCGCTCAGCTCTCAAGTATAAATGTTTAGTTTATCTTTCGGTTATCCGACGGCTGTTGACAGGCTGAGGCCCAGATGGGGCCCAAAACTACGCTTCTAGAAACTTCTAGAAAACTTCCCCCCTTAAGGACGTTCTCCGGAAAATCGATTTTCTCTAGATTTTCTTGAAACTGTAAATATACGTTAATTTAGGTGCTTTATGCGTGATATAAAAGTACCTCTTGCGGTATTAAAAATCAAGATATTGAGCTTCAAAGTTTCAACTTTTAACATGGGATTCCTATTCCGAGTTATTGAGAAACAGACATTATAATGAATTGTGAAAAAAGTTTTCTCTAAATGTTTTTGAAAAACTAGTATATAATGCTCCATAAAAATAGAAATAATATGCGATAAGTGTCATGTCCTTGCGGTACTCGTTTTCGAGAAATACTTGTGTAAAGTACGCGATTTGATGAATTTTTCGCTCGGTTCAGAGTAACAGAAGAGGAGAGGCGTCAGTTACTTGGCAACGCTACATAAGTTCTCACGCGTGAAGTTAACTTCTTATTTTTTAGATGTTATTATATGTAATGCCCGTTCTAGACTGGAGGATGATCCTACTCTCGGCTCTAGTGTAGACGGGTAAAAATCTATAGTTTATGTATAGTTTATGTCACGTACACTATAGAAAGGAGGATGAGCCGAGAGTAGGATCATCCTCCAGTCTAGAACGGGCATAATATTTTGTATGTAATAAACAATTAACTTTAGTAAAATAAATTTTCTTTTTAACCATGAATACAAGTTGAGCACGACTGGAGCCGGAGAACGTCCTTAAGACGCGTAGGAAGTGGTGAGAATTTCACGCGGGGGGTTCTAGCTATTTCGGGTATAAATAAGGCAAAAAAACGCCGCGGAGCGACACATAGTTTTTGACTTTGGCTCTGTCACTTCATTCTCGACTTTAATTTTGACTACACACATTGTTTTAACTTTGAATTCTAACTCTTATTCGACTCCAGACAGTCACTTTCCGACAATCGACTGCACGTTCAAGGTTCAAGTCCGAGCATTCGCGCTCGATTCTGGGACTTAATCCCTGGTACTCTTGTATTTTAAGACCGCGTTTTACGCGTAACTAAGTTTGTACTAAGACTTAAAGAATAAAGGTAAGATAAGTTTGAGAAAAGAATAAGCTTGAAATCTGGAATCTCATCTCGTATTTGTTAAATCCTTAATCAATAAATCCACTCCTGAGATACGACTCGCAGTTTTCGCTGACAAAGAGCGTAGCGATCTGTCCTTTTCGCTGACGAAGAGTGTAGCGAACGGGTACTTTCGCTGCCGAAAGGCGTACGGGGTTGATTCTTGGGAATTGCAATAATTGTTAATAATTCCCGAAAGTGAATTTGGCCTTTACGCTGACGAAGAGTGTAGCGATCAATCAAATTTATATTTAAGAACGCGGCTGAATAACGAAAAGGGGAGGTAGACGAATTCAAATTAAAAGGATTAGGTTCCAGATCAAACAAGCTATTACTTCTAATCAAAATCTTCTCTTCCTCCTCCAGAAATTGCAACAATTAGAAAACGCACCTCCATTTAAACCTATTCCTGCCGATTTCGACATTGATTATCCTAATTACAATCAGATACATAAAAGCGATCCTCGTTACGAAACTTATAGACTCCGATATCTTTTTTGGTCCCAAACAATAATAATAATAACAATAACTTTCACACGACTTGTCCAAATCTCTGATAAATTGCTTAAATGCATTGACCAAAAAAACGGACGAACAACAGACAGAACGTGACACAAGGTATCATTGATATGATATAAGCAAAACAAATAATTACTCATTAGGTGCGCTTGTTTTTTCTCGTTTCTATAAATTATTGAACGAGCAAACCAGATGTATCTTGACTTTGACGTTCTGCAGAAGGATTCGTATCGAAACGTTAATTGAAGTGCTTGGTCCGCATTGAAATACGGTGCAATTAGAAATGAAATTGTAAATTATTCTTTTGCGGAAGAGTAAATATTTCAATAGTAAGATATTATTACATTGTATAATGTAAACAAAACAAATAATTACCCATCACATGCTCTTGTTTCTTTTTTCGATTTTTCACATGTTTGAAGAGCCAAATCAACTGTTTTCTGACTTTGACGTTCTGCAGAAGGATTTGTATTGCAATCCGTTGAACTTGAAGTGCTTGATCTGCATTGAAATACGGTGCAATTAGAAATAGAATTGTATAAAATATTAACGTTATAAATCATTCTTTTGCAGAAGAGTAAATATTTCAAGACTAAGATAGTATTGTATTTGATATAAGCAAAACAAATAATTACTCATTAATTGTGCCTGCTTTTTATGTTGTTTTTTTAAGTAATTCAACCAAGGCAAACCAGATCTTGACTTTGACGTTACTAAGGTTGAAGAAAAAATAGTTCAGTTTATTAAAGTTGAAGAAAAAATAGTAGTGTGGAAAAAATATTATTAAGCTACTAAATAATATTAAGCTACTAAGTTCCAATCTCGGACTGTAAATAGTGTAAATGGCTTATTCTATATTGATTGATTATAATATTATTATTATTATGATTTAAGAGGCACATTTATGATCAAAATTGCAAATAAATATTATATGGATTCCTTGGTAAAACTTTTATTTGCTCAATTTTCTTTGGCTATTAATTGTTTTATTATTACATTTATTTTATAATTTTTAGTATTTTAATAATTTTTTTTGAATGTATACTTACTCATCTCGACTCTGGATTTTTGTACACCTTCTTAAATGTTGTCATAAACGTGCAATATTTGTTAAGAAGGACACTGTTTTTCCACAATCATTACATTTTGCCTTATGTCCTGGTAACTCCGAGTAATATTGCCTGAATTTGTCAGGTAGTGTGCGAGTGTCATTATTGAGATGTCTCTTTAAATGTGCTCTGAATATTGCTGTGCGGCTTGTTGGATGAGGTATCTTAATATGTTTTTTACAGGTCGTGCACTTCACCAGCGTAGGTTTCAATTCCTTGAAACAATTCCACAACTCGCTGTGTCCTCTTCTCGGTGCCATTATAATTGTCCTGTAATACAGATTGTCTGATACTAAATGTGATACAGTGATCGCCACAACAATAAGCGTTTGCAAAATTTGTCACAATGGACAACAAGAGGCATGGCTTATTTATTAGCATGTATTTTATATGGATATATAGTTTAAATTTGTCTAATCACCAGAACGTACATATGTATATATGTTGATAAAACTTATATTTTTTAAAAGAAGATTAAAAAACGTACCAAGTGTACGTGCTCCATGCAAAATCTTTATCAAAGAAAGAAAATTTTGACCTAATTTGGTCTTATAATGCCATTTGTATTTTTTACTACAAAAACAATAATATCAAGAGGTTTGCGCCAAATAAATATGATAAATTAGTAATATCTGGTTTTCTTAATGATGTTTCTTTATTATACTTGTTGTGTACCTGTTCTTTTTTAGAATAGCGATACACAACCTGTTCCGGTTTCTTATTATTTAGATTCACACATAAAAAACACTTGGTGCCAAGTATCAAGAGTTTCTACGGTGTAAACTAAGCCATAAAACTATATACTATATTGGAATGTAAACTCACATGCTAGCGCTCGGGCCACGAGAAGAAAAAGACGGATTGATTTGCGACCGTTCTCTCTCTGTTTAGCAGACTTTTGATTGGTCAATAGTATTCAATTGTTGTCGTAATCGAAGTACAGCAGGGGTTCATGAATTACGCCTAGGCACACCTAGACATCCTGTGTCCACGATGCTAGCAACTTGGTCCAAGTTCTCGGACCGAGGAAAAGTTACTGAAACTTGGATCGTGGACAAACGAGTTTTGCATCCAAGTTCAGTGTGTCTACGATCCAAGTTTCAGTAACTTTTCCTCGGTCCGAGAACTTGGACCAAGTTCTAGCATCGTGAACACAGGCCTTAACACATGACTGCATTCAGAAATTCAACCTGGGTAACTCTAAGTTATAATTACGTACACTATAACATTAGAATTACGTAAGTGCGCCTAGGTATTATTCCTGCATGAACGCTAGTATAAGTACATACAGTAGTGACACCGAGCGTCAGCACCTTTGATATAGTGGGTCCCAGGTCACGTAACTCGCCGCCATCTTCTAGGCTGTACGAACGCTTAAGAGAGAAAGAGAGAGAAGTATCTTTCTCTTTGTCATACATATAGGCCGCCATATTCGTGGGAAGATAAAATTTATTACCACTAAAAAAAGTTCAGTCTCTCTACTGTGTATACTTATACTGTGACTCTAAGGGGCTGCGCACAATAAAAGGAATAGGGAACAGGGAACAAAGAATAGGGAACAGTTCAATATTAAAATATATGAAATTCATTAACATATATAATTTATTAACACAGAATAGACGAAAGAAGAAATAGCGCTAACAGTGATGAAATTTTATTTTATATTCTGCAAACCATGTGCACAATGCTTATGTTAATATTAAACTGTTCCTTATTCCCTGTTCCTTATTCCTTTCATTATGCGCAGCCCCTAATGCTATAGGTTGAATTTCTGAACGCAGTCCAACAAAAAAGGAGAGATTGGTCGCAATTCTTCCTCCCGCTCGTCCCGTTTTCTTCTCAAGTGGAGTCAGTATAGAGTGAGTCGAGTTCAGATTCTAGTTTAGTATATAGTTCACTGCGAGTAAAGTATATCAGAGCTACCATTTCAAAAAAATTTTAACATTTGGTAGCCATGCTTATTCTTAAATATGAGCTACTACAATATGAAAATTAAAAAAATATTTTTATTAAAAGTTCAGTTTACCATATATAATTCACTTTTTGAATATATTATTTTATAAATGGCTCACGGAAGATTGAGCGATTATTCAAAATGTCATTTATTGTTTATTTCAATTAACATTCATAGAACCAATGCGATGCAACCAATGCAATATTTCACACTATTAAGGATGAGTTACAGGACTCTGACAGAAGTAACAATTAGGAAAAATTTGGGTCGAATTGTAAAAAATTATAAATTAATAGAAGTATGAATTTTTTATTATATGTTTGTTAAGTACATTTAATATGCACAATATCTTGGTATAAAAAATTATATTTTATAGTGAATATTAACATTATTGTGTCCATTTTTTAGAATAACATTTTTTAAAACTGTAACAATAACTTGAGAACGTTTTTCGATTAACTTCATATTTGACACAAATATTTATCATAATTGTCTACTAATCAGAGGCTTTTGTCTACTAATCATCAGAGCAAATTTTATAACCATTAGTTATTTATTTATTTATTTTACTAGTTCAAATCTTTTAGTGCTATTGTGTATTGAGAGTAGCTGTAAAAAATTTCCTGCAAATCGGTTTACTATAGTTTCTGAGATACTTCTGGTACTGATTTTCAAAACACTTTCAAGAAACACTATAAAAGGCCGGTATTCATAGTCGGTTCTTATTTCAAAACCGTACGGCTCTGTGATTCATAATATCTTAAGATCGTACTTAAGAATGTCTTAAATATAAGATCCGACTATGAATACCAGCCTAATAGCTGCATTCTGTGGACAACTACAGAAAACTACTCTTTTTTTCCAGACCATAGAGAGAAGTATTTATAACGATAATCTTATAATCTCATTTCGCTATGTTTTGCATAATAAAATTTAATTTTTGCACCTAATTGTTTTGTTTTTATTTTATTCCAGTTATTAAAAGTTTAATAAAAATCGGACTGGCATATGAAATACAACGAATCTGATGTTGCAACATAGGGTGCTTTTCATTTAGCGACTCAAGTTGACACAAGCGTCATTTTGTCTCTTTTCAACATCTAGTGAGCAACAAAGATAGAGTGACGCTTGTGTCGACTTGTATCGTTAACTGGAAAGCAACCCTTAATATCATATTTTCAAAACGTATTGTACATTTTGCATTCTGTGTAGAAGGCGCTAAATAAACATCGTATGATTCATGTGATATTTGAACGAAACGCATATTCTATGTAATATAATATTAATTTTATGATATATATTTACTGCGAAAAAGCGCTTTTGCTCCGCCGGATACTTTACTGTATTATTAACTTATTTTTATTTATTTTACAAATGTTTGAATATTATGCCCACGACTTAACCCGAACGGGCGCTTCATTTCTTTACATAAACAGTCACTTAAGACTATACTTTTATACCTCAATTAAAAGTCATTGTTTATATTAATTATGTATTGCATATTTTGAATTATTATATAATGTATCAGTATTTGAGAACAATGTATATAAATTTATTCAACATTTTCTGAAAAAAATAAGGAGAAACCAAAAAAATATTTTTACGAAAAAAGCACATTATGAATAAAAGCAGCTTATAATGACCGTATTTCTAAGAAATAAAGATATTAATTCATAAAACGTTTTTATATTGCAGGTTTTCAATGGAATTGTATATTTAAAGGTTCGCGTAAAAAGAATAATTATATTGTAGGTATAAGCTAGCAATACGCTATGCACGAAACACTATACCGTTTCTTTTGAAATGCATATGTTGATAAAATCATTACTGATTATAACTAAAATATATTCTTTTGTACAATTTATAAAAATAAAATATCTCATATATCAGAATGTGTTATTATATCTTTTATCAGTTATAATTATCAATAACAGTGAAACAAATATTGTAAAATAAAAAATAAAGAATATATTTAAAATGTTGTTACATGTAGTAATTATTTAAAATAATATATTAAATACGTAAGAATCTATTGCTGCGAAAGGGACGCCGATATCAAGGGGACGGACGTACTCTCCTTTTGGGTCAATAAGATTAGATTTAGGACGACGAAGAGCGCCGTGAATAGTGCTCGGAGGATATTCGTGAGTACGAGGAGGGAGAGACGATGTTGGTTGTGTTCGTGGGTCAAAGGTACTCTCTTCGGTCGTTGGCGAAAACAGACCACTCGGTATCGACAATCGACTATTGACGTACTTTATATCTTCTATGTAATAAGCGTTTAATAAGACTCGCTCGAGTGGAAAGCGACGGGAGACGGAAGGTCCGAACGAATCACGTCGCGAATTGCTGCTGTCGCGGTGCTAGCCAAATATCGGAAGATATGTCGGCGTGATCGACGGCACGGTCATTTTCCGAAACCTCGAGGAAATATAGCTTGAAAATGTAGACAGATACTCATATTCTCAACTCTTTTTTAGCGTAAAAGCGCGCTTTTATTTCTGAGATGCTGTAGTATATGTAACATGAATTATAGCACTTCAAAAATAAATGCGCGCTTTTATCGATAAAAAGAGAGTTGAGAATATGGGCCATGGAGAATATGTACCTTTAATCTAAATGTTTTTGATTACTAAAATCACAATTATTATAGAAACAAATTAAGTTAACTGACTTAACTATTAGCAAGATTTAAACAAAATATCAATATATTTATGTTTATTAAAAGTTCACATATGTCTCTTAGACTTTCTCTTAGAGTTGCTCCAAATATTTTTCTTGGCAGTCATTATGTCATACTTAATAATAATACACGCTCCATGATAGCTGAGCGGATATAATGTCGCAGAGTCGAAATAACACGGTGTGGAATTATTTTGAAATATTAAACAGTACTGAAATAAAATGCAACATTTGTAATAACATTTATAAATATGATCTATCCAATACAAAAATATATACACTTAAGAGAACATAATATATATTTAATGAAGAAGATCACTTAAAGTGGCGCGTATTTTTTTCTTATTGACTCGCTACATTTACAGAATAAACGCAAGAATAATTGCTTTAATTAGTTTTATTCTTCTTAGGTTTATTATTGCTTCTATAAAATGCATCGAGATTATATTTGTCGTATTTCGGATCTTTTAAGACGACATATTTCCAGTGCAGAATTTCGCCGAATAAAGTTAGGAAACTGAGGAGATAACCGATCCCGAGAGCAATAAGAGCGCCGTATAACTTGCGTAGATCTACTAACGCGATCTCGGATTTTGATCTTTGCCGTGCCTCATTGATCTTTGACCATTCCATAACATCACTCAGCCATTTGCGCACCAAACCGACTTCTGTCATCCGCCTCACCTAAAATGCGAATTAAAATATGCTAAATAACCTGATTTTATAAAAACCTAAGTAGAACAAAAAGTCATGATCGATGAGATCATGACGTTAAAAATTGATTTAATGTGTTAATTTAACTGAATTAAAAAATCATCTGTCTTCCGAAAGATAAATTCTCTGTATATAGCGTTCTAAGTGTATATAAATAAAATTTATTTGATATTTAATTTAATTTCAAATAATAAAAGAACAATTTTACTTTGTCAGATTTGGCGCTGAGAACAAAAACATTATATTTATATGTTTTGATAAATAAAATTATTCCGATAAAAATATTTTTTATAAAAGAGCTCTTCTCGTGTTTCTCAGCATGCTGCGTTCTCAATAATTCCTCCCGCAGCTAATTATACTCTTTAATATCGTCAAGCAAAGTATACCCATAAATCCACGTGGGGCTTGAGCGGAGAATTCTTTTCCATCCCTAACGCGATCGGCATATGGGCGAAACATTCCTCCATAATATGTAGATTGTATTTCACTGACGATTCAGTGTTTTTCTCGCTCTTATTCTGCCGATCATCTTGCTTATCGAATATCCGCCTTCCGCGAGCGTGTTGCAATAAATATGAGTTCTCGTAGTAACAAAACCTCCCGTTCGCCACTCGATCGATCGCATCCTCCTCGTTTTCCGTCAACTCGTATTTATTGCCGATCTCGAGACTGTGCGAATCCGAGGAGGCGAGGAAGAACTCTTTGCCCTCTTCGTTCCATCCTCCTACCGCTAGCGACGATCTCGTCAGCTGCGCTAAAGTATCGATAGTTACTCTGCGGTGACAAATGAATAAATGACGTTAACTGCTGGACATGACAGAACGGGAATATATCTTTAATTCGATATTAATTCAATTAACTAATAAAAAATACGACCTTGTTGTCTATTAAAAGCTGCGGTATTCCTAGTCCGATCTTATATTTAAGATCGTCTTAAATATTATACTATCTCGAGACGCCGTACAGTCGTTTCATTGGCTGGATGAAGTATTAAGACCGCTTATGACCCGATTTAAGATCTTAAATATAAAATCAGACTGTAAATACTGTCCTTAGTTTGTAATTTTTTACTTCCGAGCGTTAATAATAATTCGAATGTGTGCAAACGCCTCGACGTTTCCGTCAAGAAAATTTCAAATCTACGACGAGAAGAACACATCCGAGATCCTTTATACACATCCTGCAAATATCATCGTGTACTGTACTTAGCGGCAGGCTTTGACAGGGTCGCCGTCATGCTGGCGCGGTAAATGACGGCTGCCAGGATGCTGTAGATCCACCACCAGCCGATGAAGACCCTCACAGTCCAGGCGTTCGGCAAACGCGGTAGGGAGACTTGGAGTAACATACTGTATGTGTACAGCACACTGTTCTGGAGCTCGGTGAACAGATACAGACCCTTCATACTGTCGTACGCGTCCAATTTGTCGTGTTTCACATACTCACGCGAGTCTATGTATTTCTGATAGAACACCGCAAACACGTGGAAAGCTACGCCGGCCAACAATAGGGTGCAAAGAAGCGTTATCCACGCGTTCAGCCTTGAAATGTGAAAAATGTAACGTTACGCGATATAAATGTGTGCAAAAAGATTAAAGGAATAAACTGTTTTTCTGAAACTTTTCTGAAATATTATAATATATTCATTTGGCAAAAATTTAAAGGAATAATATTGCTAGTCATTTTGGTTAATTGCAGTCTTGTACTGTTAATTCTTTTAAAATCTTTTTCAATGAATGATTATTCGTACAATAAGCGTACGAATTGTGATAACGTACCTGAAAGGTAGTATCAGTAATTTCCATGAATTATCGGTTAAGGCTTCCGGCGTTAAGAAGGTAAGGCATTCCGTATTATACGGTGTGGATAGGTCGAAATAATTCAGATGATATAGTGTATAATGTAGATCTCCGAGAAAAAAATCAGCATTTTCGGCAATCGCCTCGCCGATTAGGCCCGTGTAGCTATCGTTATCTCCCTCATGACCCCATCGTCCCCATCTCTCCTTCTCGATGTTAGCAGGCATATAGTAATTCGTTTTGAAGTTCATCGCTTTTGCTATGACTCGGATTAACTGAAACAATGGGCCTTCCGTCAACCGAGATCTCTAATTTTTTTTATCTAAAAAACAATAAGACGAAAATAAGGCGAGAAACAATTTGTATTTATTCTTATGCACTTGAACATGCTTGGAAAGAGGGATGTTGCTTTTCTAAAATTTTGTAGAAACTTAGACTTTTGAAACTTTAGATCAGTTTGCGATAAAGGAAATAAAAAATTAATATCTAACAGAGTAATTGATTAATTATATTCCGTTATATAAATCAGCTGGGATTTAGTTGCATATTTCGTTGTTGTCGCCTACTCTCCTCTTCTTTCAAAATCGAGTGTCTTATCTATATTATAATAAATAATTGCTAATTTATATTTTGTTGACATCATGTTTGATACTTTTTATAATTATTGTTTTTAATTTTAGTTTTCATTTTTATTCTTTTTTCTATTTTATTTGTGGCTTTAATACGTACTTCGAATTCGATACCCAAAGCCTTAGGACTTGTAGTTGTTGTACTTTGTTGGTAGTAATCTCGCGATGCTTCCGTCACGGCCGGTATATGTTCGAAAACTGCAATTCTACAAGTTTTGTTGGAAAATTAATCTAACGTTATATAGGACTGAAATAGATCAATTACATTTTTCACTCTGCGATAAAATTTAGAAACTTAAAGTTACAAAATTCTACTAAAGCAATATTTCTTTCTTGAACAAATATATGTTGAGAGCCAATTATATAATGATAATTATTGGAATTTATCATACGTGTTCCAAGCTCTTCATTAAAAAATATTAAAAAAGATATTTGAGGTAAATCACAATTTGTATACAGTTTTCTTAATTTGCAAAGTTATCTTCAAGTCCGAAGTTATGATCTGCAAAACAAGTCTCGCAAAATCCCGAGAATTATGAGCCTCATTAAATTTTCATGCATTTATTAACAAATGTTACGTACTAACCGCAAACTCATGCCATGAAGGTCCGTAGTTTTCGGAATGTAGTGATTGTTACCGTAACGCAATTTGCCATTCTGCCACGTATCGATGTACTTGATCGCCGTGAAGTCTCTGGTATACGACGGATAAGAGACGGTATTGAGATCGATTTGTTTCACGGTAATTCGTTCACCCGAACGGTAATTGTATGTGTTGTATCGTCGTATGAACACCACGTTAACAATTCGATTCCAGATGTAATGCAATTCGGGCCTGAACAGCCGATTGTCATGCAGAAGTAAGAAGTAACCGCGCGTGTTGATCAGACGTTCTCTGCGGAGGTCGTAAGAGCGATTCAGCGTATGAAAGAAATTAAAAGGATAAAAATTTAATTATACAAGCCCCGGCAATAATATGAGGATACAAGTTACAGCGCGAATATTTTGAGAAAAGTAAAATCAAGGAAATAATTCTTAGAAATAATTCTGCGATTCTACAATAAAAATAATTTAATAGAGCATGTAAAGAAGTCTAAATCTTCAATTTATAATGTTACTTATTAATTTGCAATTTACACATTTTTCAAGTAACACGTATTGAATTATTTAGAAATATTTAGAAATAAATGGATAATTAACTGAAGGTGTTAAAATTAACAAGTAACAAGGAAAAAGTAAACTTCGAAAGTCAAAAGAAATAATTCAATATAAAGTTATAAAATGTACGTTTCAAGGTAGAGCCGAAAAGTACAATTTATAACTTTGTATTGAATTACTAATTAAATGTTACATAACATTAACACGCGCAACTAATCGCGTTTGGCTTTCAAAGGTAATTTTTTCCTTATTACTTGTTGAATTATTTATGGACAACTGAGCCCTCTCCGATAGAGAAACGTAAAATCATTATAATTCCTTTAATGACTAACATAATTGTTAATTGTTAGTAAGTCTGTATATTCTTGATTTCACGCAGTCTCGATTGTTTACCCTTCGACATATTGCAGGAATCGTGACGTTAGCAGCCCATTGCTGATTAGTATAACATACGCATCGCAACCTTTGACTTGTTGAAGCGTTCTCGCTATTTTTTTCCTTGGCGGTGAAAACTTTTCGTTATCGCGTACGGCGATCTGAGAAGAAAAAAATGCGACAAAAATATGTATGATAAAATCGCTTTTATCATAAATGTTTATATGATAAAATAATGCCGTTTTGTTATCGAATCTGATTAGATGCAAAATAAGAGCAAGAACGATCAGCTTTTAACTGACAAGTTGACTTGAGCAGAATTAATTAAGTTTCAAACATTTACCTTTAAAATTTAACTACATAATAAACATTTAACTATAAATTTTATTAAAATCGTATGGTGAACAAAAACTTCCGCTCGGAGTATTTTAATCGCAATACTTACATCGTATCTCAAGAAGGAAGATATTTCGATGGCACGCACATCGATTAGTCGACGATAAGCGGGATCGGTAACGAAAACTATGCAGTTGCTGTGCGTGGCGATCTCCTCTACGATTTGTTCGACCACCGATTTCAGATCGTTCGCTTTGCGTTCGCACCATCGCAGTCTTTCGAACCTTCTGCAATACGTGCATAAGAACAGTTTGCTTTATTCAATAAATTCTGCTACACGTGCAATGTTATTCATCGGGATGAATAACTAGCGCCACAGAAAAAGGCGCAACAATTAGATGCGAGTATCGAATTTACATCGCTTTTTTAAGAGCGAAAACTGTAAAGCATTAGCATCACGCAACAGGATAAAATCGCGCATTGCCACGTAATTTCACATTTCTTCAACGACTCTCAGCATTCTTCTCCGAGATCAATCGATTTCGAATCGTTCCCCTCAGTCGGTTTTTAATTTTTCGATATCCATAGAAGCATATTTTTTATTATTATAGGGGAACGGGGGGTAGCCCCGGACATTATTGAAATTCAAGTATACCGCGTATCTATGGCCATTGTTTAAACATTCTGCATATGTCGAGATACGCAGAAGGGCTTTAGCATATTCGAATGTTTAAACAATGGCCGTAGATACGCGGTATACTTGAATTTCAATAATGTCCAGAGTGGGGCTACCCACTGTCCGAAGCTACCCTCCGTTTCCCTACTTTAGCGACTTTTTGTAATACGAGAATAATTTACTTCATAAAAGAATCAGATTATTTTATTCTCGCATAGCCAAATCTGTCGAGATTTTGAAAGTGTCTGCTGCAAATTTTGTCGGTAGCCAGCATAAATATAACAGTATCTATTAACAGAATATAATGGCAGATTGACTGCAGAAATTGAGCAGAATTTGCCGTTTCGTGACCATTTAAATGATGCATTCCAGTTAAATGCTTACAAAATGATTCTGTTCGGTTTTTGTGACAATCTACAGTCATCTAGATTATATCGGTAGATCTGCGGCAGTCAAAACGCGAGTTTAATGCGGACACAGGTGATATCGGATCTATTGCAATATCTGAGCAAATCTGCTGCGAATCTATTGTTATACCGCTCGCACAATTTGCTTATTAGATTTTATTTTAACAATAGCAGAAATGAGAAATCGCACAATAACGTTCATAATTCAGTTCTAAAATAAAAGCATGCTGCACGTCTCTCGTGTTGCTCCTAATATCCTTCTTTTTAACCTTTTATATTGACCGGGAAAATACGCTCTTGTGTCGAAATCTATACGATTATTGCAGTCCTACCTTTCGGCACTGATGCGGGCGAGTTGCGAAAAGAGAACAACAGCCACCGTTATTGTCGCAGCACGCATTATTTCGAGGGATGTTTGTCCGCGCGCGCGGCTCGTCGAAGAGAATCTTTCGCTCGTATTAAAGTATTAAACTATCGATCTCTTGGAGCCCTCGCTCCCTTTACTCTTTCGCGATTTCAATTCTTGATGATCTTCATTGCGGGCAATTGTGTTTGCAACCCGGATCGCCGGTAGTCATACATAATTCCTCGCAAAAGTCGACCGTGTCGAACCAACATTGATGCAGCGAGCGTCGAAGCGAACGCTTTGCTTTGAATAAGTTATTTCACTTACTTATTAGGAGCGTCATTGGACTACGTTTACACGGCTGCTTATAATCCGGTTTAATAACACTGCATACTATCCGATCCAAAATTTTGCTTCTTTTGATTATAGCGATCATTTAAATATGAACCTATTTTGATACTCCAAACATTTGAATCAATTTTTGATATTTTGATATACTAAAAGAGTTGTAGTTTAAGAGTGGTATTCATAATCGGATCTTATATTTAAGACCGACTTAAGTACAATCTTAAGATGTTATAAACCAATCACAGAGCGTATTATAGCATCTTAAGACGTTACTTAAGACGGTCTTGAAATAAGAACGGACTATGAATATCGGCCCAAGTCTCAAAAAAGGCTCATATCTAAATGATCATTATGATCAAAAAAGAAAAATTTTGGATCGGATAGTATACGGTAGTTGTTAAACCGGATTATAAGCCGCCGTGTAAACGTAGTCATTATGAATCCAACTGCGAGCATGCAATTACTGTATTCGAATACATTCTTTGTCGAACTTTGCAGTTGTACGAACGTTTTCCCGACGACTAATGTTTACTTCTACCAACGTAGATTAAGTTTAATCTCGGTTTGTTTAACTTATACATGCCGCCATTGGGGATCGAAGAGAGAAAGAGCGAAAAGCCTTAAAAAGAGAAACTCAAGTAAAAAATTAATGCGAGCGAGCGTGTACCGAATGCTCTATTATTTTTCATAGGTCAGCTATTATCTGTTCTTGTTTGAATATATATAGCCACGCTTATCAGCGTATTAAAAATTTATTGCGTAAAGAAGTAGCCAGTGATCATCGCACTCTTACACACACGTCTCGATTATTTTATAACAAAATTTATGCAAGAACTTTATTCCGCTCACAAATAACACTCGAAACAGCAACAGAGAATAGTAAAAAGAAACATAATAGAAAAAAGAAAATCATTGTGTTTCGCGAGCTCTTTGATGAGGTCGACTTTTTTATCAGACACTATGTAAATCGTAAGGCTTATTCTATCTTGTTTTTTTCTTTTGCACATTAATGAATGTCAGTAGCTGTATAATTTATTATATATTTATTATGTATCTCATTTTTATATAAGCACTTATGTACATATATAATGCGAACAGAAGCATGAATCGAATTACTTTTGCAAAATTTAAAATATTGCCATTTTATATTTGTGCATATTTATTAAGATACATATTAATGCATCGCATAACGTGCATCTCAGAGATACATAAAATATCGATACATATTGCATATGATAATATTATCGATCATTGCTTAGAACTGGAATTAGACATTTAACTTTTTCCAATTATTAGAACTAGAAAGGGATAAAAATTAAGTCGAACCGAGATTAAAGTTAATCTCCATTGATAGAAATGAACATTATTCGATCAGATTTTGGTCGGAGTAATCCTCTCTTCTTCGAGACACGATATCGACGATCTCTCGTGGCTCATCTCGTTAGAACGGCGCTCTATTGTACGAAATAAACACAGATTCCGACTCGTCCTCGAGTGAAAGTCCCGCTAATTCCAAAGTCCGGATCAAGGGACAGAAATCCCGCTCATCGACATCCAGATCTTGCTTATGTCTCGCTCTACGCCAAGCGAAAAGAATAATCGCAAAATATAGTATTTAAGTCGCCGTTCGTTTTCTCTTATCTAAAAAGCGCCGCGCGTGATCTAATCTCGCGGCGGGAAGAGGGGACGGAATAAAATCGTCATTCTTATACGGCTTAAGCCCCTTGCACAATGCCAGGCAACAGGCAATAGGAACAGGGAATAGAAATCAGAAATCATGTATAAATGCAGAATAAACAGTGACACAAGCAATAGACACAGAGTTTCCGTCACGTTGGAAATTCTGTGCCTATTGCCTGTTGCCAACCAATCATAGCATTCGAATTTTTTAGGTTGTAATTAACGATTTTTTGGTTATTTCCTGTTCCTATTGCCTGTTGCCTGGCATTGTGCAAGGGACTTTATACTCCACGAGTACGTGCGCCGAAGTCCGACGGTAAGTCCAATTCAAGGCTCCCTCGCGTTTCGACGTTCATTATCGCTCCTTCCATTTTCTGCGACAGTACTTAATAATCTCGTTCATAAAAAAAAAGAATAATAAAGGAAGGGGGAGAAATTAAAACGAAGGCTGCCAGTGCCACGCTTCACGGCCCTCGCGCAATCGCGGGACCGATGTTTCTCGAGTGATTATAAGGATTCGTTATTCGAGACCCAATCCCGCCGTGCCTCACGGTTTTCCGCTCCGGCCGCTAAAATAAGCAACAAAGCAACGGGTAAGCAGTACATACTCTTATCGGTAACAACGATAACAATTAAGGAGATACATATGTGATATGTACGCGTCACTGCGCTCGTTTAATGCAGTTTAATGTGCACGTGCAAATCGAGGACGAGAGCCCGCTAATTGCGTGCGAATACCGCGAATGAACAGTCCGCGCGCCCCGCCGCGCGCGCGTTCGGTTTACAGAAATTTGCAGGACTCGCGTCCGCTATTCAGCCCGTCGTCGTCGAGTCGCGCGGAGTACGGCAAACGTACGTGGTGCGCGTACTCGCCCGGACTTTTGAAACGAAATCGACAGGATATATCACGTGTGACAGGACCTTACCTTCATCGGACACAAGTGCGAGCCGCGAGGTGCGAAACTGCGAAAACGCAACGATTCGTTTTTATTTCGCTGCTGCTGGCTGCTGCGGCGTATCTCTCACGCTATTTTTCTCTTTTCCCTCTCTCTCTCTCTCTCTTCTCTTTCCCAAAATCCAATCCAGCAGATATCCCGTTCTTTGCGTTCGTCCTTCCCCTTTTTCTTTCCAACGTCGAATATTGCGTACCTGAGTATTTCGTTTTAAGTGCGAAAAGAATGTAACGTAGTTCAGCTGTTAGGATCACTCATTACTCATTCTATATACAAGTGCGTAACATATATATCAATTAGAGAAAGAAAACGCGCGCGCGAGAGAGAGAGAGAGAGAGAGAGAGAGAGAGAGAGAGAGAGAGAGAGAGAGAGAGAGAGAGAGAGAGAGAGAGAGAGCGAGAGAGCGCACATTCGAGGCCGCTGTTTCTGTTCTTTTTAACTGCACCATTGCACTTTCCGCACTGGTGCTCCAGCTTTTCTCTAGGTTTGCTCGCGTCGCATGACTCGCATGCCCCACCGTGCTCCTAATCACTCCAACGCGCTCCAAAAACTCATCTGCTCCAATCGCCACCTTTTATCCCGTGATCCAAGTGCTCTTGGTGTTTATTGGAGTATGCGACGCGAACAAACCTTCTTTTACGCCGTCCGAGCACTCCGAGCGTGCTCGGCCTTACTCGGCTCGTTTCTAGTCCACGTGAGACTCGTGAGAGTACTTGGAAAGAAAAAGAAACGATAGAGACGCATCCGATCCCCTGACTCCACGCGGAGTGCGGACTGTCGCGGTGACTGGAGAGTAGAAGAAAGGGGGATGTGCGATTAAAGTTCACGCGCTGCTACTGCCAATCATATGTCAAGTGTCAATCATATTTTGTCTGTCCATAGTTCAGTCCAGTTTTGTATGGCTTACTGTGATGTACTTGGTAGAATTTTCATTATCGTAACGATAAAACAATAATATGATTGAATAAGATTGCTAAGTGTGTTGAACGGCATATATCTCTCGCTTTATATGACCGGTTATCTACTATAGCTGCTTGCTGTCTCGAAATTTTATATCAGATGATATTTGTCTTTTTACAAGCGCCTCTGAAACAATTTCGAAAGCGCCAGTCACCGGTGCGGTGACCGGTCACCAGATGACAATCGGCATGGTCAACGTGACACACAATTATTGACGACGCGGTGATTAATTAAAATTTAAAATAAAAGCGCGATTTTTTTCGCATCATGCCGAAACTGCTGAATAACCGTGTGTTATCGTTCTTAATGTCAAACGGTAAGATTCGTCGTAATCGTTGCTCATCCACGACGAATTATTGCGAAAATTCTAGTTTCGCGAGAGATAGACGCGCGATGTCCACCGCCAGTAACTTGATAAAGGATTTGCCGGGGGGACCGTTGGACGCTTATAGGAAACGAGCGACGTTCGACTGGAAGTCGTTCAAGTTATCTTTGGAGGGAGAGGATTGCGTACGGTATCAGGTAACGAAATCAGAGTGGAACGTGTTAAAGTCTATACCGTAGCTATTGATATAAACGTGTGACTAAATTAGCGATTGAATGTCTAGAAGAAACTGTGGCAACTTATCGAAAGCAACCCGGCGGTGTTTCGAAAGTCGACGTCGAAGAATTTGGATGATCTTCGAAGATGCTGCAACAGTCAGTTCCAAGTACTTCGCAAGAATGGCATAGATGTAATTATAATAATTCATTTGTCCAACAAATTATAATAATTATGATAAACTACAATCGTTGATAAACAAATGAACTTTAGTGTAAGAGTATTCGAAACGATATTGGAATTTTTGTACTTAAAAATTTTTGTATATAATCTTTTTAGCCCATGGATGACCTTCAATCTTACATGTATATTTTTCAATACGATGGGTCGATACCGATTAGAACGAGTATCTCGCATGGTATGGTACCAGGTAGCTTATTAACACTGGGTACCGAGCGACATCAACATTTCGTAGCAAAATTTGGCACTGGAAATGTATGTACAAACATACGACACAGTCTGGTGAATTATTATTGTAAAATTTGTTAATGTTGCTTATAGTATACCGCCTGCTTTGCGCTGACTGAAATTTCTCATGGAACCAATGCGAAAGGCATGCGAACCAGAGCAACGTATGACGTAGCAACGAAAAGTTTTATCCTTCATACGCCCGATTTTGAAGCTGCAAAATGTTGGGCAGGTGGTTTAGGTAAGCTGAGTTTTATAGTCGATATAGAATTGACTAATTGTAAGATGCAGTGATATTTGATATATTAAGTATAACTTTACATATTTTCCAATACACTGTCATTTTTAGGAAAATGCGCGACGCACGCCCTCGTATTTGCGCAGCTAATTACACCGGACGGAGTGAATCATGGCCTGCACGTTTTCATCGTACCAATTCGCGATCTGAAAACTCATCTACCTTTTCCTGGCGTCACCGTTGGTGATATGGGTGAAAAGATAGGTCTTAACGGAATAGACAATGGATTCTTAATGTTTGACAATTACCCTATACCCCGTAGTTGCCTGTTAAATCGCACCGCGGATGTCAGCGAGGACGGAAAGTATGTTCTCGCTCTAAAGGATGAACGAAAAAGATATGGTAGGTGGTAGGAATTAACATTAATATGACAAAACCCATATGCCATATTTTGTAATTGATTTTATTGAATTTCATTTTTTATCTATGCAGGCTCGTCATTGGGTGCGCTCTCAGGAGGCCGTGTCACCATTACTGCAATATGTGGACATTATATGAGCCTTGCACTAACGATTGCTATACGTTATTGCGCAGTTAGGAAACAGTTCGGCCCTACCGAGAATAATGAATTGCCGGTCATAGAATATCAAACGCAAGTACGCATAACAGGATTTTTACTTTGAGCTAAACAGAAAAAAAATATCACATTTGGTGCAAAATATGTATGTTTCTAGCAATGGCGAATCATTCCTCATTTAGCCGCAACGTATGCAATAAAAATATTTTCATTGGCGTTGTACAAAAGTCTCTATGATCTTCAAATGAGTCGCTTCATGAATGAAGATGGAGACGCGATTGCCGATCTAGGAATGGAGATACACGCGTTATCTTCTGCAACGAAACCATTATGTTCGTGGATTGCGCGTGACGCGATTCAGGATTGCAGAGAATCTTGCGGTGGGCATGGATACTTAAAAAGTAAGTGCAAAATCTCAGTCTTATATATATTACATGTACATCTTTATAATTATATTCAATTATCATTTTATTATTAGTGTCTCGTTTGGGTGATATAAGAGCTGAAAACGATGCGAATTGTACGTATGAGGGCGAAAACAACGTACTTATTCAACAAGCAAGTAATTGGTTGTTAAATCAATGGGCTAATGTGATTAAAGGACAGCCCGTGCCATCGCCCCTTAATTCTGCAGATTTCCTGGTGAATGCAGAACAAATACTTAAGACCAAATTTAATCAAACTACAGTGGAAGGTGTATTGAAGCTTGAAAGTATGATAAAAATGATTCTTTGTTGTATTAAAATATACTACTGAAAGTTATTAGTTTGACGAATGACTTAGGTTTACTGCAACTAATATATGTTATTTTCTTAATTTTAGATTTGCTCTTAGCTTTTAAATGGTTGATTTGTTATTACTTGAAAAAAACACATCAATGTATAAAGGAATTCAAATCAAGCGGAATGTCTGATTTTGACGTAAAAAACAATTCCCAAACGTTTCTAGCCCGAACCTTGTCTCTCGTATATGCAGAGGTAAATAAGATATTTATATGCAACTAAAATAGAGAAGAAACGACACATATTTTAAACAATTTGTATTATACTAAAATTTAAACTTTAAATTCTAGATTATTAATGAAAAATACACGTGCATCTTTTATGCAATAAATATACTTTGCATCAATTTGCATGTATTTTACAACATTACCATAGAATGGAATTAATACAGTTAATTTCTTCTTACAGCACGCCGTAATGCTGTACTTTGTTAAATGTTTACAAGATCCAAAATGGAAAGAAAACGAAAGAGAGGTATTGACAAAACTGTGTTCTCTATTCGGAGCTATAACATTGGAGAAGAGATTGGGAGATTTGTACGGTGGTGGTTATGCCTCTTCTAACAGTAATATAGACGGTCTTTTGCGAAAAGGAATTATAACGCTGTGCAGAGACTTAGTCGACAATGCTGTTGCGCTAGTTGACGTATTGGCACCGTCAGATTTTGTTCTTAATTCTGCTCTAGGAATGTCTGATGGCGAGGTATATACTGCTGCTACTATATATTTATCAAATTATTTATATATGTAATAATTATCTTTTCTCAATATGTAAATTGAAAATGCTTTTTTATACTAGGTATACAAGCACATAAAAGAATGGATATTTAGAGACAAAGAGAACTTGGAACGTCCATCGTGGTGGAATGAAATCCGATCTAAATTGTAATATTAGAGGCATGAGATTTACGGATACGAGTGTGAGTTATTCCTACTTTTTTACATTCATAGACTTTAAAATAATGTCTTCAAAATCCATAACAACTTGAAACAAATGTACAAATTCATGTCGTTCGTCCAGAATTGTGCATATATTGATATTTAAAAACTGAAATAATTTTTTATATGCTGTAAAAATGAGTGCCTCGACATCAATTATTGTTACACTTCTAATGTGATAATTGATGCTTTAATATCATATTGTTAATCTTTGAGTATATAAACTGAATATAGTTTTTATACATATATTGTTATATTGTTAAGGGTTTTTACATC